>NC_080067.1:35046387-35354843 GCF_949987535.1 Balaenoptera acutorostrata | reverse complement strand
CCAAAGGATACACTTTTTCTGGCTTCTTTTGCTTACCTGTGTTTTTGTATGATTTACCTATATTGTTGAAAATAGTTGTAGTTTTGTTCATTGTCATTGCTGTACAATATTCCATTGTGCAAGTATAATATAATTCACTCATCCATATTACTGTTACAGGCATTTGGGTAGTTTTTAGTGTGTGACTATTGTGAACTGTGCTGTGAACATTCTTGTAGTCTTTAGGAAAAGGCGTGTAAGCATTTTCATTTGGATATATACCTAGGAGTAGAATTGTGAGGTCTTAAGTTTTGTATATGTTCAGTTTTAGTAGATACTGCAAATAGCATTCTGAAATGATTGTACTATTTGACACCCCTAATAGCAGTATATGTATAGTTTTGGTTGGTAATGCTTGATAGTTTTTATCTTTTTTATTTTTGCCACTCTGATAGGTTTGTAGTGGCATTGTGGGGTTTTTCTGCTTTTTGTTTTTTGGGTTTTTTTTAGTTTAAAAAAAATTGTGGTAAAATACACATAACATAAAATTTGCCATCTTAACCATTTTTAATTTTACAGTTCAGTGGTATTAAGTGCATTCACAGTGTTGCACTACCATCACCACCATCCTTCCACAGAATTCTTTTCATCTTGCAAAACCAAAACTCTGTACTGATTAAATAATAGCTTCCCATTTTCCCTCCCCCACGGCCCTGGTCAACCACTATCCTGTTTACTGTCTCTATGAATTTGACTACTCTAGGTACCTCATGTAAATGGAATCATACATTATTCATCCTTTTATAACTGGCTTATTTTACTTAGCATAATATCCTCAAAGTTCATTGGTATTGTAGGATGTGTCAGAATTTCCTTCCTTTTCAAGGCTGAATAATATTCCATTGTATGTAGATACCACATATTGTTTATCCATTCAATCATTGATGGACAGTTGGATGGCTTCCACCTTTTGGTTACTGAGAATACTACTACTGTGAACACAGGTGCACAAATTATCTGTTTGAGTTCCTTTCAGTTCTTTTGAGTACATATCCAGAAGCGGAATTCCTGGATCACATGATAATTCTATTTTTAATTTTTTGAGGAACTGCCATACTATTTCCATAGTGGCTACACATTTTACATTCCCACCAACAGTGCACAAGGGTTCCAATTTCTCTACAACCTTGCTAACATTTGTTTTGTTTTGTTTTTTAAATATTAGCCATCCAAATGGGTGTAAGATGGTGCATTGTAGTTTTAATTTGCCTTTTCCTGGTGACCAAAGCAGTTGAGCGCCTTTTCCTGTGGTTATTGGCCTTGAGAACCCCTTTTGTAAAGTGCACTTCAAACCTTTGCCAACTTTTCTTACAGGTGTCACTGTTTTTCTTATTGGTTTTGCTATATATATATATATATATACTGAATAAATACTTTGCTTAATATATGCTTTGCAAATACCTTCTCTTACTCTGTGGGCTGCTATTTCTAGTAATAGGGGAAACCTGTAGCTTCTGTGCTTTCCATGATTTTGAAGATCAAACCTCACTCCTACCCATTCTTTAAGGTTTAACAGTTGAACACTTTCTATGAAACACCCTTTTATTACTTTTCTAAAACTCCATCCTCCATTAATTTTCTCCATCTCTGCCCTTCTAGAGTACTTATGGTCTGATTTTGTGATCTAATGGTATACAATCCTCTCCTTATTTATCTCTTACATATCCTCTAGCCAGACCATATTGCTTAACTTCTTTGTATATACTACTTTCCTGCCTAGACTTTAAATCAGAGGACAGGGACCCTTTTTTTTTTTTTTTTTTAAGTAGTTTTTTTTTTTTTTTTTAATTTAATTTATTTATGGCTGTGTTGGGTCTTCGTTTCTGTGCGAGGGCTTTCTCTAGTTGTGGCAAGCGGGGGCCACTCTTCATCGCGGTGCACGGGCCTCTCACTATCGCGGCCTCTCTTATTGCAGAGCACAGGCTTCAGATGCGCAGGCTCAGTAGTTGTGGCTCACGGGCCTAGTTGCTCCGCGGCATGTGGGATCTTCCCAGACCAGGGCTCGAACCCGTGTCCCCTGCATTGACAGGCAGATTCTCAACCACTGCGCCACCAGGGAAGCCCCAGGGACCCTTTTTTAAAATATATATATTATACTTAGCACATACCAATATATACAGCTATGGCAAGAGCTCAATACATGATACATGATTTGAAAAATACTAACACTGTAAGGAATATCTACTATCCACTAAGAAGAATTGATAGCAAGTGAATTGTTCAAATTAAATACATTGTGTTACAAGTGTTCTTAAAAATAGAGCCACAGAAGTATTCCTCAGATGGATTTAATCTCTACAACATAAAGGAAAAGTATTGGGAGTGTTTCACTTTAACTACCCTAGACATTATTTGGAACTCCAGTCTTTAACAGTTCTGAATCTAGTTGTGTTTACTTATTCACCACTGAAAATACTTCCTTTTCACCTAGAGTTGGTATAATTATCCTACTCCCCATTCATGTGTTTCTTTATGCTTTTGTCCTGCTGTTGGTTTCTTTGGTCAATGTACATCCATTCAAGAGTCTGGATAAGCCTGAAATGGTAAGGCAATGCAGGGCATCAACATGGTCTTTGAGAGTCTTGTTATGTCCATAATTAGCTACCTACTATCTGTTTCTCCATAAAGATGAGGGTGCAGCAGGTGGTGGTGGTGACGATAATGTTCTTCAAATATGAAAAGATATTTTAAAAACACATATATTTATCTGTGGACTTCTGGAACAACATTAAACACACCAACGTTCGCATTATAGGGGTCCCAGAAGGAGAAGAGGGAGAGAAAGGACCCCAGAAAATATTTGAAGAGATTATAGTTGAAAACTTCCCTAACATGGGAAGGGAAATAGCCACACAAGTCCAGGAAGTACAGAGAGTCCCATACAGGATAAACCCAAGGAAAAACTCGCTGAGACACATAGTAGTCAAATTGGCAAAAATTAAAGACAAAGAAAAATTATTGAAAGCAGCAAGGGAAAAATGACAAATAACATACAAGAGAACTCCCATAAGGTTAACAACTGATTTCTCAGCAGAAACTCTACAAGCCAGAAGGGAGTGGCACGATATACTTAAAGTGATGAAAGGGAAGAAACTACAGCCAAGATTACTCTACCCGGCAAGGGTCTCATTCAGATTCGATGGAGAAATCAAAAGCTTTACAGACAAGCAAAAGCTAAGAGAATTCAGCACCACCAAACCAGCTCTACAACAAATGCTAAAGGAACTTCTCTAAGTGGGAAACACAAGAGAAGAAAAGGACCTACAAAAACAAACCCAAAACAATTAAGAAAATGGTCATAGGAACATACATATGGATAATTACCTTAAACGGGAATGCATTAAATGCTCCAACCAAAAGACACAGGCTCACTGAATGGATACAAAAACAAGACCCATATATATGCTGTCTACAAGAGACCCACTGCAGACCTAGGGACACATTCAGACTGAAAGTGGGGGGATGGAAAAATATATTCCATGCAAATGGAAATCAAAAGAAAACTGGAGTAGCAATACTCATATCAGATAAAATAGACTTGAAACTAAAGAATGTTACAAGAGACAAGGAAGGACACTACATAATGATCAAGGGATCAATCCAAGAAGAAGATATAAAAATTATAAATATATATGCACACAACATAGGAGCACCTCAATCCATAAGGCAACGGCTAACAGCTCTAAAAGAGGAAATCGACAGTAACACAATAATACTGGGGGACTTTAACACCTCACTTACACCAATGGACAGATCATCCAACCAGAAAATTAATAAGGAAACAGAAGCTTTAAATGACACAATAGACCAGATAGATTTAATTGATATTTATAGGATATTCCATTCAAAAACAGCAGATTACACTTTCTTCTCAAGTGCGCATGGAACATTCTCCAGGATAGATCACATCTTGGGTCACAAATCAAGCCTCAGTAAATTTAAGAAAATTGAAATCATATCAAGCATCTTTTCTGACCACAACACTATGAGATTAGAAATCAATTACAGGGAAAAACCGTAAAAAACACAAACACATGGAGGCTAAACAATACATTACTAAATAACCAAGAGATCACTGAAAAAAATCAAAGAGGAAGTCAAAAAATACTTAGAGACAAATGACAGTGAAAACATGATGATCAAAAACCTATGGGATGCAGCAAAAGCAGTTCTAAGAGGGAAGTTTATAGCAATACAAGCCTACCTCAAGAAATAAGAAAAATCTCAAACAATCTAACCTTACACCTAAAAGAACAAGAGAAAGAAGAACAAACAAAACCCAAATTTAGCAGAAGGAAAGAAATCATAAAGATCAGAACAGAAATAAATGAAATAGAAACAAAGAAAACAATAACAAAGATCAACAAAACTAAAAGCTTGTTCTTTGAAAAGACAAACAAAACTGATAGACCATTAGCCAGACTCATCAAGAAAAAGAGGGAGAAGACTCAAATCAATAAAATTAGAAATGAAAAAGGAGAAGTTACAACAGACACCGCACAAATACAAAGCATCCTAAGAGACTACTACAAGCAACTCTATGCCAATAAAATGGACAACCTGGAAGAAATGGACAAATTCTTAGAAAGGTATAACCCTCCAAGACTGAACCAGGAAGAAATAGAAAATAGGAACAGACCAATCACAAGTAATGAAATTGAAACTGTGATTAAAAATCTTCCAACAAACAAAAGTCCAGGACCAGATGGCTTCACAGGTGAATTCTATCAAACATTTAGAGAAGAGCTAACACCCATCCTTCTCAAACTCTTCCAAAAAATTGCAGAGGAAGGAACACTCCCAAACTCATTCTATGAGGCCACCATCACCCTGACACCAAAACCAGACAAAGATACTACAAAAAAAGAAAATTACAGACCAATATCACTGATGAATATAGATGCAAAAATCCTCAACAGAATACTAGCAAACAGAATCCAACAACACATTAAAAGGATTATACACCATGATCAAGTGGGATTTATCCCAGGGATGCAAGGATTGTTCAATATACGCAAATCAATCAATGTGATACACCATATTAACAAATTGAAGAATAAAAACCATATGATCATCTCAATCGATGCAGAAAAAGCTTTTGACAAAATTCAACACCCATTTATGATAAAAGCTCTCCAGAAAGTGGGCATAGAGGGAACCTACCTCAACATAATAAAGGCCATATATGACAAACCCACAGCAAACATCATTCTCAATGGTGAAAAACTGAAAGCATTTCCTCTAAGATCAGGAACAAGACAAGGATGTCCACTCTCACCACTATTATTCAACATAGTTTTGGAAGTCCTAGTTATGGCAGTCAGAGAAGAAAAAGAAATAAAAGGAATACAAATTGGAAAAGAAGAAGTAAAACTGTCACTGTTTGCAGATGACATGATACTATACATAAAGAATCCCAAAGATGCCACCAGAAAACTACTAGACCTAATCAATGAATTTGGCAAAGTTGCAGGATACAAAATTAATGCACAGAAATCTCTTGCATTCCTATACACTAATGATGAAAAATCTGAAAGAGAAATTATGGAAACACTCCCATTTACCATTGCAACAAAAAGAATAAAATACCTAGGAATAAACCTACCTAGGGAGACAAAAGACCTGTATGCAGAAAACTATAAGACACTGATGAAAGAAATTAAAGATGATACCAACAGATGGAGAGATATACCATGTTCTTGGATTGGAAGAATCAACATTGTGAAAATGAGTATACTACCCAAAGCAATCTACAGATTCAATGCAATCCCTATCAAATTACCAATGGCATTTTTTACGGAGCTAGAACAAATCATCTTAAAATTTGTATGGAGACACAAAAGACCCCGAATAGCCAAAGCAGTCTTGAGGCAAAAAAATGGAGCTGGAGGAATCAGACTCCCTGACTTCAGACTATACTACAAAGCTACAGTAATCAAGACAATATGGTACTGGCACAAAAACAGAAACATAGATCAATGGAACAAGATAGAAAGCCCAGAGATTAACCCACGCACCTATGGTCAACTAATCTATGACAAAGGAGGCAAAGATATACAATGGAGAAAAGACAGTCTCTTCAATAAGTGGTGCTGGGAAAACTGGACAGCCACATGTAAAAGAATGAAATTAGAATACTCCCTAACACCATACACAAAAATAAACTCAAAATGGATTAGAGACCTAAATATAAGACTGGACACTATAAAACTCTTAGAGGAAAACATAGGAAGAACACTCTTTGACATAAATCACAGCAAGATCTTTTTCGATCCACCTCCTAGAGTAATGGAAATAAAAACAAAAATAAACAAGTGGGACCTAATGAAACTTCAAAGCTTTTGCACAGCAAAGGAAACCATAAACAAGACGAAAAGACAACCCTCAGAATGGGAGAAAATATTTGCAAATGAATCAACGGACAAAGGATTAATCTCCAAAATATATAAACAGCTCATTCAGCTCAATATCAAAGAAACAAACACCCCAATCCAAAAATGGGCAGAAGACCTAAATAGACATTTCTCCAAAGAAGACATACAGACGGCCACGAAGCACATGAAAAGATGCTCAACATCACTAATTATTAGAGAAATGCAAATCAAAACCACAATGAGGTATCACCTCACTCCTGTTAGAATGGGCATCATCAGAAAATCTACAAACAACAAATGCTGGAGAGGGTGTGGAGAAAAGGGAACCCTCTTGCACTGTTGGTGGGAATGTAAATTGATACAGCCACTATGGAGAACAATATGGAGGTTCCTTAAAAAACTAAATATAGAATTACCATATGACCCAGCAATCCCACTACTGGGCATATACCCAGAGAAAACCGTAATTCAAAAAGACACGTGCACCCGAATGTTCATTGCAGCACTATTTACAATAGCCAGGTCATGGAAGCAACCTAAATGCCCATCAACAGACGAATGGACAAAGAAGTTGTGGTACATATATACGATGGAATATTATTCAGCCATAAAAAGGAACGAAATTGAGTCATTTGTTGAGAAGTGGATGGATCTAGAGACTGTCATACAGAGTGAAGTAAGTCAGAAAGAGAAAAACAAATATCGTATGTTAATGCATGTATGTGGAACGTAGAAAAATGGTACAGATGAGCCAGTTTGCAGGGCAGAAGTTGAGACACAGATGTAGAGAATGGACATATGGACACCAAGGGGGGAAAACTGCGATGAGGTGGGGATGGTGATGTGCTGAATTGGGCGATTGGGATTGACATGTATACACTGATGTGTATAAAACTGATGCCTAATAAGAACCTGCAGTATAAAAAAACAAACAAAACAACTAATACTAAACTTTCACTGGGTTATTTGTATGGAAATATGTTAATATAAATGTTTCAGACATTACATGAAATTTCTAAAAATCTTATATTTGTATTTGTATGGAAATATGTATGGAAATATGTTAATATAAATGTTTCAGACAGTACATGAAATTTCTAAAAATCTTATATTTGTATTTGTATGGAAATATGTATGGAAATATGTTAATATAAATGTTTCAGACATTACATGAAATTTCTAAAAATCTTATATTTGTATTTGTATGGAAATATGTATGGAAATATGTTAATATAAATGTTTCAGACATTACATGAAATTTCTAAAAATCTTATATTTGTATTTGTATGGAAATATGTATGGAAATATGTTAATATAAATGTTTCAGACATTACATGAAATTTCTAAAAATCTTATATTTGTATTTGTATGGAAATATGTTAATATAAATGTTTCAGACATTACAGGAAACGTCTAAAAATCTTACATGTTCTGGTATAATGTTATAAGTAATAATCCTAGTTATTACTTTAAAATGTATATCTCAGAAATAACTAATTTTCTTGTCAACTGCATTATTATGAACTTTCATCAAATCTTTAACCATGGTCATTTTTAAGTCTTTTGTCATTTACAGACAGTTCTGGGTGTACTCTGATGATTTTGCAAATATGTTCCTATAAAAGAGTTTCATCTTCAAGAAATTCATGGAAAAGACTCTGACAAGTACAGGTTTCTGGTAACTGACTGTACTGCTGAACTGAATGAATAAGCATTTTCAGAACTCTAATGAAAAACTGATGAACTCATAAAACTGCTAACAAAAGATCAAGATGAAAAAAAAGAAATTAATTACATGGGACTGAGTGAACTGATGAGGATGAGTATAATTTTTGTGACTTTCTGTCTGAATTAAAAAAAAAAAATCCCACAAGGACTCAGAGGAAAAGAATATACAAATCAATTTTCACTGCAAAGTAAAGGAGCTGTTACAGTGGAGGATTACTGGACTGAATGTCAATATTATGACATAGTATAAGTGTGTTTCATGTTTGGTAATTGCAATCATTGTTGCTTTTGTTGTGGTCATCCATGTACAATGCTTGGTGTCAGTCTATCTATCTCTTGTAAAAATAAAATACAGTGTGTGTGTGTGTGGAAAAAAAAAAAAAAAAAAGAATATTATGCCAATAAGTTTGACAACTCAGATGGAATGAGAAAATTTATTTTTTTAAAATAACTATTGAGGTACAATGATATACCAAAAAAAGGCTGCACATAATTAATATATACAATTTGATGACTTTGAACATAGACAAACATGCGTGAAACCATCTCCACAATCAAACTAATAAACATATCCATCACTTCAAAAAAAACAAAAAAAAAAAAAAAAAAAAACAAAAAAAAAAAAAAAAAATAGAGCCACAGAAGTATTCCTCAGATGGATTTAATCTCTACAACATAAAGGAAAAGTATTGGGAGTGTTTCACTTTAACTACCCTAGACATTATTTGGAACTCCAGTCTTTAACAGTTCTGAATCTAGTTGTGTTTACTTATTCACCACTGAAAATACTTCCTTTTCACCTAGAGTTGGTATAATTATCCTACTCCCCATTCATGTGTTTCTTTATGCTTTTGTCCTGCTGTTGGTTTCTTTGGTCAATGTACATCCATTCAAGAGTCTGGATAAGCCTGAAATGGTAAGGCAATGCAGGGCATCAACATGGTCTTTGAGAGTCTTGTTATGTCCATAATTAGCTACCTACTATCTGTTTCTCCATAAAGATGAGGGTGCAGCAGGTGGTGGTGGTGACGATAATGTTCTTCAAATATGAAAAGATATTTTAAAAACACATATATTTATCTGTGGACTTCTGGAACAACATTAAACACACCAACGTTCGCATTATAGGGGTCCCAGAAGGAGAAGAGGGAGAGAAAGGACCCCAGAAAATATTTGAAGAGATTATAGTTGAAAACTTCCCTAACATGGGAAGGGAAATAGCCACACAAGTCCAGGAAGTACAGAGAGTCCCATACAGGATAAACCCAAGGAAAAACTCGCTGAGACACATAGTAGTCAAATTGGCAAAAATTAAAGACAAAGAAAAATTATTGAAAGCAGCAAGGGAAAAATGACAAATAACATACAAGAGAACTCCCATAAGGTTAACAACTGATTTCTCAGCAGAAACTCTACAAGCCAGAAGGGAGTGGCACGATATACTTAAAGTGATGAAAGGGAAGAAACTACAGCCAAGATTACTCTACCCGGCAAGGGTCTCATTCAGATTCGATGGAGAAATCAAAAGCTTTACAGACAAGCAAAAGCTAAGAGAATTCAGCACCACCAAACCAGCTCTACAACAAATGCTAAAGGAACTTCTCTAAGTGGGAAACACAAGAGAAGAAAAGGACCTACAAAAACAAACCCAAAACAATTAAGAAAATGGTCATAGGAACATACATATGGATAATTACCTTAAACGGGAATGCATTAAATGCTCCAACCAAAAGACACAGGCTCACTGAATGGATACAAAAACAAGACCCATATATATGCTGTCTACAAGAGACCCACTGCAGACCTAGGGACACATTCAGACTGAAAGTGGGGGGATGGAAAAATATATTCCATGCAAATGGAAATCAAAAGAAAACTGGAGTAGCAATACTCATATCAGATAAAATAGACTTGAAACTAAAGAATGTTACAAGAGACAAGGAAGGACACTACATAATGATCAAGGGATCAATCCAAGAAGAAGATATAAAAATTATAAATATATATGCACACAACATAGGAGCACCTCAATCCATAAGGCAACGGCTAACAGCTCTAAAAGAGGAAATCGACAGTAACACAATAATACTGGGGGACTTTAACACCTCACTTACACCAATGGACAGATCATCCAACCAGAAAATTAATAAGGAAACAGAAGCTTTAAATGACACAATAGACCAGATAGATTTAATTGATATTTATAGGATATTCCATTCAAAAACAGCAGATTACACTTTCTTCTCAAGTGCGCATGGAACATTCTCCAGGATAGATCACATCTTGGGTCACAAATCAAGCCTCAGTAAATTTAAGAAAATTGAAATCATATCAAGCATCTTTTCTGACCACAACACTATGAGATTAGAAATCAATTACAGGGAAAAACCGTAAAAAACACAAACACATGGAGGCTAAACAATACATTACTAAATAACCAAGAGATCACTGAAAAAAATCAAAGAGGAAGTCAAAAAATACTTAGAGACAAATGACAGTGAAAACATGATGATCAAAAACCTATGGGATGCAGCAAAAGCAGTTCTAAGAGGGAAGTTTATAGCAATACAAGCCTACCTCAAGAAATAAGAAAAATCTCAAACAATCTAACCTTACACCTAAAAGAACAAGAGAAAGAAGAACAAACAAAACCCAAATTTAGCAGAAGGAAAGAAATCATAAAGATCAGAACAGAAATAAATGAAATAGAAACAAAGAAAACAATAACAAAGATCAACAAAACTAAAAGCTTGTTCTTTGAAAAGACAAACAAAACTGATAGACCATTAGCCAGACTCATCAAGAAAAAGAGGGAGAAGACTCAAATCAATAAAATTAGAAATGAAAAAGGAGAAGTTACAACAGACACCGCACAAATACAAAGCATCCTAAGAGACTACTACAAGCAACTCTATGCCAATAAAATGGACAACCTGGAAGAAATGGACAAATTCTTAGAAAGGTATAACCCTCCAAGACTGAACCAGGAAGAAATAGAAAATAGGAACAGACCAATCACAAGTAATGAAATTGAAACTGTGATTAAAAATCTTCCAACAAACAAAAGTCCAGGACCAGATGGCTTCACAGGTGAATTCTATCAAACATTTAGAGAAGAGCTAACACCCATCCTTCTCAAACTCTTCCAAAAAATTGCAGAGGAAGGAACACTCCCAAACTCATTCTATGAGGCCACCATCACCCTGACACCAAAACCAGACAAAGATACTACAAAAAAAGAAAATTACAGACCAATATCACTGATGAATATAGATGCAAAAATCCTCAACAGAATACTAGCAAACAGAATCCAACAACACATTAAAAGGATTATACACCATGATCAAGTGGGATTTATCCCAGGGATGCAAGGATTGTTCAATATACGCAAATCAATCAATGTGATACACCATATTAACAAATTGAAGAATAAAAACCATATGATCATCTCAATCGATGCAGAAAAAGCTTTTGACAAAATTCAACACCCATTTATGATAAAAGCTCTCCAGAAAGTGGGCATAGAGGGAACCTACCTCAACATAATAAAGGCCATATATGACAAACCCACAGCAAACATCATTCTCAATGGTGAAAAACTGAAAGCATTTCCTCTAAGATCAGGAACAAGACAAGGATGTCCACTCTCACCACTATTATTCAACATAGTTTTGGAAGTCCTAGTTATGGCAGTCAGAGAAGAAAAAGAAATAAAAGGAATACAAATTGGAAAAGAAGAAGTAAAACTGTCACTGTTTGCAGATGACATGATACTATACATAAAGAATCCCAAAGATGCCACCAGAAAACTACTAGACCTAATCAATGAATTTGGCAAAGTTGCAGGATACAAAATTAATGCACAGAAATCTCTTGCATTCCTATACACTAATGATGAAAAATGTGAAAGAGAAATTTAGAAAACACTCCCATTTACCATTGCAACAAAAAGAATAAAATACCTAGGAATAAACCTACCTAAGGAGACAAAAGACCTGTATGCAGAAAACTACAAGACACTGTTGAAAGAAATTAAAGATGATACCAACAGATGGAGAGATATACTATGTTCTTGGATTGGAAGAATCAATATTGTGAAAATGACTATACTACCCAAAGCAATCTACAGATTCAATGTAATCCCTATCAAATTACCAATGGCATTTTTTACCGAACTAGAACAAAAAATCTTAAAATTTGTATGGAGACACAAAAGACCTCAAATAGCCAAAGCAGTCTTGAGAGAAAAAAACGGAGCTGGAGGAATCAGATTCCCTGACTTCAGACTATACTACAAAGCTACAGTAATTAAGACAATATGGTACTGGCACAAAAACACAAATATAGATCAATGGAACAGGATAGAAAGCCCAGAAATAAACCCATGCACCTATGGTCAAGTAATCTATGACAAAGGAAGCAAGGATATACAATGGAGAAAAGACAGTCTCTTCAATTAGTGGTGTTGGGAAAACTGGACAGCTACATGTAAAAGAATGAAATTAGAACTCTCACTAACACCATACACAAAAAGAAAGTCAAAATGGATTCGAGACCTAAATGTAAGACCGGATACCATAAAACTCCTCGAGGAAAACATAGGAAGAACACTCTTTGACATAAATCACAGCAAGATCTTTTTTGATCCACCTCCTAGAGTAATGGAAATAAAAACAAAAATAAACAAATGGGACCTAATGAAACTGCAAAGCTTTTGCACAGCAAAGGAAACTACAAACAAGATGAAAAGACAACCCTCAGAATGGGAAAAAATATTTGCAAACGAATTAATGGACAAAGGATTAATCTCCAAAATATACAAACAGCTCATGCAGCTCAATATTAAAAAAAAATACAACCCAATCCAAAAATGGGCAGAAGAGCTAAGTAGACATTTCTCCAAAGAGGACATACAGATAGCCAAGAAGCACATGAAAAGCTGCTCAACATCACTAATTATTAGAGAAATGCAAATCAAAACTACAATAAGGTATCACCTCACACCAGTTAGAATGGGCATCATCAAAAAATCTACAAACAGCAAATGCTGGAGTGGGTGTGGAGAAAAGGGAACCCTCTTGCACTGTTGGTGGGAATGTAAATTGATACAGCCACTATGGAGAACAATATGGAGGTTCCTTAAAAAACTAAAAATAGAATTACCATATGATCCAGGAATCCCACTACTGGGCATATACCCAGAGACAACCATAATTCAAAAAGACACATGCATCCCAATGTTCATTGCAGCACTATTTACAATAGCCAGGTCATGGAAACAACCTAAATGCACATCGACAGATGAATGGATAAAGAAGATGAGGTACATATATACAATGGAATATTACTCAGCCATAAAAAGGAACGAAATTGGGTCATTTGTAGAGACGTGGATGAACCTAGAGACTGTCATACAGAGTGAAGTAAGTCAGAAAGAGAAAAAGAAATATCGTATATTAACGCATATATGTGGAATCGTACAGATGAACCGGTTTGCAGGACAGAAATAGAGACACAGATGTAGAGAACAAACGTATGGACACCAAGGGGGGAAAGCGGCAGGGGGGTGGTGGTGGTGGTGTGATGAATTGGGAGATTGGGATTGACCTGTATACACTGATGTGTATAAAATGGATGACTAATAAGAACCTGCTGTATAAAAAAAATTAAATAAAAATCAAAAATTCCAAAAAAAATTTTTTTTGATGTATAGTTGATTTATAATATTGTATTAGTTTCAGGTGTACAGCAAAGTGATTCAGTTATACACACACACACACACACACACACACACACATACATATATACTTTCAGATTCATATATATATATATTCACATATGTATATATTCTTTTTCAGATTCTGCTCCATTATAGGTTGTTACAAGGTATTGAATAATAGTTCCCTGTGCTGTACAGTAGCTCCTTATTGTTTATTTTATATATAGTAGTATGTATTTGTTAATCCCGAACTCCTAATTTATCCCCTCCATATTTTAATATTCACTTTAAAAGTTACTTTTAAATGCAATGCATCATTGTTCAGTTTACACTTTTAGTCCTCTACTCTTCGGTATGTTTGGAGACCCAGAAACATTTCCCCTAGAAGTGAAATCTGAACGTTATTAGAGAAAAACAACAACAACAATTTAAAGCTTCCTTTTAAAACTTTTTTGGAAGACTATTTAATTAAATTAAATTTCATTGCTTGCCTTCTGGGACTGAGATCAAGAAAAATTAGATGTGTTATCTCTTTGGGGAGTGTTGTGCTAGAGTGGCTGCATTTCTCTCATATATCAGATAATGAGATGGCCAGTGCTTTTACAGGCTGTGTCCTCTTCCTTCCCCTGGGAATTCTACTACAAACCCCTCAACTTCAAGCACAACTTTCTTGGAAAGAAATGTTTCACCTATGATTCAAGAATCCTCTTTGTGCATGTGGTAAATCAGAGAAGATGAGTCAAAACTCATAGGGAATTCTCTATCAGCTGGTGTGACATTTAGGAAGGGACATGAAATCCTTGAAGCCTCTAGGGCACTATTTAATGTATTACTGCAACAAAATTGAAAGAGCAATTTTCCATGATATGGTCAATTCAGTCGTTGTTACAATAGGGATACAATAACTATAAAGCATTTCCTCAAGTGCTTAACTCATTATGGAAAAGCAACACTGGATAAAAACCTTAGGGACCTGAGGTGGGGTAGGAAAATGGATGTTCTGGTTAGTACAGGGTTTGGTTGCACTTAACAGAGGCTGATTGTATTAGCTTAACCAACTAAGGAGTTTACGTAACAAGAGTCTGGGGTAGGCTGTGCAAAGCTGGTGAAGCACTTGAGAAAGCAGGTCCCTTCTCCCTTCCTGCTCTACCATCCTCAGCATAGGCACAAATGGCTGCCCTATCTCAACACTGCATCATCACAGTCTGGACAAGGGGGAGGAGGACAGGTTAAAGGCAGAAAGCTTACACTGGCCGTCTTTTTTTTTTTTTTTTTTTTTTTTTTTGATATATCAGGGGGAAGGTAGCTTGCCATGAAGTAACTTTTGGCCACCGGAGGACTAGATGCTCACCCTAGCTTTTGGAAGTATTTTAACTTCAATTGTTACATGCCCCCCTCCAAGTGCATTTATGATTCTGTTAGCAAGGAAAAACAGTTGCAACTGGTAATGTCTAGCCCATTTGATTAACTGAGTTAAGTGCCATACTTTAAATTTTGCTGTTAGACATTTTTCTAAAAATATGTTTATATTTCTATGCCTTTGAAAGCTTACCGCCACACAAATCACAACTAAATTTTCTTTTATTATTTCTCAACTTAATTGATTTTTCAAAAAGAAAGGACAACTTAAGATACACCCACTTGATGAACTGCTGCACTGTCACACAAAAGTGTCCAAATGACTAACAAACATGAAAAAGATGCTCACCGATAAAGATTTGCCATTGGAGATATACAAATTAAAGCCACAATAAATTGCCATTACATTCCCAGCAAAATGTTTAAAATTAAAAAGAGATAATACCAAATGTTGGTGAAAATGTGGAGTAACTGAAACTTTCATACATTGCCAGCACCTGGGTAAAATCTCTTCAGAAGGTTGTTTCATAGTTATCTACTGACCCTAAACCTATGAGCAATCCCGTTCCTAGGAATGTGCTCACCTCTGCTTACCAAAACACATGCACTGAAGTGTTCATATTCATAATGGCAAAAACCTAGGAACTCACCAAATATGCACCACCAGTGGAAGGAATAAACTCTGCTTTAGTCACATAATGGAATTCTATACAGCAACGAGAATGAGCAAACTACAATTACATGCAAAAAATATGTATGACTCTCACAAATATTTGAGGGAAAGAAGCCAGAAAGCATCACAAAAAAGGAACTACTGTGTGAGGAGAAATTTATATAGAGTTCAAAAATAGGCAAAATTATCCTATGAATTCTAAGAAGTCAGAAAAGTAGTTAAAACCCTGAGAAGAGTAGTTGACTTAACATGGGCAAGAAGAGAACACTTGGGCTCCTGATATCATCCTGTTTCTTGATCTGGGTGTTGGTTAACCGGGTGAGTTCACTTTGTGAAATTCATCATGGTATATATTTATGATTGGTACTCTTTTCTGTATATATCTTATACTGCAGTAAAAAAGGTGAAAAAGCGACAATTATATATACTGCTGTTAAAATGAAGTCCCATCTTTTGTCTAAGGCCAATTCTATCCAACTGCACTTTTTTTTTTTTTTAAGACTTTAAGGCATTTATTTCATCCATGGATTTTGGGATGTAATTTATGAAGTTGAGAATCATTACAGTACAGTGTATTGGGTTGGCCAAAAAGTTTGTTCGGTTTTAAGTAAAAATAAGACATTTTTTCATTTTCACGAAGAACTTTTGACTTTATTCATTAACCAAACGAACTTTTTGGCCAACCCCATACTTCTTTTATTTTTTACATTAAAAAAATTGAAGTATAATTGATTTATCATGTTGTGATATTTTCAGGTATACAGCAAAGTGATTCTGTTAGACATATATATATCTATTCTTTTCCAGATTCTTTTCCGTTATAGGTTATTACACGATATTGAATATAGTTCCCTGTGCTATACAGTAGGACCTTGTTTATCTATTTTATATATAATGGTGTGTATCTGTTAATCCCAAATTCCCAATTTATCCTTCCCCCCTTCCCCCTTTGGTAACCATAAGTTTGTTTTCTATGTCTGTGTCTATTTGTCTTGTAAATAAGTCCGTTTGTATCATTTTTTTTTTTTTTAGATTCCATATATAAGTGGTCTCATATGATATTTGAGCACCTTTCAATCCTCCTCTTATTTGACTTCTCAGCATTATTTGCTACTCTTGTCCATTCCTACCATTTAGAGAAACTCTCTTCCTTGTGCATTTATGATTTACTGGCTCCTGATTTCCCACCTGACTTCTCTGGCCACTCATTCTGTTTTCATGGTGAATGTCTCTTCCTTTACTCATTTTTGAAATGTTATCTTGAGTCCAGACCTCTCTTCTGAACTACAGAGTTCTATATCTAACTGCCAAGCAACATTTTCACTAGACATCTCACAAGTACAGAAAAGTCAACTAAGCTTAATATCTCCCTCCTTAGTGTTGTTCATCTTTCCAAATTCCTTGTCTCAGTAAATAGCACCAACCAGTACCCAACCCAGAAACCTATGTTCAATTTATAGTTATTGAATGAAACACAGAAGATGCAAAATTGTGGGTACGACTTTTGCTTCTCATCACAGTGGACTAGATATAGTGAAGGAATCATCCTGCTACAAAACTAGATCTGAATCAAAAACAGTTTTTGATGTTTTGTTTGGCTCTCAGAAATTAGAAAAATCTTCAAAGACCCTTCTTCCTACCAAATAAAGAGAAATAAGTCCTGAGCAGATATTAGAGCAGGGTTCTTTATGCATGCTGGAGAGATGGAGTTGGTCTGAGTGCAAATGCCAATAGCAGTTCTGTGTGAGGAGGTAAATCTGATACTCCTGCATTTAGGGCAGGTGTCCCCAACACCTGGGCCACAGACGGGTACCGGTCCACAGCCCGTTAGGAACTGGGCCGCACAGCAGGAGGTGAGAGGAGGGTGAGTGAGCAAAGCTTCATCTGCCGCTCCCCATCTCTCGCATTACCGCCTGAACATCCCCCCACCCCCGTCTGTGGAAAAATTGTCTTCCACGAAACCCGTCCCTAATGCCAAAAAGGTTGGGGACCACTGATTTAGGGAACACCTGCTTTAGGGGACACCACAGAGAGGTTTAAAGTGGCCCCAGGTTGCTGGCACTCCTAGACATGCAGCAGCAGTAGATGAAAATCATCTTTGACAGGAAGTGTCCTCAATTTAAGCCATTTGAATTCCCACTTACTTAAGATCAAGGAAATATAAATTCATAATCTAAGATCACCAAGTACACAAGGAGGCAAGACACCATGCGTGAGAGAAAAAAATAACACAACTTATTTAGATATTGGGATTGTCATACACAGAGTATAGAATAACTAGGTAAGAAATGTTTAAAGAAATATAATGTGGAACCACAAAGTTGGGCAAACAATGAGACTATCAGGAACAATGAGAAAGATCTATGTAACAATAAAATGGAATTTCTAAAAATAAAAAATAGATTTTTTAGGAATTAATAAAACTCAATGTAGGGGTTTACCAACAGATGAAACATAGTCAAAGAATGAACTGGAACATGTGGCTGAAGAAATTTCCCAGAATGCAGCACAGAGAGGTAAGAAGATGGAAAATATAAAACAAGCTAAGATATATGGAGAACAGAAGAGGAAAAGGAAACATTTATTTGAACCCTAAAAGAACAGAGTAGAGAGAACTGAGGAAAAGGAATAATTGAGGAGGTGATGACTGAGAATTTTCCAGAAGTGATCATAGATATAAATCTATTTTTCCAAGTAGAAGAAAAGAAACCCAGGTATAGATACATCATAGTGGCACAGTGGAACAGCAAAGACAAAAAGATTCCAAAAGTAGAGAACAAGAACAGATCATAAAGTACAGCAGCAATGATGAACACCAGAATGAATGAAATAATACCATCTTCAAGGTGTCAGTCTTGCATTGTAGATCCAACCTATTTTTTTTTTTAAGAATGAAAGTGATAAAAGGACATTTTCAGATCAACAAAAAGAGAGTTTACCATCGAGAGACCTCCACTAAAAGAACTTCTAAATATTTACTTTAGGAAGAAGAAAAGGATCATAAAGTAATGGTCTGAGATATGAGAAGGAATGGTAAGTAAATAAAATAGGAAACATGTAAATACATGTACATAAATACCTGTGTAAAAAGTCTGGAGAGGCGTGACCAGACAAAGTGTTCTAAGGTTCTTGGATTGTCTGGTTGGAGGGTTTAAGATATTATTTAATTTAAACCTTTGTTCTATTAAATATGCATGGTAAAATTTCCAGGGTAACACTAAAAGAATAGAAATTGAACATACAAGTTCCACATGAATAAAAAATTAAAGGATAAACGCTACTCCCAAGCCCTCTATTTAGGAGCCAAGGCCATCCAGCTGAACAGTAATAGTGTTCAAGCTTTGCTACTTAAGGGAGCAGCACTTAGAAACATGGGCAGAGTCCAAGAAGCAATAATCCACTTTCGGGAGGCTATACGTCTTGCACCTTGTCGCTTAGATTGTTTTGAAGGTCTCATCGAATGTTACTTAGCCTCCAACAGTATTCGTGAAGCAACGGCAATGGCTAACTATGTTTACAAAACTCTAGGAGCAAACGCACAGACCCTTACCCTTTTAGCCACCATTTGTCTTGAAGACCCGGTGACACAGGAGAAAGCAAAACTTTATTAGATAAAGCCCTGACCCAAAGGCCGAACTACATGAAGGCTGTGGTGAAAAAAGCAGAGCTACTTACCAGAGAACAGAAATATGAAGATGGAATTGCTTTGCTGTGGAACAGCTAGCTAATCAGAGTGACTGTGTCCTGCCTCGGATCCTAGATTTCCTTGTAGCTGTCAGTGAGTATCAGGAAGCAATGGACCAGTATAGTATAGCACTAAGTGGTGGACTCCCTCCATCCTGCCTATGGAACTGGAGTTGTTTGGAGAGGCCAGGCGTTAGCAGTTTCTCTGTGACTGGGTGGTCATTTCACTGCTGCGCCAGGGAGATGACGCATTAGCCAGCAAGAAGCAAGGCAGAGATTCAGGCCTTTCCTTTGTTTTGTTGTCCCCTAGTTTGGACTCCAGTGACCAGAAGTCTCTAGAGGGGATGCAGAAGGTGGAGAAGGAGAAGAGTCCCACGGATGCCACTCAGGAAGAAGACGTGGACGACATGGAAGGGAGTGGGGCAGAAGGGGACCTGGAGGGCAGCAACAGCGAGGCAGCCCCATGGGCTGGCCCGGAGCAGTGCTTCGGCATGCGGTGAGGCAGGCACAGCTCCGTGGCCACGCTGGCCTGCCCTGCTCTGAGCACTTCCATGGACGGAAAGAACCTGTAGGGGCCCCTCTCTGGGAGGACGATGATTCAGCATGTGACTGCAGCAGGGGTCTCTGCCCCTTGCTCCGTATTTCTAGTAGTGACTTCATTTTAAAAAACTGAACCTGACCAACCTTCCATATATCTCCATCCTCCTCTGCTCCAGCCAAGGAGGACAAAGTGAGCGCTCTGAGAGGCCCGTGGACGTGTCAGGGCTTCTGGGCCAGAGTGCTTTTTATGGAACTAACTTGCAAGCTCGAGGAATAGACAGCGTTTTGTCTGTGATGTTGTGGATGGGTTTAAAGGAGCGACCTGTTCCCCAGAGCAAGAGTGTCATCTCCCAGCAGCAGCATGGACTGGCCCTTTCAGAGGGTTTCCTGTCCCAGAAATTATTATCCTGGGTTGTCCACACTTCCCTAGTAACCTTGCTTCCTTCTGCAATGTTAGTAATGCCTTAAGCTGACAGTCGCTGTTTTGCAGAACAGTTCTCCTATTTGCTAATCTGGTAACTTGCCTGTGAGCCTGGGTCGAATCTGAGAAACAAGTGTGACCTAGAGCATGAACAGAGATGCAGTTGGGGTAATTAATAAAACTGTTTTTTGTACAGTAAAAAAAAAAAAAAAAAATTAAAGTATAGACTGCGTATTAGACAGAAAGCCAAAATCCAGCTAAGTTAAGAGACATGTAAAATTTAAGGACAGGGAAAGTGAGAGTGAGAGAGAGACAGAGAGAGATGGAAGAGAAGGGAGGAGGAGTAGGGGAGGGGAAGGAGGAGGGGAGGGGAAGGAGGAGGAGGAGAAAGGGAGGGGGTAGGGGAGGGAGACGGGAAAGATATATCAGATAGATATCAATAAAAAGAGAGCTGGGATAATTACCTTAATATTTGACAAAATATTAAGACACACACACACAAAAACAACAACAACAACAAAAAACAGTACTAGTGATACAGAGGGCCACTACTTAAAAGTTAAATTTATCAGAAAGAAAAATATGACAATTTTAACTTGTTTAACTTAAATAACCTTAAGCTATAAAAATCAAAAATTCATAGTTTCAGGGTAAAATTGACAAATCCAGAATTGTAGGTACTCCTTGTTCTTTACTGTGAAAATCACAAAACAATGAGTAAATACATTTAAAAGATAACATGTTTATTGCTTGTGGCATTAAGTGTGATTTTGCTCCATTTTCTAAACTTTCTTGATTGTTGTGACAATTGCTTTTATGATTAAAACACCTTTTTAAAAAAAAAAAAATGAAGTGTGGAAGTCAAAATTTTAGTTAATTGAGGACTTGAGGTGGGCTTAGTTAATTAGGGTTTTACTATTTTGGGGCTAATTATATAGTTTTAGTTCTTACCCCAATGTTTATAAGGTTGAGTACATCTTAATTACAACTTCTTGTTTCTTTGTATTTTGCTAGAATGTCAAATGATTTACACATGGACTTAAATTGCTCAGGTAATCCTTGACTGATACATTAAAGAATCTAATTTACCACAGTTACTGTTTTCCTAAATAAGAATAAAAGATTTTGCAAAGAATGTATAATAATGCATTCCACATTTAAATATGCTACCACTGATTGTTATTAGCTACATCTGGATATCTGTATCAACAACAGAGCTTTGATTTTTCTCTGCTTCTGCCCAGACATCACTATTATCACTGTAGGGGATCAGTTACTCTGAAAAAAAGGAGAGAAAGATACAAATTGGTATTTTTTCTCATATTGATACTCTCTTAGACTTAACTTTCCAGTTCCTAAAACTCAGTGTTCTACTTCTACATATGCCTTTTGAAACACTTTGTGGTAAGCAATAGTTACAGGAAATAGGAACAGATCACTGTAGACAAAAAGAAAATAAGGCAGCATGCTCTGAGTCTGGTTCTAAAGAAAACAGGCACAGGATTTTTTTTTTTTTATTACAGTACTGAAAAGAGCCAGTAAATAGACTCTCTTTGAATGTATCATCTCAAAATCTAAACGGTAAAACCTAGTTAGTCTATTATACAGATTTTTTTTCATAGTTGATTAAATTTTACTGTGCAATTCTGGGAAAGAACACGATGTTGGAAAAGTATAACAGTAATTTTAAAATATTGTTATATTTTGAAAGATATTTTAAAAATAGTGATAGGAATTCTAAATTCTTATGTTTTACCCAATCAACGTGCTTTAGAATCTTTTGAGATTTGAATATCCAGAATATTCAGTTAATGTAATCCTTTTGCTGTTTGAAGACAACAATAAAAGAATAAGAATGGAATGCATTATTTGCATCTTTGCTATTGAAGATAATAGCGTAAAAATTGAATCTTAAAAACTTCAGAGTAGATTAATAAGTCAATTTCAAACTATCATTATTTTTCTTTTTTACTGTTTATTGAATTATAACGTGTACAAACAGCACAAATCAAGAAGTGTACAGCTTGATGAATTCCCACAATGACACTTCGTGCTATCAGCACATTGTATCATTAACTTTTAAGCTGATAAACTGTAAGAATGAAGGATTAAAACCATCAACAACTACCACAAAAAAGCAGAGTAGTAAACAAGAACCAGTAAGTGTGACTAAACCAGGTGGGAGGCACACTTGCAAAAATGAAACAAGTTTTGTCACATTTTATACCACACAGGTTTTCTGTATCGTCAGAATATGAGAGAATACATTGTCTCAATCTGATAGGAGCCGGACTTGGAGTTTCTCTGACTGTGCTTTTCCTCCCTTGCCTGCAGGAGTTGTACATTTCAAAGCAAACTGCAGAAAAAACAGAAAACTTCAGAACCAATTAGATTGCTTAGCAACGTTTTTTTCTTACTTGAGCTACTTCTGTGTAATCCTCCTGTCACAAATTGTGACCTTACACAGTAACTTTAAACCTGAAAATCAACTTTTCAACGTTTTGAGACGCTCTCTTCCCTTGATTGACAGATCGTTTTGTTCACTTGAAAGTCTTGGACGTCTCCTAATTCCCGGTCTAGTCATAACGCCCAGAGATTACTAAAGAACACTCAAGATTCACAGGGACTCTGCCCATGGTTTACCTTGTAAATACAAGCCATTCTGAGATCTGGGTCCTGAAATTATTTTACCCTTCGAGAGCAGAAATATTACCATGATCATACAGTGAACCCCTAGATTTTCAAATTCTTTATACATTCAGCGACTTCTTCGACCCACCAGTAACTTTCCCAGTTAGCAACCAATAGTTTTACATAGGTTGCTATCTGTTTTGTTCGCAATTTACGAGCAATTTAGCCACACGTAAGCAACCTTAAGGAAGGGGAAGAGGGGTTCTTCCTGTCAATGAATCCACACAATGAGAGGCCCGTGGTACCCAAATGAAACAATAATGAAAGATCGGCAAAGCTCAGAAATGTTCCTGAAAGCCACGAACGCCAGCTCTGATTTCAGGTTGCCGGAGTGCGCCCGCTCGGTAGCCTTTATGGCCAAGAGGCAGAGGGGTCCAGGGCAGAGGGTCCCACTGGGGACGCTTAAGATGAGAGTGGGCGACCCTGCTACCAGCCCGCCCCCACCACAAAGAGGAGTAAACGCTCCGCATCCCCGTCACCAGGGCAACTCTGCAATCCGACACCTAGGCGCAAGATTCCGCATTCCGAGCCACCGGACGCAGAACACACGCGTTTCACAACCCGGACGCAGGGACTCCGAGGCTTCCCACAAGGCCGTCCCTGGGGTGCTGAGTGCGACGAGGGAGACGCCCTCTCTGCAGGCCCCGGGTCCGAAACTCAGCCACCCCGAACGACCCCGCCGCTCCAGGGTCTCGCTTCCCGCACGTGGCAGCCGTGATTGCCCCGGAGGGTATCCCTCCGCGGCCGTACCGCTCAGTCTCCCCCTCCCTCGCCGGGACCCTCCGACCCGGCGCGCCGCGGAAGGATCGCACGCACGCGCTCGCGCACGCCCCGCGGTAACGGCGGAGAGCTGAGGGAAGCGCGGTAAGGAGCAGTCGCCGCCGCAGTCGCTGGCAGAGCAGCTCCGCAGCCTCCCGCTGCTGGTTAGTCAGTCCCGCGGTTGCGGGCGGAAGGGCGGCCAGTCCGGGCGCGCTTCGCAGCTCGTCCCTCACCGCCGTCCCCACGTCCTCCCTCCGCAGCTCCTCGGGGAGGGGGGCGGTCGGTGCCTGCGCAGAGCCGCCTCCTCCCCGCCCCCGCCCCGCCTCCCCCCGCGCCGCCGCCGCCGCCGCCCGCGACCGCCGCCGCCGCTGCGCCTGCTGCTTCTCGCCGTCCCCGCTGCAGTGCGAAGGGCTCGAAGATGGCCGGTTGGCAGAGCTACGTGGATAACCTGATGTGCGATGGCTGCTGCCAGGAGGCCGCCATTGTCGGCTACTGCGACGCCAAATACGTCTGGGCTGCCACAGCCGGGGGCGTCTTCCAGAGCATTACGGTGAGGACCGGCGGTGGCCTGGGGACGCGGACCCGAGCGGGGCCGGCCGTGGGGGCGCCGCCGCGCGGAGCCGGGCCACCGGGAGGGCCGCGCCGGCAGGTGTGCGGGGCGGCCGGCGCCGAGGATGCGGCTGCCGGGCGGGCGGAGAGCCGGAGGCCCGGGGACGCCCCCTCGGCGGGGCTGCGCTGACTGGCGGGGGCGGCGGCCCGGCTCCCCGGCGTTCCCAGTGCCTGTCCGGGTGAGGCTGGGGGAGGGGGTACGCGCTGGCTCGGAGGTGGGGGGCCTTTTCCCCTTGTTCGGTCCTCCTGGGTCCCCTGGAAGCCCCGAGGCTCGCTTTGTACGTCCCGGGGTGGAAGCGGGGACCGGAGGGGCCGGGCCGGGGCGCGCTGGGCCCGGGCGGGGGTCCTCCGGCGGCCGGGCCGCCCCTCGCTCCGGGGACAGCGCGCCGCCCGCGCCGCGGGCTGTGAGAGGCGGCGGCTGCCCGGCCCCCGGGATCCTCGCGGCCACTTGCCGGAGGTTTGCCGGTGTCCAGGCCTCCGAGGTTTGCGAGAAATGTACACCGACAACGTAGGTGGATTCGTGAATCTCGACTACAGCTCAAGCTCCATAGGATTTTTTTTTTTTTTAATTCTCCAAGATGGCGAACTGCCATTGATTTCTCTCTTTCTCCTATGGAGATTCATCGATACACCGTTATCCCCAGTTACGCAACATAGCTCTAAAAAAGGGGGTGCTTGAAGGGGCTTTCAGTAATCTGCGAAGACCAAGGGGACACTTCAGTTCTCCAAGTCCCTCCCTCTTTAGTGGTGGTAGTAAAGGCACTAATGCAGATTTATGCTTCACACTGCCTGATTTTTCTGTGACTTGGTGGTTTGGCTCGGTTGCCGCATGTCGGGGGGATAATTGTCACTAAGCCTCCAGTGCTGCTTTATTGTTTTGCCTCTTTCTGCACAAGGCTCTTTCTAAAATTGTGACGATTATATCAAATACAGGACCATTCTCTTAATTTCTTAAGCTTCACGCCCCCTTCCTATCAGACGCCCAAATCCAGGCCTCCTATTATGGGTGCTACTAATTATTCTTGTACTGCTTAACATGGTTTAAGATCTAGCGGTGTAGAACTCAGTCCTTGATACAAGTACTTTCAGGTTTCCTGTTACCGCAGTGGACTACAGTTCTTACAGAGAATTGGCATCTGGTGATCAACTTTTTTTCTGCGGTCCTCTTGTCTTTGTGTGTGAGTTCCCGCTGTCTGGCCGGGAAGATTGCAGGAGTGTGCTTGGAAATGGCTGGGGCCTGCTATGACTCTGCAGTTCTGATGGGGGCGACGCCTTCCTTCTTATTCATGGAATGTTAGAATGCACGTTTTCTCCTTTCCGGTTCTGGTCGCTACCTCAGTTTCTTTCCCAGTCTCCCTCCATTTTCTCTGTTCTTTTACCGTTGCCTACTGCAGTGCTGCGGACAGAATCCTCTTTGCGTTTGCCCAGAAAGAAAACTGATTACTGAGGTGTTAGGGGAAGGGAAGTTGCAGAGAAAAAGGAGTAAGCGTCTAGAATAATAGAGAGGAGGGAAATATGAATTTGGGGATGCGCTGAAGTCTAGGGCTTGAAGTTCATGCTAATACTATGGGGGATATTTCAAGCTGTTTGAAGTGAGTAGAAGTGAACAGGTCTGCCAAGCATGGGCGTTATTTTAGGAGACTTTCAAACAACTTTAAATTTGATGCCACATGACTGTAACGTGACTGATTATGATAGATAAGCTTTTGTTGAAAGTTTTTAGGTGAATCTTTACCATTATGTAAGTACTTCAGGTACCACCTGACTTGAAACTGTTTATAAATAACTCTTAAGTTTGCAGTTTATCTAGTGTCAACTAGCAACTAGAGATTCTTTGCGTAGACTGGTCTTGGTTACCAGACTACACTCTTAACTGTGAAATCTAATTAACTGACTGGTATAAAACATGTCACCATGTCGGATTAAGTAATTTTTTAGAAAAGACTGAAACTTGATTTTACATTGTTGAAACGTGGATGTCTTGTAGTGGTAGTACAAACTTGGCAGTCTTTGCTGTTATACCAAGGCAAGGAATTAACTATATCTTTTTTCTTTTCTCTCTTTTTCTTTTCTTTTTTTTTTTTGGTTGGGGGCTGCGGGGGTGGGTGGCGGGGGGGACAGCCAGTAGAAATAGATATGATCGTAGGAAAAGACCGGGAAGGTTTCTTTACCAATGGTTTGACTCTTGGCGCAAAGAAGTGCTCGGTAATCAGAGATAGCCTATACGTGGATGGTGACTGCACAATGGACATCCGGACAAAGAGTCAAGGTGGGGAGCCAACATACAACGTTGCCGTCGGCAGAGCTGGGAGAGGTAAGCAAGGCACCCTTTTGGTTGAAAGTTGCATGCCACGTTACAAGTGATTAAGCAATCTCTTTAACATTTTGAATAAAGTGTTAAAAGAGTCCGTAAAGGCTCTTAAGGTGGTTTTTGTGAACTGCCCAGCACTGAAGGAGGCACTGCTGAAGATTTACTTCCTCTACAGCAGCTGCATACACAGCCTAACCTCTGAGATCCTGACTTTATTCTCAAATAGAATATTCATATCATCTTTTCAGTTTCAACTTTAGTAAACTGAACATCTAAATTTGCCTCTAATATATGGATAGCTGAATCACTTTGCTGTACACCTGAAACTAACACAACATTGTTAATCAACTATACTACTCCAATATAAAATAAGAAGTTAAAAAAAATCAATTTGTCTCTTCAACTGTTAGTTATTCAGATTGTTAAATCATTCAAATTGGTTACTTTAGTCCCTTTGGGTCTTTGACCTTTGGATCTCTTCCTTTTCTTTCTTGCTTACATTTTAGTCATTCACTATTCAGCATAAAAAAGGAAGAGTTAATATTGGCTCATATTTCTATTAGAAACATTGCTAGGGAAGAGAGAAATAATTAGAATGAGGGTTTTGAAGTAAGTTTTCCACTTACTAAAATATTTTCAAAGACTAAGTGTGTCTGATTTATTCGAAAAGTAGGAAGTTATGTTTCATTTATATACTGGTCCAGAAATTCTGGTGTTTCCTGACTATTGTCAACACTGCAGAAATTCTTACTGTACTAAATAAATCTCACTACTTTTTTGAAAGAAACTTTTAAAACTGAGGTTTATTATGACATCTAGTTGATTTACAGATACATTTAAATGTGTTAACCTGTGTAAATGTTTTGTAAATAAAGAGGGCTTGTGTAGCCGCATATAGCAGACTTGGCACATCTAATTTTGAGACCACATCTACCATGGGAAGAAACTTGAAGCTACTCTGAGCCGTAATTTACTGCAGTGGTCCTACCAACTCCCTGTGACTGTCCTAAAGGTTACTTTTGTTCTGATGTGAGTTGATGCTTATGAGTATTTCTCTATAGGAAAATTAGATGACTGTGAAATAGTAGACAAATCTCTAAAACATTACCTGAGCTCAGATAAATATATTAAAAAGAAGCATCAACCATGTGACGTAAAAATGAGAATGTTTTCATACCATACAGCACTACTGACATCTAGTGGCAGTGAATATAACATCTGACATATGTACATATGTTAATATTTTCACAATAGACCTTTGAACTGCATCATAGAAGAACCTGTTGTTGGAAATAGTAAATCTATTTTAGGATTTTAGACTCAATTAAAAACAAAGCTAACACAGAGAGGCTATAGTAAGCACAGGCCTTTGGTACTTTTAATTTGTCTTTTTCTGAATGGCACTGAAAATGCTGTTTAAAATTCGGTCTTGGTTTTCCTCTGGAAATAATAGATACAGTTAGCCCCACTGGTAAGACTTAATAGTTGGTACTTAATCAAGCAGTTAAATTTGGGGAGAATTTTATAAGTAAATAATTACCTAATTTTTTTTTTAAGTTTATTTTTTGGGGACCAGTTTAATATGTATTTGTCAGACTAATCAGAAGTTTTTTGCTCTATATAAAAGATAAATGTCCATTAAAAGGAATGAAATAATGCCATTTGCAGCAACATGGATGGACCTAAAGATTATCAAACTAAATGGAGTAAGAGAAAGAAAAATATATGATATCACTTATATGTGGAATCTAAAAAATATATAAAGGACTTATTTACAAAACAAGCAGACTCACAGACTTAGAAAACAAACTTATGGTTACCAAAGGGGAAAGGTGGCAGGGGCAGGGATAAATTAGGAGTTTGGGATTGAGAGATACACACTACTATATAGAAAATAAATAATCAACAAGGACTTACTGTGTAGCACAGGGAACTCTACTCAGTATAATAACCTAAAAGGGAAAAGAATCTGCAAAAGAATAGGTGTAGGTATATGTATAACTGAATCATTTGCTGTACACCTGAAACTAAAACAACACTGTAAGTCATCTGTACTCCAATATAAAATAAAAATTAAAAAAGATAAATGATCACACTTCTTTTTCCCTAGCTCGTGTAAAGATATTTTTATAGAGCATTGCAGCTGCACTGATTGGACTTCTAAGATACAGTTAACAGTCAAAATGTTTTCAGCACATTACTAGTTTGAAAGTTCTCCTTTTTGGAGACCTGGCTGACTTCAGTGCTTCGTTGTTCATGGAAAACTAACTTAATGTTAACTTACTAATGGGGTTCTGTCTGCTAAAACTTATGGGACTCTCTTGATTAACACTTCTTTTGAAACACTTTTCTTCTTTCTCTTTCAGTCTTGGTCTTTGTAATGGGAAAAGAAGGGGTCCATGGAGGCGGATTGAATAAGAAGGCATACTCAATGGCAAAATACTTGAGAGACTCTGGGTTCTAGCTGCTAGGCAGACTGTTAAGTATTAGGGAAAAATTGCTCTTAAACTTTCCTAGCTGTAAGCTTGAGTCTTAATTCTGGAAATTTTATTAGCAATGCAGGGTGATGGGGTATGAACCTGTGTCTCCTTTGTATCCCTCTGTTGGTGGGGAAAGGTGTCTTTCTTTCTGCCCTCACCCCCCTTAAATAATTCTGTTCACTTTTGTTTTGTTTCCTTGTGTACTCCAGCATTGGTTATAGTCATGGGAAAGGAAGGTGTCCACGGAGGCACACTTAACAAGAAAGCATATGAACTCGCTTTATACCTGAGGAGGTCTGATGTGTAAGCAGCCTCTCCCCATCTACCTAGCAACTGTCTTCATCACCACCCCGATTACGGTCACAGTGCTACCAGACTATAGATGGTAGCTAATTTTTCTTTACCTATTTTCTAATGTCACGATTCCTGTTTGCCCAATGGATCATTTGTATGTTAACCACTGTATGTAACCAACCTTATCTGGCAACATAATTGCAGCACAGTAATGATTTGCATGATACCTTGAAATTTGGGGGGAGGGGGCATGCCAAGTTGGGCATCACTTTGTCTTAGCAATTAATGGGATATTGATTACTAAAATAAGTTAATATTAAGCAAGGTGCCGGTTGTACAATCTCTAATTTGATCAGTGTCTTTCAGCACTTTGAGCATTTACTTAGCTCATTTAGTCTTCCTTTTGTAGCGCACGGTTGGGAGGAAAAAGTGCATGCGTCTTTCCTTCACTCCTCTTTTCCCACCCCCTCCCTTCGCACATAGGTATTTGGTTTGCTTCCATCTTCTTTTATGCAGTGCCTGGTTTATTTAACCAATTAATATTCCTTTTGTAGATGAGCTATTGAGAGCTGCAGTAGTTTGCTTTTAGTATTGCTGTTGCACTTGAGTAAAGACAAATCTTTTTTCATAGTGTCTACAGGACATATGACAAGTGCAACTGCAAAACAAGAGCAAAGGCACTTCCTCCCATGACCTTATCGTAACCATACTGATTGAATCCCCAGGGACATTCCATCATTGCAATAGCTCACATTTTTGTTCCTCTTTTTCTTTGCACACCAGCTCTACTCTTTAGTAAAATTGTAAAAGGCTGCCATTATGGACATTTGGTATCCCAACATAACCATCTGGAGTGTGTCCAGTTTGTTCTTCATAGGACCAATTTTTATTTGCAGCTTGAGTTTTTATATGAAGTTGCATTATTGTGGACTTGGCTGTCTTGTGATGAATTTTTTTCATATGTATTCTGTGCCATACAATTGTTAAAATGAACTGTTGCTATTGTGAGATGGATTTTAACCGACCTCTTAAAGGTTTCTTTCGAATGGCACTACTTTAGGGACATTCTAGTATTTGCTTCTATTGTTTGGGCCTTGTGGATAATGTACAGATTTAAAAACAAATCTTGTTGCTGATTTGTCCATTTCTTTCCCTGCACTTTGTTACATCTGGGATACAGTCTAACTCATCTGATTTAATATGCATTTAAAAAAATGCCATAACTATTAAACACCTTGTTTACAGACAGATGAAATAAATTTATTCCAACCAAATATTCTAGACTCCTGTTGTTTATATAAATTGTTAGCTTACTGTTACAGTTGATTTTTGATACAATGGGAATATACTCTGCTACAAGCATAAAATTAAAAAAAAAATTCAGCTGATGGCCTACTCCATTTCCTTTAGTATTTATCATAAAATGAGTGCCTGGGAATTTATTTTCAATAGGCTTTGCTCTATTAAAAATGGCTTGTAGTCATTTCAGGCTCATTTTCAGGCTTATGAGGCAAAAATTGACTTATCCACTAGAAATTAAATATTTTTGTCTTGTTGCTGGTCTCTTGATGTGAAATCTAATGAGCAGTAAGGGGCCCAATACCAAGAAGGGTTTCTGCATTGTGGATTCTTCTGTGTTGAACTGTCATATGACTTCTTTCAATTTGGAGGCTATGTTGGCAGGCTGAAGTCAGCCAGCTGGGACTCTCGCATAAGGGAAGACGTTCCTTAAAAAGCATAAAAGATAATTGGGATGTCTTGCAGTTTCTGGCTTTGGAGTGACATGTTAACTATGACTAGGTAATAGTTTAATCCCAGATGTCATAAGGTCCCTGAGATGTACTGAAGTTTAGTAAATATGTTTAATACTATTCAGATAAATGATTATCACGAACTGTCAAGCGGAAGCTCCAAGTTCAAAAGTTGGTGGGTCTAAGCAAAACTGGGGAGCTGGTTATAATGCAGACTCTGGGCTCTGGATTTCTACCCTGGAGATGAAGATACCAGAAGTCCCTTTAGAAACAGTAGGTCGGTCTTGATTCATTTTAAGTGAACTGTATGCTACCCCTTTGAGAAAGGGTGGGTTTAGGGAATGGGAGTTAATCTCTTTGCCTTACTTAAAATATACTGTGCATAATTAAATTTTTTTTCTTTGACGTTGTCAATTCTGAATTTGATTGTCCATACAGGGATGTAAAGATATGGAGGATATGGATTTGGGGCTATTTTGATAGCTGGGCATACCTTAGAATTGTAAAACAACAATAAAACTTCTTGACCTGTTAAGATCCTTGTTAGGAACAGGAGGTGGGTCAAATGAAAATCTGGTGGTTGGGTTGTGATGATTTGTGATTTTATGGTAATATATATACATTTATACTTTAGTTGTAAAGAACTGTTAGGGTAACTAATTAGAAAGCAGTAACCAGACTTGTGAAACCCTTACTGAATGAACCTATAGTAAGTAGGTGAGGGGACTGTGTATATGCTGGAGGTGTGGGTAGGGGAGTAGAGGATGGTAGAGGGCAACTGTATCATTAATGAATGAAACTAGTCATTGGCCCCCTTCCCACAATTTCACTTGAAGGACACTTATGAAAATATATACATGTGTCTTTGTGTACTTAGTTCTAGGAATTTAACCTAAGGAAGTGGAGCTATATAAATTCGTATAGCAGAATGTCACTACCACAGCATTACTTAGAATAACTAAACTTGGAAAACTACAAGATTTAACTTGCAGGGTTATGGGTCGAATAAATGACTGTATGTCCAAAAGATAAAACAGTCATTGAAGAATTATGTAAGAAAATGCTCACCCATGAATTTTATATAATAGGATAAATATATGCAGTATATAATGTATTTTACATATGTATTTCTGAAGGCAAAATATAAATTTTTCTCAGGTAAGTTTCCGGGTGACTATACTTCTAAAATCAGAAAAATTTTAAATTAGGAATATATTTTTTAATAGAAGTGGGATTTTAATTTTATTCAACGTCTTATTAAAAAAACTGTATAGTTATACCATAGAGAAATTATAAGAGATTTCAAATGACTATTAAGAGAACTAGTAACAGTCCTAGACAGTGCTGTTAAGTATATATATTTTTAACAACTTAAGAGTTTGGAGTTTCAAAAAAAAAATTTTATTTTTGCCTCAGAAAAACTCGTAACTTAAATTTGAAGGAACCAAGTCCTTGATTTGAACTGTGGATTAAAGACTGAGGGAATAGAACATCTGATACACGTTACACTGACTTTTAACTTTTTCCCTCTTAAAAAAAAATAGTATGATTTTATTATTTACTTCAATAATTATAAAAACTATTACTTATTTTATATTTATGTGCCGGGCACTGAGCTCAGTGTTTTGTCCTCACACCCTACTTTACTTTAGGATAAATGAAATTAACACAAATGACCAAACAGGTTTAGAAAAGTTAGGATCATACAAGTGTGTCAAATTCCATAGCTTTGGCTTAACTACCATAGTAAACTAATACTGTGTTTCTCAGGCGTGTTATTTCTGTGGGGCAGGGTGGGTGTGGGAGTATGATGAAGAATTCAACTTTTGATTTTCCTAAGTGGAAATAACTCATTTTTTGTTGTTGCTTATAAGAATTAAAAAAAAAAAAAAAGTTCAAAAAAGTGAAATTTCCCCAAATAGTGTTACATTTTTAAAAAATGTATTAAAATTTTTCTTTTTTACAACAAAAGGCTAATATAACTAGTATACTTAACTATTCTCTAATATGCTTTTGTTCACAATCAATCAATCAATTTCCCATGTCAATACAGATACATCTAGATGTTTACCTTTTCGAGGCTATACAGCAGTCTACTGTAAGGGATGTATCATAATTGCAAGAAGGTACCATAATACACACTATTGTTGGAATGATTTTGGCTGCAGTTTTAACTTTCGGGGGGATTACCTAATTGCTTGTGAGCAGTTCCTTTGTAGAAAATTCTAAGGTGATGTGCATTTATCTAACCTAAATTACCTTAATCATTATACCGTTAAAAAGTGCTGTGCAGGGCTTCCCTGGTGGCGCAGTGGTTGAGAATCTGCCTGCTAATGCAGGGGACACGGGTTCGAGCCCTGGTCTGGGAAGATCCCACATGCCACGGAGCAGCTGGGCCCGTGAGCCACAACTACTGAGCCTGCGCGTCTGGAGCCTGTGCCCCGCAACGGGAGGGGCCGCGATAGTGAAAGGCCCGCGCACCGCGATGAAGAGTGGCCCCCACTTGCCGTAACCAGAGAAAGCCCTCGCACGAACCGAAGACCCAACACAGCCAAAAATAAATAAATAAATAAATAAAGTAGCTATAAAATTAAAAAAAAAAAAAAAAAGTGCTGTGCATATAAAAATACGGTTAATGTAGGTAATACTATAGCAGAACAAATATTTGCCAGTTTTTAAAGTGGAAAACGTGTTTATTAACATTCAAACTCCCTTCATACAAGGCCATATAAAAATTCTTAACATTTTGATTATACATAAGTCTGTATTTTCTACATAGTTACAATAATGTATAATTTAGCTTTTCATAATACATTGTTTAAATACATCATTAGTTCTGTTAAACATAAGCAATGTTTGCAAATCCAATACTTGAACAATTTCCCCTGTACATAGTTTAGCAGGGCTAATTAGCATAAGATGCTCTTTATTAAGAGGTATATGATCTGAGTATTAACAGTTACTGAAGTCTGGTATTTTTATACAGCACTTTCTTTTTCCTTTGATCACAACAACACAAAATCCTTAAGGATACTGAAATTCAGTTAAGTGAAGTCCAGAGACATTAGCCAATAAGTCAAGTTCATACATAACACTGTATAGTATTAAAAACCTTAAAAAAAAAAAACTTTTGCAATCTGCCCTAGTACAGACTGTTCCTATCAGGATAAGACTACTTGGCAATAGAAAGGAAAAAGACAGCTTTGAGTCTCTGTGGTGCTGATAGGAAGAAAAATGCTAACTTACCTTGTCGCCTCTCACTAATGATGGCAGAAATACCAGAACAAGCATATTCCAGCTCAACAACTCTAGGTAACTTTATGGAGATGGGAGTTGGCTTAGCTCATGCTAGGTAGCCACAGCACTGACCTTGTGTGTAAAAACATGAAACATTTGCATACTGTGATCTAGGTTTTAATTGTAAGCTATACCGAGGAATTTTTTAAAAAATGTTTTGGCTATATTTCATTCCAAAAGAAGAGTTGATTTGATGCTTGAGTTACAGCACCAGTCTATGTTAGTTATTAGTGAAACGAAGTACACTCCTGCAGATAAATACCAGATCAAAAACACCTGTTTCAGTAATCTGATTAACCTGTAGAATACTAAAAAATAAGTTATTTCTACAGAAATCTCTGAAGGGAGCAAAAAAACTATATGCCTAAATAAACATTTTAAAGGGAAGTAACCCAGTACCCTCTGGAGGTCAAACAGTGTTTGCTATGTTGTAATCCTGTTCACCGTCAGGCTGCGGTTGGACCACAACACTATGTTCATTAATTTCGTTCTCTGCATCACTGCTGTCGGTATCTTCATTGTCCTCTTCCTCATAGTCTGAAGATTCTGTCATGTTCTGATGTGAGCGGGATTCCGACATAGCCCCAAATGACTGGGTGCTGACAGAAGCCAAAGGTCTGAGTAAAGGGGTATGTTCTGACACTTCATTTTCTTCTTGACTACTATCTGTGTCAGAGTCTGAATCGCCTTGAGAAGGAACAACTTTCTGCTTGCAGACTGGACAGGTTTTTTTGGTTTTAGTTAGCCAAGGATCTACACACTTGCAATGATAAGCTGTTGAAGCAAAATATACATCTTTTAGGTAGTATACTGTAGTTGAGAACATTACTTTTAATGTTTATTCATGTTCTGATCTATATGTATCATATAGGAACAAGAGAAGAAAAGCTTGTAAATTTTTATAAACACAGCTCCATCCCTTAATGAGATCACTGATTAGTACAGGGCCTGGCTTATGGTGTGCTAATAACTATCTTCTGTCTCTCTAATACTGAACCTAAGTATAAATTACTCTCTACAGAAATTCAAAGCAGTATGTAATTATTCATACCATGGGAACACGGAAGGATTCTGAGCTTGTCTCCATCTTCATATTCATCCAAACAAATGGCACATACATCATACTCATCTCCTATGACAGAAAATAGTAAAACTAATTAAAACATGTAGAGGAGTATTCTTAACTTTTTAAACTTTTCAAGTTCTTCCTCAGTCAGTTATTTTAAATGCCTTCTGGTTTATCTTTTAAATGATACCTCTTTGTTTTCTCTCAGATCAGGGAGCTGCTTCAAGTGGAAGTTCAGGAACCTGAAGTTTTAAATTAAATAATTAACCTTTTACCTACAATAAGAAATTAAAAATGGATGTCAAATTTGTTTACCTTGATTACCTTTGCAAAAGATTTTAATGTAATAATTCATTACTGTTTTACATAACTATTCAAATGCTAGTTTTGAAATATTTTATGCCAAAGATGACAAAGTTTCACTGTTTAGATATCTTAAGGTCTCTGAGTCGTTTAAGTAAAAATGGAAACATGTTAGAACATACTCAAATTTTTAAAAATATATTAGTGAATAAAAACGTTTAGAATGAGATATACTGAGCTTCAAATCTCTTCCAACATTTATTAGTTTTGTGGTGCTTGGCAAGTTACTTAGCCTCTAACATACAGTTCTTTTATTGGTAGAAAGATTCCATCTACCTCGCAGAATTGTGAGGATAAAATGAGATAAAGGGCCAAGCACAGAGGTATTCACTAAATGGTGTTTGTTATTAATATCACTGCCTTTTAAATTCCTTATTGTTGAGCTGATCACCTTTATAAACAAAAGACAGTTAAAGTCATTGCCTATCCCACACTCAGGGCAACCACATTGGGAGGCTTGTTAGAAATAAAGCCATTGTCTGGATAAATAGGCTGGATGAATATAACGCAAAAAAAGAGAAGAATCGGGACTTCCCTGGTGGTGCAGTGGTTAAGAATGTGCCTGCCAATGCAGGGGACACAGGTTCCAGCCCTGGTCCAAGAAGATCCTACATGCCGCAGAGCAACTAAGCCCATGCGCCACAACTACTGAGCCTGCGCTCTAGATCCTGCGAGCCACAACTACCGAGCCCACGTGCCACAACTACTGAAGCCTGTGCGCTTAGAGCCCGTGCTCTGCAGCAAGAGAAGCCACCGCTAGGAGAAGCCTGCACAGCTGCTCGCCGCACCTAGAGAAAGCCCATGCACGGCAACGAAGACCCAACGCAGCCAAAAATAAAATAAATAAATAATTTTTTAAAAAAGAAAAGAATAATAGTTCTAATTGAAACAATCCCTTTAACATCCATAGTCATTTAAAATAGCACATTCAGGAGAAGTCCTAAATAGAAAGCTTTAATGAAGATTACTCATTTTTGTTCAGTATCTTGAATTTGGTTACTGTAGTATCACCTATCAAATACATTCTATAACAAATGCAGGGTTCTCTTAGAACCTCCTGTGTGGGATTTGGTGAGACTGATTATACCCATCTCAAACTATTAAAATACTAAAGGACCCCCACATATCTATAATTATCTGTAATTACACAGTTGATCCATTTACCTGGGCTTTGAGGACAGTTTTAATATATTAAGCAATTCAATCATGTTGATTTCTCACACAAATCAAACTTTCAGTCTCAGACTTTGTGAAAATGCCCATTCAAAACAGATTCCGTTAAAGTAACTGATCAGGACCAAACTGGTCCAAAGCTGTGCCACAGCTCTAAGCCTCATTTTGTTAAGGTAAGGGAGGTTATCCTGCATTATCCAAGTGGGCCCAGTGTAACCACAAGGACCTTAAAACTGTGAGGAGGAGGCAGAAAAGTTCAGAGTCGGAGATGTGGAAGGTGTCAGGAAGATACAGTGTTACTGGCTTTGAAGACAGAAGCGGGGAGTCACAAGCCAAGGAACATGGTGGCCTCTAGAAGCTGGAAAAGGCAAATAAATGGATTCTTTCCCCTAGAGCCTCCAGAAAAGAATGTTTGATTTTAGCTCAGTGAGACCTGTCGGACTTCTAACCTACAGAACTGTAAGATAAACTTGTGTTGTTTTAAGCTGCTAAGTTTGTGGTAATCAGTCACCACAGCAATAGGAAATGAATACAAGTAGTATTTGGGTTAGCCTACACATAGGGAATTGATGCTTTACTATCAATCCTTTGAATTGTTTCAAGTGATAGATTTATATTGACCTCCCGCGTTTTCTAGCCACGGCACTTACTTTGAAGATTCAAAGGTGTGATGTGTGATCACGGAGCAGACTGGAGCCTAGTGCTCTGTAGAGAATTAACGCCCATGGCCTTGGACTTGTGATGAAACGGTAAAGCATATGTTAGAATGCCTGATCATTTTATTTATTAGCTATGTAACCTTGTGCAAGACACCATCTTGATGTTTCAGTATTCTCAAAGGCAAAACAAAAATATTAACATACCTATGTTTTAGGAATGTTGTGGATTAAAAGAGAATCGAGTAGAGTACTTTGCATAGTGTTTGGCACATACAGTACCTCTTAGCCAGTCTCCACCTGATCAGACTGGCTCTGTAGGCATACTGGCTTATGAAGGCTGTGGCTAGGAGGCTGCTCTCTAATACCTCACGTGCTTGTTAGTGGCAAAGATCTAGTGGCAATGGTCAGTGAACCTGTTGGCTGCACTTAGGGTAATTAAGTATTCAGCAGCCCTTGGACTGTGAGTGTAAAAGACTTTCGCTTTTATCTGAAAGGTTGACAGACACTTAATAAAGCTAGTTCCCCCAACTCCTCTCCAGCCAAAATGTGATTAAATGAGGTATGGGTGAGAAATCTAAAAGACCAGACAAACTTATGTATCAATAAAAAGAATGAAAGCAGAATCAAATTTTTGTCCCATTTTAAAATACACGAAACTCAGAATGGTAGAAAGTGCATCATGTAACATGACAACTTGGAAATCCAGTCAATAGATTCATATTCAAGACAGTGGCCTAACATCAAACAATTGTAAAGTGGTTTTATATTTAAGTTAAAAACAAATTTAAGGCATTTATATATCTTTAAGAATAATTTTCAAATTTAGCAGATTTTTTAAATTAACCAATTTGTCCAGTGGTTCTGGTAGCATAAGATAAAGCAGCTATAACAAGTGCTAATAGATGTTAGTTTTGTTATGATCAGCACCATGCTAGAAAGTTCTGTTGCTTATTATAAACCAGTGGTTCTCAAATGGGGAGGATTTTGCCCCCCAGGGACATTTGGTGATATCTGGAGACATTTTTGGTTTTCACAACTGGGAGTTGGTAGTGCTGGCATCTAGTAAGCCAGGGATGCTATTAAATATCTTATAATGCTCTAGACAGCCCCTCAAACAAAGAATTTTCCCATATAAAATGCCAATAGTGATTAGCTTGAGATAACCTGATATAAAAACCCCTTCCAGGCTTTCTCAAACAAAGACTTAGCTAATTCACTAGTGGACAGATGTTCAGAAGCTGCAGGAAGGGTGAGATTCATGTCTGTTATGTGCAACAATATGGAATGCTTCTATCTGGAATGTTATTCATATTATTGTTATTTGAATACTGTTTCAGAAAATTTTCATCCAGACACTTAAGTCTCATCAATCTAGGAATGTTATAATATGTAAGTGGGCAGAACTCTGATATTCCCCTGTAAAACTGCTCCTCCCTAGTTTTCCCCCCAAACCTTGGGTCATCAGACACAGCAAAGGCACTGACCCATCAGAATAGGAAGCACACAAGACTTAAGGCAGCCAGTGCAGTAGCATGAACTGATTATCAGGCCTGGGCATGTCCTTGATGCTTCTTTCCCTTAGAGCTTACATTCAGCGTCACCAAGTCCTGTAAACTTTTATCTGTAAAACATCCTCAATCTGTCCCCTTTTCTCTTGTTTCCTCAGTTACGCTGGTCCAGTAGCCTGGATTACTGTTAAGAGCCTCTTCTGTTCCTACCCTTCTATTCCTGCCCCATATGGTTTTTCTCCATAGCAGCCAGGGTGATTTTTTTAAAAATTCAATCACGTCACATCAGTCCTACTTAAATGGTCCCCCATCTCACTTAGAATAAAATCTGAGCTCCTTGTCATGGCCTTCATATAGCTGAATATGATCTGCTATACAGATCACCCATCTCATCTCACAACACTCTTACCCCCCCTTCACTCATGCTTCAGCCACACTGGCCTTCTTTCAGTCTTGAACAAACTAATATGAAAGTCAGGTGTGCACCTGCATTTAGCCATGTTATGACAAAAAATTTGCACATAAAAATAGGTATAGAAAGAGAAATCACTATTTCTAAAGATGACTTAAAAAAAGAACTAGACTTCAAAAATGAACAAAATGAAAAGACAACTACTGAATGGGAGAAAATATGTGCAAATGTTATGAGTGATAAGGGGTTGATATCCAAAATATATAAACAGCTCATATAACTCAGCATCAAAAAAATAAACAACACGATTAAAAAAAAATGGGCAGAAGACCTGAATAGACGTTTTTCCAAAGAAGACATGCAGATGACCAACAGGCACGTGAAAAGATGCTCAATATCGCTAATCATCAGAGAAATGCAAATGAAAACCACAATTAGCTATCACTTCACACCTGTCAGCGTGGCTATCGTCAAAAAGTACACAAATAACAAATGTTGGCAAGGATGTGGAGAAAAAACCCTCCTACACTGTTGGTGGGAATGTAAGTTGGTGCAGCCACTGTGAAAAACAGTACGAAAATTTCTCAAAAAACTAAAAATAGAACTACCAAATGATCTAGCAGTTCCAGTCCTGGGTATATATCCAAAGAAAACAAAAACATTAACTCAAGAAGATATATGCACCCCAATGCTCATAGCAGCATTATTTACAATAGCCAGGATATGGAAGCAACCTAACTGTTCATCAAGAGATGAATGGATTAAGAAGATGCAGTACATATATACAATGGAATACTACTCAGTCATAAAGAATGAAATTTTGCCATTTGCAACAACACGGATGGACTTGGAGGATATTATACTTAGTGAACTAAGTCAGAGAAAGGCAAATACTGTGTGATATCACTTATATGTAGAATCTAAAAAATTAAAACAAACTAATAAATATAACAAAAAAGGAAACAGACTCATGGATATAGAGAACAAACTAGTGGTTGCCAGTGGGGAGAGGGAAGGAGAGAGGGGAAGATAGGGGTAGAGGATTAAGAGGTACACACTACTAGGTATAAAATAAATAAGCTACAAGGATATATTGTACAGCACAGGGAATATAGCCAATATTTTATAGTAACTTAAATGGAGTATAACCTTTAAAAAGTGTGAGTCACTGTATTGTACACCTGAAAATTATATAATATTGTAAATCAAATATACCTCAATTAAAAAAATAAGCTAGTTTGAAATAATCTAGTAATCGTGTATACAAATTGATGTAAAGCTTAATTGTTCCATTTTATAACAAACTAGTCTGCCTTAAGTCAACCAGAATAGGTTTCCTCAAAGTAAAAGAGAATGAACATTCAGGGCTAAACACATACCATTTTCATGAGAGAAAAGGACTTAATATACATTTTAAATAATGTGCCCAGGGAAGATACAGTATTGGATTCATGAGCTTCAAATCACAAATAACTGTTCTTGTAGAGACAATGCCTTGCCACTCATTCCCCGCTTTGCCAGTAAAGAAAACAATGGCAGCTCTTTCTAGCAAATTAAAATAAATCTTATCTTTTGTTTTCCCCTCCTCCATACCAGTTCCCAAGAAATCTGAACAAAAGACAACAGGATAAAATATTTTGTAAGCCAGATTTGCTTGAGAATTATTCCTGATTATTTTTAAGCCCCGAGCAAAGGAACTAATATTTACTTTTAAGGTTAAAGGCAGTTAAATGCAGTAATAAAAATTAGGCATGTCTTCATAGATAGATTTAAGAAATAAAAAATTATAAAAATTAAATATTGCCCCATTTTTCTGCAATCTGCTGTAAAATGTTGTATTCCTTTTTTTCAGTCTCTGAAATAAAAATCTTTCTCCTTCTACACATATTATCTTGGAAAACCTCAATGATTAAGCTTTAAAAGAAAAAAGCTGGTAACTTAAAACTTCAAATATAAAACCCACTTTTTTATCATTTACATCTCAGGGATCTGGCTCCTTCACATACTAATGGGGTAGGGAGACAGCTCCCACAGAGACTACCTTAAATACTTAGTTGGGGGACTATTAAGTGAAAACATAAGGATTTTTCATCTGCTATGAAACATGGTGTGTGGTAACCAGTCCTTACAGTTATAGACTTGGAGAAATGCGTTAGCTGGTACAGGAAACTCAGGAAACCACAATTTCAACTGAAGAGTTATTTTTGAGGACCATAACGAGTAATGAAGAAATTTATAAGGAAGTTGGTGGCTTCAAAAGCAAGAAAATAACTAAAAGGCTATTACTATTTTATATGTGCTAGAAATGGCTAAATCAGTATTTAAAACATTTAAATGTTAATCAGCACAAACATTTCTGAACAAGTTGCAAAGATGAAGATCACTAAGACGGGAAGATTTAAGATGATCATGTTCCCACAGTACGGTAAATGAGTAAGAGTGCCAGCTAACCTTTACAGATATTTCACTTGTGCCAGGGCCTCAAGTTGCTGATTTCTGTGGGTCTGATTACAGACTATGCCTATGAAAGACTTCCAAATGCCAAATTCTTTTTGGTTTGTTGGTATATATTTCCAAAATGTTACAGATTCCCCTAACATAAACATTAACATTTCCACTATATTCTAAACCTGTAAGAATTCTTTTAGGACCTCACGGTTTGGTGCTATGACTCACTGGGAGTGATGAGTACCCACAGAAATATTCTACACTTCCCTTCATGTTTTCAATCATAGTTGTATCTACAACTATGAAAAACTGCAATAATTAATTGGGATTTTTTTTTTCTTTCTAGCATCTATGCATACTTTGTCAAAACCATTAGAGTACACTAAAATGCATAACAAATATACCTCTTTCTTTTTACTTTAGATGTCAAGTCTCATGATAACCAAAATACTCTAAAACAAAAATACAAATGGCTCAAATTTATGGTTACTGGGAAGAAATTTCAAGAGTAATATTTATAAAGTTACATACTTTTAAGCTGCTTCATGATTTTGGCAATCTTCTATTTTTTCATCATAAAGAAATGTTTATGGACTAAATATTGATGGCACTAATATTTAATTTTTGATTGTTACTTAAGGGGTGGTTTTGTTTTGTATAATAATTGCTACCATTTGTCGAGCTGTTGCTATGTGCCAGGCACTATTATAAGCATATTTCACATACTGTTTCAATCTCCCCACCCACCTTATGAAGTAAGTTTTTAGTCACATTTACACGTGAAGGGATGTATGGAGAGGTTAAGTAACTTGTACTAGGTCACACAGCCAATAAAATGGATGATCTAGAATTCCAGCCCAAGTCTGTCAGACTCTACTGCTGGTAGACCTGAACCTTTAGGAAATTAGTTTTTTCTCAAAAATGTTCTTTCTCTTTGACATAGTGAATTGAGGAGGAGAGGGTAAATGCAGGTGGCGGTGGGGAGAGGAGGATTAGAGAAGGGGAATGGTAAGGATTAAATCTAGGAGGCAACTGATTTCATTTTGAAATGGTAGTGACTGAAGAGGAAAGACAGGGTTGGGTAGTATTTACAAGCCCAATGTTTGGAGTCAAGAGCCCTGCTACTTACCTAGCTATGCACCCTCAGGTAATTTACTTGACTTTTTTTTTTTTTTTTTTTTGGTCGTGCCCCACGCTTGGGATCTCAGTTCCCAAACCAGTGATCGAACCCACACCCCCTGCATTGGAAGCGCAGAGTCTTAACCAATGGACCACCAGGGAAGTCCCTACTTGACATTTCTGAGTCTCATTTTCTTTTTCTATAAAATGGTCATGACAATACTTTTCTAATTGTGCTGCTCTGAGAACTAAATGAGATCATTTATGCAAGGTGCATGGTTTGCTTTTATACTAAATAACAGGTGTGTTATATGCTTATAAGATTATCAATTTTTTTAGTTGGGTGCAATGTCCATTCCAATCCAATCTAATACCGATTAATTCATTTAGTATAAATTACACTGACTTCTTCAGTGAGAAGTTAGTTAGGAGACTGAAGGTACAGTTCTCTATAGAAATCACAGCTACAGGCAAATGATAAAGGTCAAGAGTGCCATGATACAAACCAACCTAAAGATCAACTCTCTCAATCCCCTTCAGTCCATCTCAAGACTACAGTGCAGACCTCAGGCATGAAATAATAAAATAGTGCATCTTCAAGTAACTCAGGAATACAGTGATCTCACAGGAGCCACAGCCATAACAGTAACTTCTACCCAACTTGGACCCTCATTTTACTGCTTTGTGGCCATTATAAAAAAGTATTCCTTTAGAGGAACTGAGGATATTCCCTTTTCTGATTTGCTTTTTAAGAGTAAACTCAGAACATTTTCCCTTGAAATAGTTCAACAAAGAACAAATATCAGCTACCACTGGTTAGACTGAACTCTGGTTATAGATTCTTAGTGTATGAGGAGATGGACGATGTCTTTTACTCACCATTATGTCCCCAGTATTTAATACTGTGCCCGGTACAGAGTAGGTTCCCAATAAATATAAGCGGAATAACAAATGCCGCAAAGCATCTGTTCATTTCCTGATGGAGAGTTAACAAGCATCCACCTCTCACATGGAACCTGCCCCATGGACTCTCCCTGCTTCACTGTCAACCCCTAGTCTGCTCCCCATTCACCAGCATGAGGGATCCGTTTCCACAGTAATCTTAGCATGTCATTCTTCTGCTCAAAACCCATGCAAGTTTTACCATGGCACGATCTAGCTCCCCATGTGTCTCTCTGATCTCATCTCTAACCACTCTCCCTCTAGACCACTACATATATTCTAGTTACGTGCTCTTTTTACTGTTCCCTGAATAAATCAAACACACTGTTGCCTTCAGGCCTCTGTACTTGCGGTTCCCTTCTCTGCCTGCAGTGTTCTCCCCTCCCCCTTCCCCCCACTGTTTAGTCTCTCACTTCATTTGGATCTCTGTTCAGAGTGTCCTTCTCAGAGAGGTCTTCTTCCCGGTCTTATCTAAAACAGCATCCTGCCCCTCCCCCGTCACTCATCATTTGTTTTCCTCGTTGCACTTACTGCTGTGTGACGTTACTGCTTTCCTTGTCTGTCTGCCCCCCCCAAAGCTCCACAAAGGCACGAGGTCTTTTTCCGTTTTATTTACTGCTGTTTCCCTACCACCTAGAACAGTGCCTAGCACATAGTAAAAGTACTCAGTAAATATTTGTTGAAGTAATGTATGAATAACTACATAAGTTATTCCCAGGAAATCCTGACTTCTGCCTCCAACTGCTAATCAGAGGACCTAATCAGGCAGATCTAAGTACAAAAAGCTAATAATGTAGATAAAGTCTATATAGATCCTGACTGATTGAGTTAAACTGGCCTCAGTCTTCCTACTTCAATGCTGAATATTCTGGCCAACTCTCAGGACAACAGAAGACCATATACAACAAAGTACTATAAGGAATATAATGTTTGCACAGTGGCAGTATTCGATACTGTGTCTACTGATAATCAGAAGATATCCAAGAAGAGAAGAGTTCACTGTACCAGGAGATATTGGAGCAGAGTGCTTAGAGAAGAACTAGGATCAAGTCTTAAACTGAATTTAGAAAAACTAAGGAGGAAAAGACACTATTGGGAAAGTAAACGGTTGAAAGACTTTTGCAAAGGGGAAATAAACATGGCAAAATCAAAGTTACGCAAAGCTAGAAATACAGAGCAGTGGAAAGTAAGGGAGGATGAGTTTGGTGGAGCCAAATTATGAAAAGCTTTGAATACCAAGATGCAGACTCTGATCTTGGAATAACTGATGTATGAAAACAACATCTTAGAAATTCTTCATCAGGTGCTGAAGGGACCCGGGCCTGTGATGTAGAGGTGAGCCTAGAGATGGTTAAACTGACCTAATGTTTAGCTCTCCCAAAAATCAAGTAATACACTGATGTTGGTTGCATGATAAAGTGACCACAAAAATGGGAAAGAAATGATTAGATCCAATAATCATTTTGAAAGAACAACTCACTGCATTTGGAGACTAGACACTGGTAATAAAAGAGAAAGGGTGAATCAAAGATAATGCATGTAATCTTAAGTGATGGCTATTTTCATTTAACAAAAGTTTAAAAACTTTTAAGTGTTTTGCTTGACATTAAGATACAACATGTAAAAGGAGCAGGAGAGGGACTGGGAGCAAATTAACTGTATACAAGCTGCGGATTTTTTTTTTTAACTAAGAATTGGTAAGCTAATTCTAAATGTTAAAGAGATGGTTAGTGTTTTGTGACTATATTTTATCCTGAAATAATGTAACTATTACCAAAGACTGATTATAGTCTGAACAATATGTGCAGTTTATTTAGACTACAGTGTGTCAGAATGTAATATCTCTGCAAAGATGGAGTACTCTTTCTGGACCACACACTTTATTGTAATACAAGAAATACAGTACAGGTTTCCCCTGCTACCTGAAAGTAGAGTTTTATGAAAACTTTCATAAGCCAAAATGGCACAAAGAAGCACACATTAGGACACATTTTGCTAACGGATGCACGTAAGCTGAGATAAAGCGCAGATGCTCACAGCCACAGTTCATACTGGCTTGATGCTGAGACGCTGAGTGTAGTTCCCGGGGAAGGAGCTAGGGTGCCACTCTCAGTGCTCGGAGTGCGTGCTGCCTTCTACAACAGCTCGTTGCAAAACAGAGGCTGAACACTAGTTTTGCTTTTCACCCTTTTTTTATAAAAGCGAAAATCCTCTTTGGATTTCTTTCAGTTAGCAAAAACAGGTACTAACACAGGTCTTTCAAAAAAGCAAAGTGGCATTAAGCAAACTTTCAAAAAGCGGGGTATACCTGTTTTGTGGTGGAAAGTCATACTTTCTATGGAAATATATATAAATTACATTTGCCCTATCTCCACTGGATTGGAAATTCCTTGAGAATGAGGGTCACATTTCTTTGTAAGTTTTATAAAATGTCCCTTACAACAACAGGTACATATTGACATTTACTTGGCAAATACCATGAACTATACTAAGGCAGAGCTTAGAGGAAGAACTGGGACTTCAAGGTTAACAAAGCAGGGAAAGGAATTAAAACTCCAAAACAGCTACACAGAAGTATGTGGGTGGGGGAACAGGAGGCAGCTCCTCAGGCTAGAATGTAAGACGCAAGGAAGCGAACAGAGGGTGAGGCTGGGGGTGGAAGCAGGGGTCAGACCATGAGGTCCCTAGGCCGTGCTAAAGTGTAAGTCTGACTTTATTCTTACATATAAATGAGGCTCAGAATAAACCACAGAAGTTCTCTTACTGTATATAATTAGGGACACTAAGCTGCTATTTCTAACGCCAAGCACAATGGCTGGTCAAATACATGTTGACGAAATGCGAAAGGAAAAGCAGTTCTGGACATACTGAATTTGAAGACTGTGTATCCAGGCAGAGATGTCTATTAGTTAACTGGATATGTGGAACTGGAGCTTAGGAGAAAGGTCTAGGCGGGAGATAGGCGAGTATGCAAGACGCCAGGAAATAGCTCACTAGGAAAAGGCAAGGGCTAAGGAGATAATAACCTGAGATAAAACCCATAGATCTGTGCCTGACACACAGAAAGCTCTCAAAAGTGTGCTATCATTTTAAGCAAGCAGTGACCCAAAGGGTAAACGGCAGCAAAGGAGATTCCTACTTCACAGAAGAAGAGGACCGAGAAGACTGGTGACTGACTGCAGCAGCGCTCCTGAGTGCCTACCCAACCCACAGGCATCCGGGGTTGGAAACACGGCGCAGAAGAAGAGGGGTTACTGAGGGCAGTGAGTTGCACGTGTCAGTTCCAGGGAGGCAGAAAGCAGAAAAAAGCTGAGACCATCTGAACCACAAAAAAGCTGAGACTGTCTGAACCACAACATACCTTTTTTTCTGAGGGCAGAGACTGTAACCCAACTTTATAAAATACTTCTTTACTGCTTCTTTCAGAGCGTACCCACCACGAAACCGTTTAATAAACATTTCTAACTTAGTAAAATAAGTCTTAGAGGATGATCAGCCTATGAAAATTTGCTAATATAATACCATTTGGGAGAAAACATCTTTAAATAAAAAGTCATACAATAGGCCATGGATAAAGAAGCCAAATGAGGCAATATATGTGAAAACATTTCCCATAACACGGAGTATTAAAAAAATGTAATTTTACAGTTAGAAAAAGTATAATTCAGAGTAACTGTAAGAAATAATCCAGTAGGACACAAAGGAGACACTTATATAACAACTTCAGATTTCTTTTTCTTCAGAAGTTAAGGCATCCTGAACATCTAAGCTGGCCGGTGAAATTGCATAGATTTTATGGCTAGCATGAGACTAAACTTGCTTAGTTTGGGTCCATAATAATTTGTATTTGAAAAGACATGATTTTGCATTACTTTCTTCTCATATCTTAGTGAGGTACTTTCAGCAGGTATTATCAGAGAGGTAGTTTAAGTGCTCAAGTCACACATTTAATCACTAATAGAACCAGGTCTTTTGGTTCCATATCCTGTATTCTTTCCACTGTATCATTTTGCTGATCCTCTAAAAGTTAACTGCTAACTTCCTCACTGCTATGGGGTTCATAAGAACTACTTACATTACTTACATAAACCCACCCCTCCAACTAGTATAGCTTTGATACGAATTGCTAAAGTTTACCTGTGGTAGAAGGAAGCCTAGGAACCAGCTATAGGAAAGGAAATGACTTGTGATTCTAGTGGAGTTTTAGAGCTGTCTATAATTCCTAAAATGGAATGACTTCTACAGGGAGAAGAGGTAAAATAATTAACATTCCTCACTGACTTCTACTGGATTTCCCTTTGGACATAAGATCCAGTGAGAGTAAGTAGTTTCTTTCTTTCTTTACTTTTTTTAAATTAGAAAAGTTTCAAACATACACAAAAGTATAATGACATATACCATTATACCACCTCATGTACCATCACTGAGTTTCAACAGTTTTCAATATTCTACTATTTTTGTTAGATCTGATAACTTCCTCTACTTTTTTCCCTGAAGTATCAATATTTAAAGCAAATTCTGAGACATATCATTTTACCAACACATGCTTTAGTATATATCTCTAAAAGATAAGGATTTTTAGAATTTGTAATCACAATACTATTACACACCTAACAAAATGAACAGTAATTTCTTAATATCATCCAATACCCAAGGCATATTCAAATGTCCTCAGTTGTCTTAAAACTGTCCTTTTGCAGATAATTTATTCAAACTGGGATCCAAACGGGTCCAAACATTGCATCTGGCTGATGACTTTAAGTCTCTTTTAATCTAAAACTGCCCTGCCCTCTTTGTACACCTTATTTGTTAAAGAAATGGATCATTTGTCCTGTAAATGTGTCTGCATTTGGGATTTGGGTGATTGCATAGCAGATTGTTAAGATGGCTACAGCACTACATCAATCATCCTATGTTCACACCAAAAATTCTACTGGCTCAATGACACCCTGAAGCAAATCAGAAAAAAAGCAACACTTCCTCAAGGTACTTTATTGCTCTTTGCCCCCCAAATAATTGTTATCACAAATATAAAAATCTCTGATAACGAAGAACGAATGAAAACCTCCCAGAGTTGTGCAATGTACAACCTGTACAATCGTATGTTGCAGCCTGGATTGAGAGTTCTTGGTGAGATAACTTCCCACAAGTAAGAAAAAGTGGGTGGGATTTCTTTTGGATAAACTGGATTATTTCAGTCTTTACACTTGAAAGGCATAGAGAACATCAGTTTTCAACACTATCATTATCCTTTGACAGTGATGAACTTGACAGGCTTTTCATACTTTCAAACTGTGTAGCGCCAAGCATCTGGACTAAGAAAAAAAATTCAAGGTTAAGGCTTTTGGCAAAGGATTAACTTTTTAAAAAAATTTAAATGGTCTCCAATGCTATGTTCATGTGGAAACCATCTTGATTTTATACTTTTCATAATTATGACAAAACAGTTTGACTTTTTCACAGACAATAACGACTACCAAAATGTGTTTAGTCTGCCACTTCTAAAAAATTCATCCAGTGATTGGTTCTAAATTTCTCATAATTTGGCTTACAATGAAATGATCATAGGTATGCTGAGAACAAAGTTTTACACTGTCAAATCTTTTGTGCAAATTGAAAACTACTGTCAGTGGATACAAAAGAGGGCATATTAGCAAAGGTTTGGAACTCTACCAGCTGCTGGAAAGTTTAATATTTTTAGGACTAGGATAACTGAATTTAAATGGTTTGTGACTTAATTATAATTTGGAGAAAGTAGCAAATATCTGAATTCCTACTAAGTAAGTGCCGTGCTAGGTATGAATGTTTCTTAAAAGTTAAAAAATAATAAACCTATGCAAAGAAAAATATCTTCAAGATGTAGACTAATAACAAATAATTTAAAAATGTGAGACCCAACTCATTCATGTATTAGGAATTCACAAAAAGATGCATTAAGTCAAAATGTTTTCTAAACTATTAATTCAATAGTTAAAGAAACCAGTGTGAGATCTTTTGTTAAAACTTGGAATGACAGTTCCTTTTTGACTTATACTCACTACTGCATCCCCAATGTTTAGGTAGAACAGTGTGTCCAGAGCACAGCAAGTGCCCAGTATATATTTATTGAATGCATGAATAGATATTTAAATCTGGAATTTACCATACAAGTTAAGGTATAAGTTACTTAAGGGCAGTATTTCTTAAAATACTTAAAAAGTATTAATACTTTAATACTTAAAAGTATTTCTTAAAAGCAGCTTTATATATCAAAAATAATATTAACAAATAATTTTGTTGGCACTAAACTAAAGGAAGACCTCATGAAAGACAGGTAGATCTCATCAGGCCTAAACCTTTCTAAGAATACTGGACTGACCTGGAAATGTGTAAAGTAACAGGAATTCTCATTTACCTCTTGTAGGATGGCAAATTGGTATAAATACTTTGGAGATTAACTTGGCACTATGCAGTAAATTTGATGCTATACATACTCTATGACTCAGCTGTTTCACTCCTAGGTAAATAAATGATCTAGAAAAACACCTACAATAAAGGTGGTATGAAGCAGAAGTAGTAGTAGAACTAGAAGGGCAAAGGGGAGACTTCCAGTTTCTGGTGTCTCACCTAAGGATGTTGGAAAAAGCTCACAACAAGGAAAAAGTTTTAAAAAACTGAAAATCAACAACTCTTTTTAGATCTATTGAAGGACTAAGGTCACAGAGAAAACTGCCTCCCCCCGAATTGGACAGACAGATTAGCAGATATAGAGAATCACAACCTACTAGAGCAGAAGTCCAGGAGCAAAAGACTGTGGAAAACAGCACCAGGTAGAAAATCATAAACTGTAACTGATAAATTGCTGGAGGCTCAGTGTAGATGAGTTTGAGAGTTTAAAACTCTAGGGGAAGTTTTCTGGTCTCGCACGCACATAAGAAGCAGAAGTCACGATTCTGCCATAACAAGTAAAAAACTGAGCAAACTGAAAAATCAATAATTCTTCTTAGATCCATCAGAGAAATGAACTCACAGGGCAAACTGCTGCCCCCCACAATGGAGATACAGACAGGTAGATACAGAGAATCACAACTTATCAGAGCAGAAACCCCTGAGCAGAAACTTCCACAGGAACCGGTACCAGGGTAGGAAAAACTGAACTGTAATTGATGAACTGCTAGAGGCTCAGTGTGTACAAGTCAGAGTTTAAAACTCCAGTGGAGCCTGAACATTTTTTGTGAGTTTTATCTTGTGGTGCTCTACCAGGTTCTCACAGTGAATGGTGGAGAAAAATCCCCTTGGGCTTCTGGAAGGGGAGGGGAAAAGCAGCCACTTTAAATTATGCCAGGGCATTCTGTTCTTAACAAGCCTGCCCTCAAGGATAAACTGTCCTAACCTATTACGGTTTTTATCAGAGTCTAACCAACATGGAGGAAGGGAAAAACCCAACTCCAACCTCTCCAGCCATCAGGTCACACTAAAGGCTGGGAAAAAACCAAGAGGCACTTGTGAAGTTCACAGCCCAAAGCCGACAGGCTCACAAAAAGATTGAGACCTACTCATAGGATTATAGAATGCTTCCTGTCCCCCACATCTCACCACCACACCACCAATGGCCTACTTAATGGAATTCCTTTCACTCAGAATATCATGTCCCACTTTTCCAACAAAAAATTACAAGGGATACTAAAAGGCAAAAAACACAGTTTGAAGAGAAAGAGCAAGCATCAGAACCAACCTCAGATTCGGCAGGGATGTCAGGATTATCAGATCATAAATTTAAAACAACTCTGATTAATACAATAAGGACTTGAATGAATAAAGCAGACAATATGGAAGAACAGATGTAGGTAATATAAACAGAGAGATGGAAAATCTAAGAAAGAATTAAAAAGAAATGCTACAGATCAAAAACATAAACAGAAATGAAACATGCCTTTGATGGGCTCATTAGTAGACTGGACACAGCTGAGTAAAGAATCACTGAGCTTGAATATATGTCAATAGAAACCTCCAAAACTGAAAAGCAAAAGACTGGAACAAAACAAAACCCAATATACACAAGAACTGTAGAACAACTAAAAAAGAAAGGTGTAGCATGTGTGTAATGGGAATACCAGAAGGAGAAGAAAGAGAGAAAGGAACAGAAGCAATATTTGAAGAAATGATTGAGAATTTCCCCCTGTTAACGTAGGACAAAAAACCACAAATCCAGGAAGATGAGAGAGCACCAAGCAGGAAAATGCCAAAAAACACGAAACCTAAGCATATCATATTTAAACTGTAGAAAATCAAAGATTAAAAAAAAATTATCTTGAAAGAAGCCAGAGGGAAAAAAATACCTTACCTTTACAGGAACAAAGATAAGGATTACACCTGACTCTCCTCAGAAACCAGGCAAGCAAGAAGAGAGTGAAGTAAAATATTTAATGTATTGAGGGGAAAAAAACCCCACCAACCTAGAATCCTGTACCCTGCAAAATTATCCTTCAAAAGTGAAGGAGAGGAGTGATGTCAGCAAGATGGCAGAACAGGAAGCCTGCCCTGGGTCTGCCTGCCACCGTGGAGACTTAACATTAACAAACAGACCAAATGCCTCTCTGAGAAATCCAGAAAACAGTTAAAAGGTTCCTGCAACAAAGGCAAGGGTGAAGCCAACAACATCAAAGCCCGCTAAGAAAATTCATTACACTGTCCACTCTCTTGCACCAGAACCTCTCCCCCCTGGGAGGAAACTCCCAACTCCTGTGTTCTACCTGGGAAGGGAAAGGTATAGAATGTATGCCCAATATCAGAATTTTAGAAGGGCTGCCCAAGGCAGCGGTTTCTATCTTGATGTATCCAAGCACTGACAAGAATGGGGTGCCAGACTGGGGATCTCTGAGAACAAAGATGATAAACTATGCACTAGGATCTGCAGTACCACAGACACACACTAGATAGAAGCTCCAGTATCACAATTTACTACAGCTCCAGAGAGGCTGCAGTCTTACATGCAGACACCAGGGGAGCTCCTGAGTAGACCCTTTCCTCACTTGAAGACTTAACTGTAAGGCTACCACAATCACAATATGGAATTGGTGAAAAACATACAGATAAATGGGGCAGAATAAAAAGCCCAGAAACAGAGCCACATAAAATAGTCAACTGCTCTTTGACAATAGAGCAAGAGAGAAAGGATAATCTTTTTAAAAATGGTGCCAGAACAACGAGGCATACCAAAAAATTCATCTAGATAAAAGAGAACTTTATCAGGGACTTCCCTGGTGGTGCAGTGGTTAAGAATCCACCTGCCAATGCAGGGGACACAGGTTCGATCCCTGGTCCGGGAAGATCCCACATGCCATGGAACAACTAAGCCCATGCGCCACAACTACTGAGCCTGAGCTCTAGAGCCCACGAGCCACAAATACTGAAGCCCGCATGCCACAACTACTGAAGCCCGTGCACCTAGAGCCCATGCTCTGCAACAAGAGAAGCCATGGCAATGAGAAGCTGTGCACCGCAATGAAGAGTAGCCCCCGCTCGCCACAACTAGAGAAAGCCTGCACGCAGCAACAAGGACCCGACACAGCCAAAAAAAATAAATAAACAAAATTTTAAAAATTCACCTTTAAAAAAAAAAGAGAGAACTTTATCATTGTGATAAATGGCATTTTTTTCATTTTTCTGATACTGAATATAGTTCCCTATGTTATACAGTAAATCCTTGTTGCTTATCTATTTTATGTACAGTAGTTTGTATCCGATAATCCCATACTCCTAATTCCCTCCCTCCTCTCCCTTTGGTAACCATAAGTATGCTTTTTATGTCTGTGACTCTGTTTTGTATATAGATTCATTTGTATTATTTTTTAGGTTCCACATATAAGTGATATCATATGATATTTGTCTTTCTCTGCCTTACTTCACTTAGTATGATATTCTCTAGGTCCATACATGTTGCTGCAAATGGCAATAGTTCATTGTATTTTCATGGCTGAGTAATATTCCATTGTATACATACACCACATCTTCTTTATCCATTCATCTGCTGAAGGACACTTAAGTTACTTCCATGTCTTGGTTATTATAAATAGTGCTGCTATGAACACTGAGATACATGTACCTTTTTGAATTAGAGTCTTCGTCTTTTCTAGATATATGCCCAGGAGTGGGATTGCTGGATCATATGGTAGCTCTATTTTTAGTTTTTTAAGGAATCTCCATACTGTTTTCCATAGTGGTTGTACCAATTTACCTTCCCACCAACAGTGTAGGAGGGTTCCTTTTTCTCCCCTGCCAGCATTTATTATTTGTAGACTTTCTGATGATAGCCATTCTGACTGGTGTGAGGTGATGACTCATTGTGGTTTTGATTTGCATTTCTCTAATAATCAGCGATGTTGAGCATCTTTTCATGTGCCTCTTGGCCATCTGTTATACCTTCTTTGGAGAAATGTCTATTTAGGTCTTCTGCCCATTTTTTCATTGGATAAATGGCATTTTTGAAAATCATACAACTAACATCATACTCAATAGTGAAAAACTGAAAGCTTTCCTCCTAAGATCTGGAACAAGATAAGGGTGCATGATTTCACCACTGCTATTCAACACTGTACTGGAGGTTCTACCCAGAGCAATTCACAATGAAAGGAAATAAAAGGAATCCAAAATTGGAAAGGAAAAAGTAAAACTATGTATATTCGCAGATGACATGATCCTATGTATAGAAAATCCCAATGAATCCACAAGAAACCTACTAGAGCTAATAAATTCAGCTAAGTTGCAGGTTACAAAATCAACATATCAGTTGGGTTTCTATACACCAGCAATATACAATGCAAAAAGAAAATTAAGAAATTAATTCCATTTGCAATAGCATCTAAAAGAATAAAATACGTAGGAAAAAAATCTAATAACAAAGGAGGTGATAAGACTTGTATACTGAAAACTGTAAGACATTGATGGAAGACACTAAAGAAGACCTAAATAAATAGAAAGACATCCCATTTTCATGGATTGGAAGATGTAATATTGTTAAAGTTTCAATCCTACTCTAAGCAATCTACAAGTTCAACACAATCCCTGTCAAAATTCCTACAGCCTTTTTTGCAGAAATGGAAAACTCAAACCTCAAATTCAGATGGAATTCGCAAGGGATCCTAAATAGCCAAAACAATCTTGGAAAATAAAGAACAAAGTTGGAAAACTCACACTTCCCAATTTCAAAATGTAGTGCAAATCCAGAGTAATCAAAACAGTGTGGTACTGGCATAAGGACAGACATAGAGATCAATGGAATAGACTTGAGAGTCTAGAAATAAACCCATTCATCTATGGCCAATATTTCTGACAAGGGTAAAAGACCATTCAATGAAGAAAGAATAGTCATTTCAACAAATGGTGCTTGGACAATTGCATTTCCACATGCAAAAGAATAAAGTTGGAGCCCTACCTCACACTATATATAAAAATTAACTCAAAACTGATCAAAGACCTAATATGGGCTAAAACCATAAAATTCTTAAAAAAAAACATAGGGGTAAATCTTCATGAGCTTGGAATTGGCAATGTATTTTTTTTTGATTTGATTAGATTTTTTTTTATACAGCAGGTTGTTATTAGTTATCTATTTTATGGCAATGTCTTTTTTTTTTAACAGATCTTTATTGGAGTATAATTGCTTCACAATACTGTGTTAGTTTCTGTTGCACAACAAAGCGAATCAGCCATATGCATACACATGTCCCCATAGCACCTCGCTCTTGAGCCTCCCTCCCATCCTCCCTATCCCACCCCTCTAGGTCATCACACAGCACCGAGCTGATCTCCCTGTGCTATGCTGCTGCTTCCCACCAGCCAACTATTTTACATTCGGTAGTGTATATATGTCGATGCTACTCTCACTTTGCCCCAGCTTTCCCCTCCCACCCCGTGTCAGGTCCATTTTCTATGTCTATCTCTTTATTCCTGCCCTGCAACTAGGTTCATCAGTACCATGTTTTTTGTTTTGTTTTTAGATTCCATGTATATGTGTTAGCATACGGTATTTGTTTTCTCTTTCTGACTTACTTCACTCTGTATGACAGACTCTAGGTCCATCCACCTCACTACAAATAACTCAATTACGTTTCTTTTTATGGCTGACTAATATTCCACTGTATATATGTGCCACATCTTCTTTATCCATTCATCTGTCGATGGACACTTAGGTTGCTTCCATGTCCTGGCTACTGTAAATAGTGCTGCAATGAACATTGTGGTACATGACTCTTTTTGAATTATGGTTTTCTCAGGGTATATGCCCAGTAGTGGGATTGCTGGGTCATACGGTAGTTCTATTTTTAGTTTCTGTTGTTTTTTTTTTAATTTTTATTTATTTATTTATTTATTTATTTATTTATTTATGGCTGTGTTGGGTCTTCGTTTCTGTGCGAGGGCTTTCTCTAGCTGCGGCAAGCGGGGGCCACTCTTCATCGCGGTGCGCAGGCTTCTCACTGTCGCGGCCTCTCTTGTTGTGGAGCACAGGCTCCAGACGCGCAGGCTCAGCAATTGTGGCTCACAGCCTAGTCGCTCCGCGGCATGTGGGATCTTCCCAGACCAGGGCTGGAACCCGTGTCCCCTGCATTGGCAGGCAGATTCTCAACCACTGCGCCACCAGGGAAGCCCCTATTTTTAGTTTTTTGAGGAACCTCCACACTGTTTTCCACTGTTCACAGCCACTGCACTGTTTCACATTCCCAGCAACAATGCACAAGGGTTCTTATTCTTCCACATCGTTGTCAATGTTCTTTGAAGCACAAAACCTTTTAATTATGATGAAGTCCAAATTCTCTGTTCTTTTTTTGTTCATGCTCTTGGTGTCATAATTAAGAATACACTGTGGAACAGTATGGCAGTTTCTCAAAAGGTTAAACACAAAATTGCCATATGATCCAGCAGGTACTTACTCAAAAACTGAATGCAGGAACTCAAATATACTTTTACACTAATTATCAGTGTTATTCACAATGGCCAAAAGGTGGAAGTAACTCAAGTGACCATCAGCAGATAAATGGATATACAAAATGTGGTAAATTCATACAATGGAATATTATTCAGTCATAAAAAGCAATGAAGTTCTGATACATGCTACAACATGGGTAATCCTTGAAAACATTATGCTAAATGATATAAACTAGACACAAAAGGACAAATATTGTATGATTCCACTTACAAGAATCTAAATCTAATCTAATCTAGAATAGGCAAATTTGTAGTGACAGAAAGTAGACTAGAGGTTATCAGAGACTGGTGGGAGGTTGGAATAGGAAGTAATTGTTTCAGAGGTACAGAGTTTCCAGAATGATGAAAAAGTTTTAGAAACAGATAGTGGTGATATTTGCAAAAACATTGTGAATGTAATTAATACCACTGAATTGTACCCTTAAGATGGTTAAAATGACAAATTTTATGTTATATACATACTTTACCAGAATAAAAAGAAATATTAAAAAAAAGAATCTGGACATAGATGTTACACCATTCCCAAAAATTAACTCAAAATGGATCATAGACCTAAATGGAAAAGGCAAAACTCTAAAACTTCTAGAAGATAACATAGAAAATCTAGGTGACCTTGAATTTGACAGTGAGTTTTTAGGTACAACACCAGAAGAATGAACCATGAAAGAAAAAAGCCGATAGGAGGGACTTCATTAAAATTACAAGCTTCTTCTTTGAGAAAGACATTGTTAGAGAATGAAAAGACAAGCCACACACTGGGAAAAAATGTTTGCAAAATACATATCGGATAAAGGCTTGGTATCCAAAATATACAAAGAATTCTTAAAACCCAAATAAGAAAACAACCTGTCTTAGTCCACTTGGGCTGCCATGACAGACACCATAGACTGGGTGGTTCAAACAACAAACATTTACTCCCCACAGTTCTGAAGGCTAGGAAGTCCAAGACTAAGGGGTTGGCCAATTTGGTTCCTGGTGATCGCTCTCTTCCTGATTTGCAGATGTCTGCCTTCTTGCTGTATCCTCACATGAGAGAGAGAGATCATCTCTCTTGTGTTTCTTCAAGTATGAAGGCACTTAATCCCATGCATGAGGGCCTCATCCTCATGATCTAATCACTTCCCAAAGGCCCTACCTCCAAATATCATCACATTGGGGATTATGGCTCTAACATATGAATCTTGGAGTAATACAAACATTCAGTCAAGTGTACAACCCAATTAAAACATGAGTAAAAGATCTCATCAAAGAAGATATACAGATGGCAAATGCAAATAAGCATATAAAAAGCTGCACAACATCATATGTATGATATACCACTACACACCTACTAGAATGGCTACAATACAAAACACTGACCACACCAAACGCTGGAGAGGGTGTGCAGCAACAGAACTCTCAGTTATTTCTGGTGGGAAAGCAAAATGGTACAGCTGCTTCGTAAGACAGTTGAGCGTTTTCTTACAAAGACACACAGTGTCTTACCTCATGATCCAGCTATCATGCTCCTTGTTGTTGACCCAAATGTGTTGAAAACTGATGTCCACACAAAAACATGCACACAAAAGTTTATTGCAGCTTGATTCTTAACAGCCAAAACTTGGAAGCAACTAAGATGTTCTTCAATAGACAATATGGATAAACATACTTTGGTACAGACATACAATGGAGTATTATTCAGCAATAAAAAGAAATAACCTATCAAGCTACAAAAAGTCATGGAGGAACCTTAAATGCATATTTGCTATTCCAACTATATGACAGTCTGCAACAGGTAAAACTATAGAGACAGTAAAAGATCAGCGGTTGCCAGTGGTTTGTGGGAAGGAAAGAGAAAGGGATGAATAGATGGAGCACAGGGGATTTTTAGAGCAGTGAAACTATTCTGTATGATATGGTAGATACATGACATTACACATTTGTCAAAATGCACAGAATTGTACAATGCAAAGAGTGAACTCTCACACAAACTATGTACTTTAGTTAATAATATTTCAATATTTATTCATCGTTTGTAACAAATGTACCACACAAATGAAAGATGATAATATTAGGAGTATTTTAAGAGGGGAGGGGCATATAAGAGCTCTCTATACTTTCTGCTCAATTTTTCTGTAAACCTAAAACTGCTCTAAAAATAAAATCTATTAAAAAACAAAAATGTTTTTTAACAAAAGGCAGGGGCACTGTGTTATTCTAAATGTCAATGTCACAAAAGACAAAGGCTGAATAACAAGTCCAGATTAAAGAAACCCAAAGAAATATGATAACTACATGCAATAAGTGATACTAGATTGGATAATATACTGGAAGAAAAATTATTATAAAGGAACCTATTGGAACAAATGACAAAACTAGAAAAAGGAATGAATTAGATTAAAATAGTCCATCAACAAATTTCTTGAAGTTGGTGACTTAAATGCAGTACCACAAAAGAATCTCCTTATTCTTAAGAAATACACATGAAAATATTTAGACATAAAGGATCATGATGCATATAACTTACTCTCAAATTATTTAGATGAAAAATTTTATATACATACATACATACATATGTAAAGAAGGAGAGCAAAAATGATAAAGCAATAGGTTGCCTCCAAAAACTCATGTCTACTTGTAACCTGTGAATGTACCTTATTTGGATATAGGTTCCTTCCAGATGTAATCAAGTTAAGATGAGGTTACAATGGATTTGGGTGTTCTTATAAGAAATGGAAATTTAGACACACATACACACACAGGGAAAAAAGCCACGTGAAGATGGAGGCAGAGATTGGAGATATGCTGCCACAAGTCAAGGAAAGCCAAGGACTGCCAGCAACCACCAGAAACAAAGAAGAGGCAAGGAAGACTCCTTCCCTAGATTAGGAACAAAACAACCCTGCCAACACCTTGAGTTTGGAATTCTAGCTTCCAGAACTATGAGAAAATAAATTTCTATTGTTTTAAGCCACCTAGTTTGTGGTACTTTGTTATAGCAACCCTATGGAAGCTAATATAGTAAGTAATAGGTAAATCTGGGTAAAGGGTATATGGGTGTTTTTGGACAATTCATGCAAAGTTTTTTTGTCCTCTTAACAGACTCTTTCTCAGAACAAAAGTTTTTTAACTTTGAAGCAAAGTTTTTCTAAGTTTGAAATTATTTCCCAAAAGGTTAAAGACGAATACAACCAAGGACTTGAACAGACATTTCTACAAAGATAGACAAATGGCCAATAAGCACATGAAAACATGCTTAACATCACTAATCATTAGGGAGATTCAAAGCAAAACCATAATGAGATACCATGTCACATCCATTAGGGGATGACTATTATCAAAAAAAACCCGGAAAATGACAGCGTTGGCAAGGATGTAGAAGAACTGGAACTCTTGTGCAGTGCTGGTGGGAATGTAAAATGATGCAGCCACTATGGAAAATGGTATGGTGTTCCTCAAAAAATTAAACAGAGAATTACCATTTAATCCAGCAATTCCACTTCTGGATATATACCCAAAAGAACTGAAAGCAGAGACTCAGACAGATATTTGTACCTCTATGTTTATAGCAGCATTATTCACAATAGCACCCAGGTATCTAGCAACATATGAATGGATAAACAGTATGTGGTATATACACAGAATATTATGAATATTACTCAGCCTTAAGGAAAGAAATTTTGACGCATACTACAACATGGATAAATCTTGAGGACACTATGCTAAGTGAAATAAGCCAATCACTTATTATTTTACTTATATGACGTACCTATAAAAGACAAATTCACAGAGATAGACAGCAGAATGATAGTTGCCATGGGGTGGTGGGAGGGGAAAATGGAGAGTTATTGTTTACTGGGTGCAGAGTTTCAGTCTGGGAGGATGGAAAAGTTCTGGAGATGGATGGTGGTGATGACTGCACAACGATGTGATTATAGTTAATGTCACTGAACTTTACACTTAAAGATGGTTACAATAGTAACTTTTATGTTACATCTATTTTACTACAACAAATACAATAGTTGTATGTATATGTTTAGAGGTAGGGTGGCCTTGACAAGCTGATTTTAAATTTACATGGAAATTCAAAGTGTCAAAAATAACTAAAAATTGTTGAAGAAGAGCAAGGTGGGAGGACTAACTCAATCAGATATCAAGACTTACCATAAACCTATAGTAACTGAGATAGTGTGGTATTGGTATAAGGACAAACAATAAAACCAACAGAAGTCCAGAAACAAACTCACACACACGGACACTTGATTGTGTCAGAGGTGACCAACACTGTTAACAGTGTATTTTTCATATTTAGCTCTGGGACAACTGGATATCCTTATACAAAATATCGAATTGGAAATAACTTAAATTGGGCCCCCATTTTACATAATCAATTTAGGTAGACTAAATACCCAAACATGAAAGGCAAAACTATAAAGCTTTCAGAAGATAACATAATATCTATATGACCTTAGAGTATGGAAGAAGTTCTTTTAAAACATGCAAAAACACTACCATAAAAGAACTTTAGGGGACTTCCCTGCTCGTGCAGTGGTTAAGAATCTGCCTGCCAATGCAGGGGCACGGGTTCGATCCCTGGTCTGGGAAGATCCCACATGCCACAGAGCAACTAAGCCTGTGCGCCACAACTACTGAGCCTGCGCTCTAGAGCCCGTGAGTCACAACTACTGAGCCCACGTGCCACAACTACGGAAGCCCGCGCACCTAGAGCCCGTGCTCCGCAACAAGAGAAGCCACCGCAACGAGAAGCCCGCGCACAGCACGAAGAGTAGCCCCCACTCGCCGCAACTAGAGAAAGCCTGCATGCAGCAACAAAGACCCAACGCAGCCAAAAATAAATAAATAAATAAATATATTAAAAAAGAACTTTGGTCCTGTGAAAACATAAGCGACAAACTAGAAGACAGTTAAGACACAAAAAATCAGTGAAGAACTGATTCACCACACACCACAACTCCAGGGTGGGGTTGTGAGAACATCTGAAGAATTCCTCCTACATGTAAAAAGCAGTGGAGGGCTTCCCTGGTGGCGCAGTGGTTGAGAGTCTGCCTGCCAATGCGGGGTACACGGGTTCGAGCCCTGGTCCGGGAAGATCCCACATGCTGCCGAGCGACTAGGCCCACGAGCCACAATTACTGAGCCTGCGTGTCTGGAGCCTGTGCTCCGCAACAAGAGAGGCCGCAATAGTGAGAGGCCTGCGCACCGCAATGAAGAGTGGCCCCCGCTTGCCGCAACTAGAGAAAGCCCTCGCACAGAAACAAAGACCCAACACAGCCATAAATAAATAAATTAATTAATTAATTAACTTAAAAAAAAAAAGAAGTGGAGGATAACCCAACAGAAAATGACATGAAAGGTGCTTCACGGAAGTGAAAATCTAACTAGTAAATAAAAATATAAACAGGCACTTAACCTCACTGACGAGGAGGCAAATGTAAATTAAAACCACTATGAGCTATCTTTATAAACCCATTGGATTGGCTAAAATTTAAAGGGCTGTCAGTACAAAATATTGGTACATATGTGGGACAACAGGAACTCCTATACACTATTGAGGGGAATATAAACTGGTACCATCATCACTTTGAAAAAAACTTGGTATTATCCAATAAAATTGAAGATATGTATATCCTAAGCCAGCTAATCTACTTCTAGGTATATACTCTAAAGAAATTCATGCTCATACACACCAGGATATATGTACAAGAATGTTCTTAAAAGTATGGTCTGTAATGGCCCCAAACTGGGGAAACAAAACAGAACACTGAATATCAACTATACTTCAATAAAAAATAAATAAAAAATCCAAATGTCTATTAATAGTAAAATGGATAAATAATATATTTATACAAAGAAATAAAAGTGAATGAACTACATATATGTGTAATAAAGTGGGTTAATTTCACCAAAAAAATTGTTAATAAAAGAGGTAAGACCAAAAATGCAATTCAAAACTAGGAAAAATTAAATCATATTGTTTTGGAATCCATACATAGGTGACAAAACTTAAGATAAAGGCAATGAAATGACTGTCATAAGCCAGCATAGTGATTACTTCCAGTGAGGAGGAAAGGATTACAATCTAGAAGGGGCCACAGTAGTTTCTGCAATGCTAGTAATGTTCTGTTTCTTGAACTGGATGGTTCCAGAAAAATGTCTGATATACTTTTCTGTATACATGTTATACTTCACATTTTTTAAAAGATGTGAAGTTATGGTAAGGATAAACACCACTCCATACAGATGAACATGGCTAGAGAAAAACACACAGTTATGCTGATTGGTTCATAACTATGAACCTGAAAGGGAGGTTCAGGCTCCCAGGCAATGTTTTATATTTCCCTAGCCCATCTGCCCATCTACTTTCCCAGAATAACATTTTATACCTTTCTCTTCTTAAACCTCCAAAATCTCCTCCCCCATCCTCATCTTTCAGTTGATGATTGTGTTTCCTACTTCACTGAGAACATTGGAGATAAAGAATATTTCCACAGCCTGACCACCATAAACACTACCAGGATTTTGTACCCACATATTCTACTTTCCCTAAGCTCAACTCTCCATGCTCCTATCTAAGGTCAATCCACCTATTTGTACACCAGATCCCATGCCTTCTTGCCTTCACAAAGACATTATTATAGCAATTCTCCCATCTATCACCTACGTCATCAATTTCCTTCAGCAATACGCTATTATTTCTTAACGAAACTTCCCCTACCAGCTACTACACTATTTCTTTGCTCCCCTTTGTAGTTAAGTTTCTTGAAAAAGTTGTCTATAGTTACTGTTCCTCTCCTTCCATTCTCAAACCCACCACAATCAGGTTTTTGGACGGACCACTCTGTCAAAACTGTACATCACGATAATAACTTCTAATGGTCAATTAGTTCTCATCTTACTTATCTATCAGGAACATTTGACACAGGTTATCTATCGCTCCTTGCTCCTTAGAGATTTGCATCACTTGGTTTCTGGTAAACCACTCCTTCTGATTTTCCTCTGTATAACTTAGTCACCCCTTCTCAGTCTCCACTGCTGATTCCTCTTCTTCCTTACTCAATGTTGGGATGCCCCAATATGTCTTTAGTATTCTGTCCATCCATACTCATTCTCTTGGTAATCTCATCCAGTCTTATGATTTAAATACATCTTTTTATATCAATACTTCCAGTTCAGACCCCTCTCTTAAACTCCAGACTCATTTAAATGTCTAGTGAACATGTGAAATTCCACACGTCCAACACTGAGTTCCCAAATTTCCTCCCCAAACCTGCTCCACCATCTTTTTTTCTATTTAAGGCAATGCCATCCTTCCAGTCACTGAGACCAAAAAATCTGGAGTCATCCTTGTTTCCTCTCCCCATAACTAGTCCATCAATAAATCCAGTACATTCCACCTTACAAATGTATCTAGAATCTAAGATTTCTTCACCCCCTCTACTGTTGCCACTCCAGTCCAAGCCACATGCGTCTTTCACTTGGATTACTGTGACGGCCCCCATCTGGTCTCTGCTTACACCCCGACCCTCTGCATCTTATTCTTAACATAGCAGCAAGAAAGGCCCACTCAACTTTTAATTTAGATCTTATCTTTTCTCTGCTCAAAATCCTACAATGGCTACTTATCTTACTCAGAAGAAAAGCCAACTATGCATGCCCATTTTTAGCCTAGGACAATATCAACATCATTTTTTTTACTCTTTTTTTCCCCCTGGTTTTAGGAAACATAAAAATAAACACACAAAATGGAGTCTAAAAAAGTGATTCCTAAAGCCAGTCCTCAAATTGGTTTATGAATAACTTTTACTTAATCCACACTGTATGATGATAGCACACTGCATTTTTATGAATGTCGTTATTTATTTTTTAACATGTGATTTTCCTATTTATTTGTTGTTACATTTTATATTCTTCATAAACTATGGTTATTATAAATGGTAGGTTTTTTAAACATTTTGTTACCTGGAAAAATAAAAAATTTGCAGAACTAATTTTTTTTTATTGAAGTATAGTTAACAGAATTAAGTTTTAATGCCTTCTCTATTTCTCCTTTCCACTCTCTATGCATTTTCTTTGCTGAATTAAAAAACAGAACATTTTTACTGGTACAGAAATTGAAAATTCTGGGGACTACTGGCCAAAACGATTTAATAAGCATGGACCTACACTAAAAGCTCACCAAGCATAAGCAGGAGAAAGTACATTGGCTAGAGTATTAGACCCATGCCCTTCCCCAGCTCTCCTAGTGCTGGCTGTGAGGCATTAAATTTTTTGCCTTTCTGACCCTCTATTTCCTCATCTATAATGTCCATTACAGTACCCATTTCATAGAAATATGAAAATTAAATGAGATGATACATTTACAATATATTGACACATAATAGCTATCTACTGTGTTTAGTTAACACAACACTATAAACTATGTGTTTAGTTACTGCAATGTTAATACAGTGGTGGTGTAGGGTGGGAGAGAGAGTGGGAGGCAGACCAGTGGGAGCAGACCACCCAGGTGGAGGGAAGTATTTTACCTACTGATGTTTAGAACTTCTGGCACATGGGGATAATAAAAAGCATTTTGGTCAGTTTCATTATTGTTTTTAAATTCTCTGAAGACCATGTATCCCCTTCTTGCCTTCACCAGGATAAACCACAGCAAAAGACCATCTTCCACATTCACTCATTCATTACTAACGGAGTGTTAGGCATAGGGTATGGCAAGGACTCAGAAGGTTGCATTAGAGTATAATCACCATGTATTATTAAATAAACTAAGGGTTTTTATTTAGAAAATAAAAATATTCACTTACCTTTTTTGAATTTATGTATAGGGAGTTTCTTAAGTTGATCTTTACGAAGTCTGTTTCTTCTAGCTCTATGTCTATCCTGGACAAATTTTGTGATCTAAAAATAAAAGAGAAAAAAAAGGGAGTCAGATATTAAACATGCAAATAGAAAATGACCATTAAAATAACAAATGTCTTTTATGTTTCTAGATAGCTGCTACAAATCAATTCAATTTATTTAAACCCTAGTCATGAGACTATTAATTAAAATATCCATGATTAGTTATCATTAGTGATTAGTTAGCCCATAAATTATCCTTTGAATTTTTATTCAATGACCTAAATTATCTTTAATTTACTCTGACAAAAACATTATAAATAACATGTAACTATTTGTTTGCAAAAATATAAATGGTAGATTCCAGGTTACAAAGACTCCACTGGATCAAAAATGGGGGGGGGTTGGAATTTCTATAAGTTACAAACTAATAAAATTTTCAAACATAACATGCATTAAACTGCACTTTCAGTGGTTCTAGAAGCAAAATGGACAGAACTAATACAGAACACCTATACTATAAATATTCAGAAATATCAGATAAAATATACAAAATATTTTAAAATAAAAATTGCTATGCTTGCAAGAATAAAAAAGAAGTCCATGGGACCAGAATCAAATGCCAAAAATAAAGTCCATAAAAGAAAATTTTGACAAATTTGACTACATCAATGTTAAGGACTTCTGTCCCCAAAAGATACTGTTTAAAGATAAAAGACAGTTCACAGACTGGCAGAAAATATCTGCAAATTGCACATCTCATAAGCGATTTCTATCCAGAATACATAAAGAATTCAAAATTCAATAATAAGAAAACAAGCAACCCAAGAGAAAAAAATGGGCAGAATATCTGAATATACACTTTGCTACTGATGATATACAGATGGCAAATAAGCACTTGAAGAGATGTTCAACATAATTAGTCAAGAGAAAAATGAAAATTCAAATCACAAATACCACTATATACCTATTCAAATGATTAAAATGAAAAAGACTGACTATACCAAGTGTTGGCAGGGAAGTAGAAGAACTGGCACTCTGATACACTACTGAAAGGATTGTAAAATGGTACAACCACTTTGGAAAATAGTTTGGTGGTTTCTTATAAATTTAAACACATATTTACCAAATGACCTAATCATCCCACTCCTACTTATATTTAGCCAATAGAAATGAAAGTGTATATCCATATAACAACTTGTATACAAATGTACAAAAATGTCTATGTCAGCTTTATTTGTAATAGCCAAAAACGAGACACAACCCAAATGTTCATCAGCAGGTACGTGGATAAACAAAACTGTGGTATAGTCATACAATGGAATACAACTTGGCAATAAAAAGTAATGAATATCAATATATTCAATAACATACATGAATCTCAAAATAATTATTCTGAGAGAAAGAAGGCAGGCACAAAAGAGTATGTAATTTATGATTCCCTGTATATAAAGTGGTAGAAAATGCACACTAATCTACAGTGACCAAAACCAGACCTGTGGTTGCCCAGGAATGGTGTGGGGGGGAGACATGAAGGAAAAATTTGGAAGAGGTGAAAGGGAGTGATTATCACAGAGTATGAGGAAACTTTTCAAGCTGATCTGATATTTTATTATCTTAATTGCACTGGTGGTTTCTCAGGTATACATATGTATGTCCAAACTTACCAAACTGTACAATTTAAATGTGCAGTTTATTAATATATTAATCAGTAGATGTTTGTTTTAAAATTTTAATAGTAACCACTAGAAAAAAACAATATAAGCTTTCAAACTAGTAGGAAAAAGGGAGAAAGGGAGAGAGAAAGAGGAAAAAAGTTGAGTAATCCAAATCTGTATAATAGAAAAAAAAACAGAATAAAAAGTAAACAATAGAAATTAGTCCAAATCACAAAAATGCAAATGGGGTAAATTCACCAGTTTTTTTTTTAAAGAGTATATCATATTGGATAAAGAAAAAATTCCAACCATTCACAAGACACAAGATTAAAACTTAATGACACATTAAGACAAAAGTAAAGGTAAAAAATACAGGGATAGCTAAAATTATATCATGACAATACTAAGTAAAAGTTGGCATATAAAGTAAAACAGGATATAAGACAAAAGTCACCATTAGGAAATAGTTATCACAATGATAAAAAGGACACTTCACCTAAAAAATGACAAAATTATGGGAGAAATACACAAATTCACAAGCTCAGTAATTTCTAGATCAAGCAGACCAAAAAAAAAAAAGTAAAGACCACAGACCTATGATGCCCAATATGGTAGCCATTATATACATGTAGCTACTGAGCACTTGAAATGCGGCTGGTCTCAATTGAGATTTGCTGTAAAAGTATAAAATACACACCAGTTTGCAAAGATTAGTACACAAAGAATGTAAAACATATTTTTTAATTATTTATATTAACTGAACGTTGAAATACATTTTAGATTTACTAAGTTAAATAAATACAGTATTTAAGTTAATCTCACCGAAATATTTCCTTTTACCTTTTTTAATTTGGCTACCAGAAAATCTTAAATTACAATAAATGTGGCTCACAACATCGTTCTATTGCATAGCACTGCTTTAGAGAACAGAGGAGTGCAAAAAACCACGGACAACTGCAATGACTGAACAGTTCTGTGAATATACTAAAAACCACTGAACTATATGATTTAAATGGGTCAATTTTATATTATGTGAATTATATCTCAATAAAACTGTCTTTAAAATAATAAAAAAGAAAGAAAGAAAGAAAGAAAAAAAGACTGGACAAGACAAATACCCAAGCTCAAACTAACAGACATATATAAAACTTTGGACCCCACAATTCTTTTCACACATATGGTGGGGAATGTTTACAAAATTTAACCACAATTACCATGTCTCTTCACCACCTGGATTCTACATAACTTGAAAATAAGATCATGAACTGGCAGATGGAAGCAGGTGGAGCACCTAACTCGGTGAAGAAAGAAATAGAACCTTCTCCTTAACCACTGAATTAGACTGCCTTACCCACCCAGATATAGACAAAGACAATCAGGAATGGAGTAGGCCTTTCCCTCACCCTCCCCTAGAACTGCAGAACCAGTCCTGGAGGAGCTGAAGACAGGTTCACCTCAAGAGAAAGATGAAGCTGAGCCAAGCATGCCCTAATTTATTCTTCCCAAATGTACCACACAGATAAGGTACTTCATCTCTCCTAAGACCAAATGAGTAGAAGAGTAGGGAAGGGCTAGGAGTATTAGTAACTGAGTTTCCCATTCACATGGATGGATACATCAAAAGTGGTAAAGAAATATCCCACATAACAGTGAAAAAACTTTTCTCAATTTAAACCAAATTAAAATAAAAATATTCCTTATCAAAAGTAATGAGTTACATACAGCTAAAGTGATTGTTAAAGAGAAATTTATAACCTAAAGGCATATACTATAAAGAAAAATGAATAAGTATTTAGCTGATCAAGCTAGAAAAAGAAAAGCAACGTGTCCAAAACAAGTAGAGGAAAGAAAATAATACTGCCTAGAGCAGAAATTCATGAGATAAATTAAAAAGGAGAGTAAATACATTAGAATATAAGTCCCACTGGAATGTAAAATACTTGACATCAGGTATTTTTACCTATTTTGTTCACTGAGGAAACTTCACACCCTAGAGAAGTGCCTAGGTTCAGAGGTGCAGAATAAATATTTGTTGAATGAAAGAAAAAAAAGAAAATCTCAAAGTCCACTTCTCTGAAAGACAAACTCTTTTTTTGAGTTTTTGAATTTTATTTTATTTTATTTTTATACAGCATGTTATTAGTCATCAATTTTATACACATCAGTGTATACATGTCAATCCCAATTGCCCAATTCATCACACCACCATCCCCACCCCCCGGTGGCTTTCCCCCCTTGGTGTCCATACATTTGTTCTCTACATCTGTGGCTCAACCTCTGCCCTGCAAACCGGTTCATCTGTACCATTTTTCTAGGTTCCACATATATGCGTTAATATACGATATTTGTTTTTCTCTTTCTGACTTACTTCACTCTGTATGACAGTCTCTAGATCCATCCACATCTCTACAAATGACTCAATTTCGTTCCTTTTTATGGCTGAATAATATTCCATTGTATATATGTACCTCATCTTCTTTATCCATTCATCTGTCGATGGACATTTAGGTTGCTTCCATGACCCGGCTACTGTAAATAGTGCTGCAATGAACATTGGGGTGCATGTGTCTTTTTGAATTATGGTTTTCTCTGGGTATATGCCCAGTAGTGGGACTGCTGGATCATATGGTAATTCTATTTTCAGTTTGTTAAGAAACCTCCACACTGTTCTACATAGTGGCTGTATCAATTTACATTCCCACCAACAGTGCAAGACGGTTCCCTTTTCTCCACATGCTCTCCAGCATTTCTTGTTTGTAGATTTTCTGATGATGCCCATTCTAACTAGTGTGAGATGATACCTCACCGTAGTTTTGATTTGCATTTCTCTAATAATTAGTGATGTTGAGCAGCTTTTCATGTGCTTCTTGGCCATCTGTATGTCTTCTTTGGAGAAATGTCTACTTAGCTCTTCTGCCCATTGTTGGATTGGGTTGTTTGCTTCTTTAATATTGAGCTGCATGAGCTGTTTAAATATTTTGGAGATTAATCCTTTGTCCGTTGGTTCGTTTGCAAATATTTTCTCCCACTCTGAGGGTTGTCTTTTCGTCTTGTTTATGGTTTCCTTTGCTGTGCAAAAGCTTTGAAGTTTCATTAGGTCCCATTTGTTTATCTTTGTTTTTATTTCCATTACTCTAGGAGGTGGATCAAAAAAGATCTTGCTGTGATTTATGTCAAAGAGTGTTCTTCCTATGTTTTCCTCTAAGAGTTTTACAGTGTCTGGTCTTACATTTAGGTCTCAAATCCATTTTGAGTTTATTTTTGTGTATGGTGTTAGGGAGTGTTCTAATTTCATGCTTTTACATGTAGCAGTCCAGTTTTCCCAGCACCACTTATTGAAGAGACTGTCTTTTCTCCATTGTATACCCTTGTCTCCTGTCACAGATTAGTTGACCATAGGTGCGTAGGTTTATCTCTGGGCTTTCTATCTTGTTCCATTGATCTATGTTTCTGTTTTTGTGCCAGTACCATATTGTCTTGATTACTGCAGCTTTGTAGTATAGTCTGAAGTCAGGGAGTCTGATTCCTCCAGCTCTGTTTTTTTCCCTCAAGACTGCTTTGGCTATTCGGGGTCTTTTCTGTCTCCATACAAATTTTAAGATGATTCGTCCTAGTTCCTTAAAAAATGCCATTGGTAATTTGATAGGGATTGCACTGAATCTGTAGATTGCTTTGGGTAGTATAGTCACTTTCACAATATTGATTCTTCCAATCCAAGAACATGGTATATCTCTCTATCTGTTGGTATCATCTTTAATTTCTTTCATCAGTGTCTTATAGTTTTCTGCACACAGGTCTTTTGTCTCCCTAGGTAGGTTTATCCCTAGGTATTTTATTCTTTTTGTTGCAATGATAAATAGGAGTGTTTCCTTAATTTCTCTTTCAAATTTTTCATCATTAGTGCATAGGAATGCAAGAGATTTCTGTGCATTAGTTTTGTAGCCTGCAACTTTACCAAATTCATTGATTAGCTCTAGTAGTTTTCTGGTGGCATCCTTAGGATTCTCTATGTATAGTATCATGTCATCTGCAAAAAGTGACAGTTTTACTTCTTCTTTTCCAATTTGTATTCCTTTTATTTCTTTTTCTTCTCTGATTGCCATAACTAGGACTTCCAAAACTATGTTGAATAATAGCAGTGAGAGTGGACATCCTTGTCTTGTTCCTGATCTTACAGGAAATGCTTTCAGTTTTTCACCACTGAGAATGATGTTTGCTGTGGGTTTGTCGTATAAGGCCTTTATCATGTTGAGGTAGGTTCCCTCTATGCCCACTTTCTAGAGAGTTTTTATCATAAATGGGTGTTGAACTTTGTCAAAAGCTTTTTCTGCATCTATTGAGATGATCATATGGTTTTTATTCTTCAGTTTGTTAATATGGTGTATCACATTGATTGATTTGCATATACTGAAGAATCCTTGCATCCCTGGGATAAATCCCACTTGATCATGGTGTATGATCCTTTTAATGTGTTGTAGGATTCTGCTAGCTAGTATTTTGTTGAGGATTTTTGCATCTATATTCATCAGTGATATTGGTCTGTAATTTTCTTTTTTGTAGTGTCTTTGTCTGGTTTTGGTATCAGGGTGATGGTGGACTCATAGAATGAGTTTGGGAGTGCTCCTTCCTCTGCAATTTTTTGGAAGAGTTTGAGAAGGATGGGTGTTAGCTCTTTTTTTTTTTTTTTTTTTTAAGGATTTTCTTATTTATTTATTTATTTATTTATTTATTTTTGGCTGTGTTGGGTCTTCGGTTCGTGCGAGGGCTTTCTCCAGTTGCGGCAAGCGGGGGCCACTCTTCATCGCGGTGCGGGGACCGCTCTTCATCGCGGTGCGCGGGCCTTTCTCTATCGCGGCCCCTCCCGTCGCGGGGCACAGGCTCCAGACGCGCAGGCTCAGCAACTGTGGCTCACGGGCCCAGCTGCTCCGTGGCATGTGGGATCTTCCCAGACCAGGGCTCGAACCCGTGTCCCCTGCATTAGCAGGCAGATTCTCAACCACTGCGCCACCAGGGAAGCCCTGTTAGCTCTTTTCTAAATGTTTGATAGAATTCACCTGTGAAGCCATCTGGTCCTGGACTTTTGTTTGTTGGAAGATTTTTTTTTTAATTTATTTATTTATTTTTGGCTGTGTTGGGTCTTCATTTCTGCGCGAGGGCTTTCTCCAGCCGTGGCAAGTGGGGGCCACTCTTCATCGCGGTGCGCGGGCCTCTCACTATCGCGGCCTCTCCCGCTGCGGAGCACAGGCTCCAGACACGCAGGCTCAGTAATTGTGGCTCACGGGCCCAATTGCTCCGCGGCATGTGGGATCCTCCCAGACCAGGGCTCGAACCCGTGTCCCCTGCACCGGCAGGCGGACTCTCAACCACTGCACCACCAGAGAAGCCCTGTTGGAAGATTTTTAATCACAGTTTCAATTTCATTACTTGTGATCGGTCTGTTCCTATTTTCTATTTCTTCCTGGTTCAGTCTTGGAAGGTTATGCCTTTCTAAGAATTTGTCCATTTCTTCCAGGTTGTCCATTTTATTGGCATAGAATTGCTTGTAGTAGTCTCTTAGGATGCTCTGTATTTCTGCGGTGTCTGTTGTAACTTCTCCTTTTTCATTTCTAATTTTATTGATTTAAGTCCTCTCCCTCTTTTTCTTGATGAGTCTGGCTAATGGTTTATTAATTTTGTTTACTGTCTCAAAGAACCAGCTTTTAGTTTTATTGATCTTTGCTATTGTTTTCTTTGTTTCTATTTCATTTATTTCTGCTCTGATCTTTATGATTTCTTTCCTTCTGCTAAATTTGGGTTTTGTTTGTTCTTCTTTCTCTAGTTCCTTTAGGTGTAAGGTTAGATTGTTTGAGACTTTTCTTGTTTCCTGAGGTAGGCTTGTGTAGCTGTACACTTCCCTCTGAGAACTGCTTTTGCTGCATTCCATAGGTTTTGGATCGTCGTGTTTTCATTGTCATTTGTCCCCAGGTATTTTTTCGTTTCCTATTTGATTTCCTCAGTGATCTCTTGGTTATTCAGTAACATATTGTTTAGCCTCCATGTCCTTGTGTTTTTTACGTTTTTTTCCCTGTAATTCATTTGTAATCTCATAGCGTTGTGGTCAGAAAAGATGCTTGATATGATTTCAATTTTCTTAAATTTACTGAGGCTTGATTTATGACCCAACATGTGATCTACCCTGGAGAATGTTCCGTGTGCACTTGAGAAGAAAGTGTAATCTGCTCTTTTTGGATGGAATGTTCTATAAATATCAAATCTATCTGGTCTATTGTGTCATTTAAAGCTTCTGTTTCCTTATTTATTTTCATTTTGGATGATCTGTCCATTGGTGTAAGTGAGGTGTTAAAGTCCCCCAGTATTATTGTGTTACTGTCGATTTCCTCTTTTAGAGCTGCTAGCAGTTGCCTTACGTACTGAGGTCCTCCTATGTTGGGTGCATATATATTTATAATTGTTATATCTTTTTCTTGGATTGATCCCTTGATCATTATGTAGTATCCTTCCTTGTCTCTTGTAACATTCTTTAAAGTCTATTTTATCTGATATGAGTACTGCTACTCCAGCTTTCTTTTGATTTCCATTTGCATGGAATATCTTTTTCCATCCCCTCACTTTCAGTCTGTATGTGTCCCTAGGTCTGAAGTGGGTCTCTTGTAGACAGCATATATATGGGTCTTGTTTTTGTATCCAGTCAGCAAGCCTGTGTCTTTTGGTTGGAGCATTTAATCCATTCACGTTTAAGGTAATTATCGATATGTGTGTTCCTATGACCATTTTCTTAATTGTTTTGGGTTTGTTTTTGTAGGTCCTTTTCTTCTCTTGTGTTTCCGACTTAGAGAAGTTCCTTTAGCATTTGTTGTAGAGCTGGTTTGGTGGTGCTGAATTCTCTTAGCTTTTGCTTGTCTGTAATGCTTTTGATTTCTCCATCGAATCTGAATGAGACCCTTGCCGGGTACAGTAATCTTGGTTGTAGGTTCTTCCCTTTCATCACTTTAAGTATATCATGCCACTCCCTTCTGGCTTGTAGAGTTTCTGCTGAGAAATCAGCTGTTAACCTTATGGGAGTTCCCTTGTATGTTATTTGTCGTTTTTCCCTTGCTGCTTTCAATAATTTTTCTTTGCCTTTACTTTTTGCCAATTTGATTACTGTGTGTCTCGGTGTGTTTCTCCTTCGGTTTATCCTGTATGGGACTAGTTGCGCTCCCTGGACTTGGGTGGCTATTTCCTTTCCCATGTTAGGGAAGTTTTCAACTATAATCTCTTCAAATATTTTCTCGGGTGCTTTCTCTCTCTCTTCTCCTTCTGGGATCCCTATAATGCGAATGTTGTTGCGTTTAATGTTGTCCCAGAGGTCTCTTAGGCTGTCTTCATTTCTTTTCATTCTTTTTTCTTTAGTCTGTTCCACAGCAGTGAATTCTACCATTCTGTCTTCCAGGTCACTTATCTGTTCTTCTGCCTCAGTTATTCTGCTATTGATTCCTTCTAGTGTAGTTTTCATTTCAGTTATTGTATTGTTCATCTGTTTGTTTGTTCTTTAATTCTTCTAGGTCTTTGTTAAACATTTCTTGCATATTCTCAATCTTTGCCTCCATTCTTTTTCCCAGGCCCTGGATCATCTTCACTATCATTATTCTGAATTCTTTTTCTGGAACGTTGCCTATCTCCACTTCATTTAGTTGTTTTTCTGGGGTTTTATCTTGTTCCTTCATCTGGTACATAGCCCTCTGCCTTTTCATCTTGTCTATCTTTCTGTGAATGTGGTTTTTGTTCCACAGACTGCAAGATTGTATTTCTTCTTGCTTCTGCTGTCTGCCCTCTGGTGGATGAGGCTATCTAAGAGAGAGGCTTGTGTAAGTTTCCTGATGGGAGGGACTTGTGGTGCATAGAGTTGAGGTTTGCTCTGGTGGGCAGAGCTCAGTAAAACTTTAATCTGCTTGACTGCTGATGGGTGGGGCTGGCTTCCCTCCCTGTTGGTCGTTTGGCCTGAGGCAACCCAACACTGGAGCCTACCTGGGCTCTTTGGTGGGGCTAATGACAGGCTCTGGGAGGGCTCACGCCAAGGAGTACTTCCCAGAACTTCTGCTGCCAGTGTCCTTGTCCCAATGGTGAGCCACAGCCACCCCGTGCCTCTGCAGGCGACCCTCCAACACTAGCAGGTAGGTCTGGTTCAGTCTCCCCTGGGGTCACTGCTGCTTCCCCTCGGTCCCGATGCACACACTACTTTGTATGTGCCCTCCAAGAGTGGATCCTCTTTTTCCCCCAGACCTGTCGAAGTCCTGCAATCAAATCCCACTAGGCTTCAAAATCTGATTCTCTAGGAATTCCTCCTCCCGTTTCCGGACCCCCAGGTTGGGAAGCCTGACGGGGGGCTCAGAACCTTCACTCCAGTGGGTGGACTTCTGTGGTATAAGTGCTCTGCAGTCTGTGAGTCACCCACCCAGCAGTTAGGGGATTTGATTTTACTGTGATTGCGCCCCTCCTACCGTCTTATTGTGGCTTCTCCTTGTCTTTGGATGTGGGGTATATTTTTTGGTGAGTTCCAGTGTCTTCCTGTCGATGATTGTCCAGCACCTAGTTGTGATTCTGGTGTTCTCGCAAGAGGGAGAACACGTCCTTTTAGTCCGCCATCTTGGTTCCTCAAGATAAACTTCTGACCACATTGTGCAAGGCATGGATGGATATGAATAAATAGAACTCATCCCACATATAGTAGGAATTCTCTCTGTTATTTGACTATATAAATATTATAAATCACTTTATACAATACTTGAAAACAGACAAAATAGACAATTTCTTAGAAATGTAATTTAGTATGATGAAGTAGACAAGCATTTGTACGTCCAAGTAATTATGAAAAAGATCAGCAGATCTAGATGATTTTACAGGCAATCTTCACCAAAAATTCAAGTAAACAATAATCCCAATTTTATTTAAAATAACTATTTTCGATAGTAGAAAATAAAAGAAAGCTTTAGTTTTTTTATGGGGCTAGCTTCATCTTGTCTAATTATTTTAAACTGCGGTAAAATATTCATAACATAAAATTTACTATTTAACCATTTTTAAGTACACAGGTATGTGGCAGTAAGTACATTCACGTTGTTGTGCTACCATCACCACCATCCATCCACCAAACTCTTTCCATGTCCCCAAACTGAAACTCTGTACGCATTAAACAGTAATTCCCCATTCTCCCCTCTCCACAGCCCCTGGCAACCACCATTCTACTTTCTGTCTCAATCTGACTACTCTAGGTACCACATATAAATAGACTCATACAGTATTTGTCCTTTTGTGACTGGTTTATTTCACTTAGCATAATGTCTTCAAGATTCATCCATGTTGTAGCATCTGTCAGAATTCCCTTCCTTTTTAATGCTGAATAATATTCCATTGCATGTATATGCCACATTTTGTTTATCTACTCATCCATCAATGGACAATTGGGTTGCTTCTACCTTTGGCTTATTGAAAATAATGCTGTTATGAACATAAGCGTACAAATATCTGACTCCCTGCTTTCAATTCTTTTGGGTATATACCCAGAAGTGGAATTGTCAGATCATATGATAAATTTATGTTTAACTTTTTTGAAGAGTTGCTATACTGTTTTCTATAGTGACTGCTCCATTTAACATTCCTACCAACAGTGCTCAAGGGATTGTCTAGTTTTGATGTCAAGATTATTCTAGCCCCATAAAACTAAAATTTTCCCCTTACCTGGACATTCAGATTGCTAATTATTTTATTTAGGATTTTTGCACCTATGTCCAAGTGTAAAACTGGCAGATCATATTAGAGAAATTTGAATAACCCAAAATGCAAAGACAAAATTTATATATCATAATCAAAGAGAGTTTATACCCAAAATACAAGGATTTTTAGAATTTACAAAACAAATTCATGTAATCCAACGTAACAATAGAGTAAAAGAAAAAACAATGATTATTACAACAGATAGAAAAAAAGACATATAATGCAGCACCCATTCATTATTTTAAAAGAAAAAAGGCAAATAAAAATTTAGTTTATTTCTAATCCTTATAACATTTTTTCTTATTTTACCAGAAAATATAGCACAACGTTACACAGGAGGTACAACAGGCATCCTTTGTTTTTTGTTCCTGACTTTCATGGGAAGGCTTCTAATAATTCACTATTTAATGATGTTCATTTTAAGTTTTTAGTCATTAATCTTTATTGGCTTAAGGGTATTTACTTCTAATTTGCCAAGGGTACTTTTTGTTTGTTGTTTGTTGTTCTAATTTTCCATCCTTGCTTCTACACTGAAAACCCAGGAGAATCAACAAATTCAAATTACCAGAATAGGAGAATTCAGTAAGTTTGCAGAGATAAGATTAATATATAAAAATCAATAATGTCCAGTGTCCAAATGTTGGTCTCTAAATACTACTCTTCGATTAAAAAAAGCAGAGCTCCTTGGAGAAATATCTGATTCCAGGGCTGGGGCAGAAAAATAAACAATGAGCCTGGAGTTTCTTATAGTACCAAACACTAAAGAAGTACTTACAAAACAAAAGGATGGGTTAAATCAAAGGGACCCAAGACCCAGCCTGCAGAGCTCCCAATCGCCAAAGCTCAAACAATTTAAACAGCAAAAATAATGTAGTATTGGATTATTACCCAAAGTATAAAATAAATATACAGAGTACAAACTAATATAAATAAATGACTGAACAAATAAATGCCAAGAAGAGACAAATCTTCCTTACAAAAGAATTCTAAATAATAAATGTAGATACTTCCTTACTTCCAGGAAGTGGAGCTTAATTCCTGCCCCTCCCCACTTTTAGGACAGGCTACACTTAGTGCCTCACTTCCAAAGGAAGAATAGAATAGAGAAAAAGAAAAAATATTAACTTTATAGTGGAAAAACCTGGCAAACATTATTTAAACCAAGGGATGAAGGTTATCATCATCAGTGATGTCATGCAAATATCATGTACCCCCTGGCATGTCAGGATGAGAAGGGCACTTTTTAAAAACCTATAACCAACTCTTTTTAAAAACCTATAACCAACCCAGTCTAATCGTAAGAAAAATATCAGATTAAGGGACATTCTACAGGATACCTGGCCAAGACTCTTCAAGGCTGTCAAGGTCATAAAAAACAAGGATAGATTAAGAAACTGTTCAGAGATCAGAGGAGACTGGGAATACATGATAGTTTAAAACAATGTGGTAACCTGGACTGGGTCCTGGAACAGAAAGAAAACATTAATGGAAAAACGTAAAATCTATCCAGTCTGGAATTTAGTAATAGTAATGTTACCACTGTCAGTTTCTTAGTTTTGACAAATGTATCATGGTAAAGTAAAATGTTAACAATGGGGGCAACTAGGTAAGGAATGTACAGGAACTCTCTTCTTTGCAATTTTTCTGTAAATCTTAACATTATTCCAAAATTAAAAGTTTATTTTAAAAAATCAACAATGTTCTTATACCCTAGTAATAACCAATTAGAAAATGAAATTCCAAAAAGGTCTAACAAAATACATGCAAAATGTTTACAGAAAAAAATTATTAAACTGATGTATATGAAAGACCAAAATAAATTAAAAGAAAGACCACAACATCATAGGAAGACTGAATATTTCAAAGACAGTGTTTAATCTTTAATCTATGAATTCAATACAATAATAAACTCACTGGATGTTAATATAAATACTCTTTATGAAAAATAAAAAGGTTAGAGACAATAATGGGATTGTTTTATATCTTTGTAAATCTCTTTTAATATCTATCTTAATAGAATACAGAGAGATTCTCATATCTGCTTCTGCATTCAATTTGTTTTGATATCACACACCATGTAGCCTCTAGAAACCTCTTCTATAAACCCTAAGAGAATCCCACTATCTACCCATCAATACATCTTTTTCTCTTTATTTTTTACAATGCATTTCAAAGTAAGCTGCAGATATCAGTATACTTCTCCTCAAATACTTCAGCATATAAACTCATTACTTAGAGTTTAGCATTTTTTTATTAGTTCTTTTTTTCTCTTTATGTAAAACTTACATACAATGAAATGCACAAAATTTAAGTATGAATTTGGTGATTCGGACATTGCGCAACCCAAACGTCTCTCAAGATACAGAACGTGACTCTCACTCCCCAGGAAATTCCCTTATACCCTTCTGAGTAAATTCCCCATCCCTCTCTAGCCCCCCAGAAGCAATCACTGTTTTGATTTTTTTTCTACCCAGATTGTCTTTGCCTTTTCCAGAACCGGTCATATAAATGGACTCATACAATACGTACTCTTTTATGTAAGGCTTCTCTCACTCAATACAGTGTGTTTTAGAGCCATTCATACTATTTTTTAAAAAGTATTTAAAATTATTTTACCTACCATGAAAATGACTATCAAGATGAGACAGATGCCCACTATGATAAGGAAGGGGATTAAGTAGTATTCCAGAGGAAGGCTAAATTCTGGAACTAAGATAATGTGGCCCCTGGAAGAAAAGAAAAATTAATAGTTGGGAAGTATTAAAAGTTGCCAAATTATGATATTAATTGAAAACAAAAATATTTTTAAAAGGCATTTAGACATTACAATTCAATCCACTAGACACATCTCATTTTCTAACATATGATTTCTAATAATTTAAGGGATGCTTTTTCCAATGTTAAGTCAATTTTACATACCGGCCAAAATAATTTGCCTATATAATTAAAAGTAACTTTTAGACTGGGTAGAGGAAATCAGCCAATCAATACTTACTGTGTCCATCCTGGAAACACGTATTTACTGAATTTAGTAACCTGGGTAAAAGTTAGCATATTTTACATGCAAAATCAGCATTTAAAAAATGGCAGTGCTTCAGGCAGCATAACCCCGTCCCCAACCAAATCACTGTTCATAAATTCCTCCCATGAAAAAAATCTCTGGAGCCACTGTTGAAAATATACTCCCCGTTCCCTTTATGCTTCACATGAGCTTGTTGTACCAAGTACAACAGATATAACCCCTGTACTCCACATTCATCTGTGAGATATGGAATGAAAGAACCGGCAACAGAATTCACAGGAGTTGTAGCTTCTCTCTTCTCAACCTTCTCCACAGCTTGAATGAAAAAAAAAAAAAAAACGCTACAAAAAAGTGTATGTTGCGCGTGGGGACAGGGGGGTAGAGAGTACCACAGGATTTATTCTCCTCTGTTACTAACCATGGTTAATACGTTATATGGTTTTTTTTTTTTAAGATTTATTTATTTTTTTTATTGATTGATTGATTGATCGCTATGCTGGGTCTTCGTTTCTGTGCTAGGGCTTTCTCTAGTTGTGGCAAGCGGGGGCCACTCTTCATCGCGGTGCGCGGGCCTCTCACTATCGCAGCCTCTCCTGTTGCGAAGCACAGGCTCCAGACGCGCAGGCTCAGTAGTTGTGGCTCACGGGCCTAGTTGCTCCGTGGCATGTGGGATCTTCCCAGACCAGGGCTCGAACCCGTGTCCCCTGCATTAGCAGGCAGATTCTCAACCACTGCGCCACCAGGGAAGCCCCCATTATATGGTTATTAACATACAATACTGCTATTATAAAAATTCACTGGGACTCATGAAATGAAACGGAACAGAATAAGCACACTATCTGTGTTGCGTGAGCAAATTTTACATGGCAGCAAAATCCTGCAATAGAAAATACCCTCAGACTAGGGAAGGGTCTGTATAATGGTCAGTGAGATGACTGATTTCTCCATAATATTCCTGTGCTACTCAACTAGTACGGTGCCAGCAACACTACTTTGTTACCCACTGCTGGCTGGTTTTTTAAGTAGTGACTCCAGGTACTTCGTAACACAAGGGTTAAATGCAAAACAAAAATTCTCAACGTAAAAGGAAATGAAAACAGGTTGACTCCTTCGCCCATGTAGAAATGCTTAGGATGCCCTAGTACTCAAGAAAAATAACATGAAAACAAATTATTTCTATTCCCAAGCGATTTTTAAGTCTTCATGCTATTAACAATTTTATTCACATCCAAAGAGCTCTATCAGTCTTTAACAAAAAGAAGAACAAAAAAGATAATACCAGGAATTTCCCCCAATAATTTAAATATTTTCCAAAAACTGCTAAGATTGCTAAAAGTAGCTTTTTACTTCACTTTCCAGCAGAATGACAAAAGATTTATATGCATTTTTGTAACTTAATATAAAATACTGAAGTGACTGATACATCATCAGTATAAAAAAGAGAAAAGCAAGCCTGGGCTCCTCTATTTGATACCATCTCTTCCAGCATGAGGCCAGCTCTGTAAACAATGTCCCTGTTCTTGGTACAAACCCTCTGAAACTGCCCCAGGGCCACGGCTGAGATACAGTAGCAAATGGTGCCACTTTTAAGTAGAAGAGCCTTTCAATGAGATGCTGATCCTCTGCAAACTCCCTAACTACTTCCATCAAACTGCTATAAATTAACTGTTAGGGTTTAGAAGCCAGATTAAACTATATATAGATAGAGATACTGACACTGAGCTTTTAAGATATTTTAGAGCCGTCTACCAACTGTAGACCCTTTAAAGATCTTCACAATATATCTTGACAGTAAACTAAAATGGTTTGAGATATAGCCGGCTATATAAACGAGATAGCTTATAGTTTACTGCGTTTTCTTAACCAAATTGCTAATGGTGAAGGTGGTGATGGCAATGATATAGGATGGAGAACTACAACAGAATATCAGTCCCCCAGCTTTATTTCTATTCCCTCTGCCCAGGTTCCCACAACTGAGGCTGCAGACTCATCCCTGTCCTAAGCCCAGATCAATCTGTATTTGAAGGAGGAGATATTTAAACAGCTTTTAGTAAGAATCTTCCCATACTACCTCCATGTCCACCTCTCAATATAGTAATTTCCATGTGCTCTGCAGCTAAGACTCCATCACTGAAGCAGAGTCTTAAGCAACCTAGGAAATAGTGTCTCATTCTCCTTTGCATGAGTTCCCAGGCTACTTTCAAACCAGGTGTTAGGCCTAAACTCTAACTTGAATAATAATCTAACAGTAACAGTAATCTCTAATTTCCCAACCCCTCTGTTGACACAGGAGGTCTTGCCTTGTCTGTTTTGTTATCCAACCCCCATCATGAATTGGGAGATTGGGATTGACATATATACACTAATATGTATAAAATGGATAACTAATAAGAACCTGCTGTATAAAAAAATAAATAAAATTCAAAAATTCAAAAAAAATACTTTAAATATATATATTCAATCATATTTGGCAGATGCTAGAAAACCAAATCATTTTAAAAACAGTAAATAAAGGGAAAGAATCAAATGTTTATCCTATCTTTCCTAAACAGACTGTACATCAAGGTAATCAAATAATTGATAAGGTGTGAGTCCTCTTTATAGAAGTATTTCAGCTAATAAATGAAGAAGGAATTATAAAATTAGATTACTTGCAACTCCTAAAGAACTAATGGATCTAGACAATGATCATTAATGATTGCTGCCCTCGCAAAGAGAGAACCAAATATTATGTCTCCTGATGGAAATACATAATAACACACATAAATTACTCTTGCCTCACCTATCCTCCTGGCCCTCCAAGCACACTTGAATTTGAACAAACCTCTAGGTCTAATGAGCAATTTACAGGGAAAATAAGTAACAAAGGAATACTCTAGGCAATACACCAAGGATGCAGTCAGGAAAGTCTGGACTGTGGTAAAAACTGTACAGGACAAATGACCCTGTTGCTTCAATAAATAAATGACTAGGAAAAACAAAAGAGGCATAGCAAGTGTATGGATTAAAAATAGGGTGATCACATGCCCTGATTTGCTCAGAAACAAATCTAAAGACTGAAATATGGGTTGATATTGAATTAATGTTTACTTCAAAAAAAAAAGGTAAAATAATGATAATATCATTATATTTTTTATATATAACCTATCTTCTAGTGATATATTCTGAGATATTTACAGTTGAGATGATAGGATATATAGTACTTGCTTTAAAATAATCATGGTGTGGGGAAGAAAAGTGGCGGGTGGCGCTTCAGAGCGGACAGTCCAAACAAAATTGGCCATGAGTTGATAATTCTGAAACTGAAGGATCAGATTCATTATACTCACCTCCCTACTTTTAAACAGTAGAATAAATTAATGGGTAGGTAGATAGGCAGGCAGGCAGACCGACCAGCCAGCCAGCCAGCAGATGGATGAGGCAAATCAGTATGCACAGGTCCACAATCCCTTAAGCACAATTCTGAAACCTAAAAAGCTTTAAAAAGTAATGTTTGCAATTCATTTGCTAGTCAACCTGAACCTAACTGACATGATAAGATACTCATACATTTATTGCAGATATATATGTAATGTGGTTATGGGATGCTGCCTCAAATCCTATTTGGATGTTACGTAACTTTTAAAAATCTGAAAATGTTACAATTCCATGTTACATCTGTCCCCAAGAGTTGGGATAAGGGATTCTGTGGCCTTGCATTAACACGGGAAGGGTCTAAATATTAAGTAAATAAAGTATGTTACAAAATACTAAGTATTGTATGGTACTATTTTACGAGCACATTATCCCTAATTAATGTCAGCATTCAAACATGCGGAAAAAAATTAAAAGCTTTTTAAAAAACAGTAGCTGTTGTTAGAGAACAGCATCATAGGGACTTTTGTTTAAATGCTTTATATTTCTGAATTTTTCCACATTTTACCAGCAGGTATGTATTACTTTTTTAATGTAAAAAGATATGACTTTACCATTAAAAACAAAACAAGACTCTTTAAAATACATATTAAAATATACAGACTTTTTCTAAATGAAGCAATAATACTGAGGTAAAAGCAAGTAGTAGTTCTCCACCCCCCATTAACTACATAAATATGGCTGACAAAATAGCATCTTGCCTAACTATTTTTAATACAACATCCAAAATTATATTCCCTAACTTAATAAAAATGTTCTGAGCACAGAATACGTGAACAGTATTTTAAATATCAAAACTGTATAGGGAAAATGACAAAAATAATAAACAAAAAATCCTTCCCTCTCTTTTTTTTATTCATATCCAAACTCAAATATTCCTGGATTTTTTTCCCCCCTAAATAATTAGAATTGCATTTCATTGTGCCAGTTTCCTCTTTTGGCAAATGTAGATAGTAAGAGATAATAATAACATCTAGAGGGTTGTTGTGAGAATTATAAATGTAAAGGCCTTGTTTCATGAGTGCCTGGCACTTGCTAATTCCTCAATAAATACTACTGCTTTTATTATTAATACTGTTGTTATTGTTCCTCTTAGTCAAAAGGCTGTTCCTGTCCACTATGTTTTGGGGAGCTGTTTCACGGAAGAAGCTCTGAAGTGTTAATTTAATTGCACTATTTCTATATAAGATAAGACAGCTGTGCCTTAAGTTAGTTTCAGTCAATTTGTTACCATGGTAATGAGATTTTGGGGAGAAATTCCATAAGAAGTTTCTAATTCCAAATCAAACTTTTTACACTTGAAAACAAACTTCCTGTGTTTGTAAAAGTTAGTCACTTAACACACTGTGTTTTGGATTCTTTGTTTATAAAATAACATTTCTTTTTAATAAAATACAAACATGTCTTAATGAAAAGTATCATATAAATGTAAATCAGGGACTTCCCTGGTGGTCCAGTGGTTAACAATCTGCCTTCCAATGCAGGGGACAGACGCGGGTTCGATCCCTGGTCGGGAACTAAGATCCCACATGCTGCGGGGCAAATAAGGCCACGTGCTGCAACTACAGAGCCCACACGCCCCAATGAAAGGTCCCGCGTGCTGCAGCTACGACCCAACACAGCCGGAAAAAAAAAAAAAAAGCAAATCACATTGCTTCTAAATACCAATGGTTTGATTAAACTATAAAAGGGAAAGTTTTTTTTTATCTTTTTAGTAACATGGGTGGCTTAATCTCTCTAGCATAAATGTATTTGCAATATGCAATCATACACAGAACAAACAGTACAATACAGTAAGTCTTAAAATCATGACTTAAGAAGATATCATTTAGCACGATAGAGTACATTCTAAAACAGAACTTTGATTACAACTAATCTTATATAATTCTACCCTAATAAAGAGAGTAATTTTAAGTTACATGATTATTTCTTACACCCATTACTTACCCTTTTTCATATGTGAATTCATCTTTCAGGGAATTAGCTGATGATTCACCAATAAAGACAGATGGAATGTCAATTTTCTTTAGTACCTCAACTGTATAAAACAATAATAAAATTATTCTTCAAAGGCCATACTTAGTGTAAAATCAACTTAACCTTCTTCATAATAACAGCAAATACAAATGGAAATAATTACAATCAACTTGAATTGTCTATTATTTGATTTTCCAGATTGCATATTTATACCACCATCAAAATGGCTGAGAAACATTATTACATTTACAAAAACAAAAGCTAACATTTTGCATATAACATTACCGCACTACCTCAGTAGTCCTGAGATTGAAATATAATACTTATTTTGATTATTTCCATTTGATTTATTTGATTTATTCCTCTACAGACATAATTAACTATTAGAAAAGGAAGAAGAGGAAGAAATGTAAAGTGTTTTTTCCATTCATAACTTAATTCCTAAATGAAAAAGTGAACAAAGCTTTTTTTTACATACCGATTCCCATGAGAGGTGTAAGCCAAAGAATGTAAGAAAAGACCACTTTACAACAGTCTGAAAAATGACACCACACATCTAAGGCTTTACAGAGTGAAGGGCTGACAGTTCAGAAAGGGCACAGGATAGGGAAGCTGGGTAAATTTCTACTTCCTCCTAAGCCTGGAGTTCATGATAAGCACTGTGTTTTGATTCGTGTCTTACGAAAGTTTACTTTTATATCTATGTTAAAAAACCAAAATCAAATGCCAACAAAAAAAGAACTTTGCAAAAATTACCCAGTACTCAAGATGAGAAATAAAAACAATCATCTTACTCTTCCTATAGAAAAAGCAGCCATATTTTTAACTGCGAGTTATTTTAACAGATTTGGCTTTAGAGGAAGTCCATTTGTTTTCTTTGGTTATACGTTTCACAACAACTTTGTTCTACATTTCTTATAAAAATGTATATTTATTATTTATTTAAAAGAGGGGGGTGGATACAAGTAAAGAAGAACAGCACACAGCCATAATCCTTCCCACCCAAAGACAAGGCTTTCATTTGAAGCAGTATAAACAGTTCTTTAAGTTTCGACAAATGCATACAATTATGTGAGCACCACCACAATCAAGATAAAAAATGTTTTATCATCCCTCCAAATTCCCTCATGCCCCTTTACAGTCAACCCTCACCACAACCTCGGCAACCACTGATGTATTTTTCTTTAATTCTTATAAAGACAAGTTTTAAAGTTTTAAAATCTTGGTATCCTTAGTAGAGTACATTTTTTTTTTCATTTTCAGATTGTTTGGATATATGCAAATAAAATCATTCATTCCGTACGTTCTCTCTCTTTCTGTCTCTCTCTCACACACACACATACACACATGCCCGTATCATATAAACCCTAAGAGGGAAGGAACCAAAATGGTTAGCAGAGGAACACTTAATCACTATCTTTATATTACTAAGATCAATAAATATTTAAATTTTTGTATTAATGGGATCATATAATAATGGGAAAAAGTATAGGCTTTTTCCACTTAATGGTCTACCTCAGATATCCTGTCATGTCAATAAATAAATATCTACCTCATAATTTTTAATAGCTACAGAGGTACTGTTATATAACCATATATATTTTAGGGAGATATTTTCTGTCATGATAAGAGATCTTTCTCTTTCACAGAACAGTTTAAATTTTAATTTATTTGATAATTAAAACTTGGAATTGTATACACTTTGTAAAATGCTTTACTCTATCATGAAGATACTCTGATAAACTTGAGGAGGAATTTTTGGCTTGTAACTACTGGCTTAGAATTATTGGGAGCAACATAACTTCCCTGAGTTATGATATCTAATGACATGGTAAAAGCTCCTCACTTTAGTCAGAAGATTAAGAAGGGGGAAATGACGTACACAAATATGAACAGCCATCCTGGAGACTTTGCAACATCATTTATCTACTGAAAACAAAACCAAATGTTTTAGTTCACAAAATACTTTAAAAACACGAAATCTTAATTCTGATCCACAAAACAACTCTGTGAAGTATGCGTGCCAAGTAGTATTATCGTATCACAGACAGATTATAATTTAAGCAGCCAGCCCTAACCTCTCCAGACGCATACGTCCAACTGCCGGTTCAGTTTCTCCATTTGACTGCCTAGCAGATGTTTCAACCTTAATGTTTCTCAAACGGAATCCTCAATATCTCTTTTCCCTTAATCAGTTCTACTTCTACTCTTTCTCATCTCTGTAACTAACTATTCACCTAGTTTCTCAAGTTAAACATCTTGGAGTTCTCCTTGTCTCCTCCCCTTCTTTTTTATTCCTTATATCAAACCCTATCAACCTCAAAACAGATCCACAATTCTATCACTTCCCGTCACAGTCACCGCTAATACTCCAAACTGCCATCACCTCTTGCCTGGCTGCTGCACCCATGTTCTAACTGGCCTCTCAGTTGGCACTCTTGCCCATCTCTCACCTTCAGTCTATTCTCCAAAGAACAACCAAAGTGATCCTTTAAAATCTGTCAGATCACCTCACACCTCTGCTTAAAACCCATGTAAAACAAATTCCAAAGTCCTGCAAGACCCAACACGATCTAGCCCCTGGCTCCTTCTCCAACTTCATCCCCTGCAGCTCTCTCTCTCCCTTGTTCACTCTACTCCAGCCACTGTGATTTTCTGCCACACCTTGAAAACACCAAGTATGCTTTATCTTTGAGCATTTGCATTTGCCTGATGTTCCCTTTCCTCGGAATATCCTCCTCCAGAAATCTGCATGGCTCAGCCTCTCACTTTAGACCTATGCTCAAATGTCAAAGCCTCATAGCAACCTTCTCTGATCACCCTATCTAAAATAGCCATTCTCCTCTCATCCCTGTCACTACGTATCCCTTTAACCTGGCATGTTTTTCTTCATAGCACTTACCACTACTTGACATATACCATACCTCTTTGATTATGTGTTCATTTCCTCTCTCCCACCCTAGAATGCAATAATAACAATAATAATAACTGCAGCAATAATAATAGCAGCTAAATAACCATTAAATGATTACTAAGAACCAGGCAGTCTTCTAGATGTTTTATATGTCATAAGCAACAAACCAGTGAATTAAGTACTATTATCATCCCCATTTAACATATCAGAAAAGTGAGGCATAGAGATGTTAGGTAATGTTCCCAAGGTCACATAGCTGGTAAGTGGTGGAGCTGGGATTCAAACCTTGTAAGGCAATACTCAGAAACCATACTCTTTAACTACTGCATTCTGTTACCTCAATGAAAAGTATGAGCAAAGCCTTAAAACTGTATCATTTCCTGCTGTAGTCATGATGCCTAAGAGAGTGCTTAATGCAGAGTAGGCTGACAAAAAATATTTGTTGAAGGCAGAAAGCAAGGAAAAAAGGAGAAGAAACAAACCCATACTGGTAACTTGCCCTATTTACACAGCTAGAAATTTGCACAGCCTAGACCCAAACTTGAGGCTCAGACTCCTAATGTAGGCTCTTTCCACTCTGCTATGGCATGGGTTTTCTCATATACCTTCTTTCATATGATCTTCAAAACCTTGTCAGGTCAAATAAAAATTAAAATTATTCACACTTTCACAGACGAAAATAAAGGGCCTGGAAAGGTTAGTAACTTTTCCAGCAGCACAGGTCAGTTCATATATCAACTAACTTGGAATAAACCCACATTTCCTGGTCTTGAAGTTCGTATTCTTTCCCACCACATTCTGCTGCCTCCTGAAGATGACAAATGTGATTGACTCACTGAGCTAATCTATCATTCTATGTCCTAGATGAAATAAGAAACAGATACATTCCTGTGTGAAATGTTGGCAAGAGGCCTTTAAAACTTCCTTTTGGGTCCAGATATTAGAACCTCTGCTCTTAGGAGAACACATGTGGCTATGATCTAAGCCTAAAAAGAGCGATAGATACATGCTTCTTTTAATAAATCTGTGCTTCCTTTTCCTCTACCAAGTAACAGCAAAGATGAAAATGGTAAAGATCTTTACAACGTGTTGGATATATGAAATGTTCAAACACATATACACTCAAGGACAGAGCGAAATGTCATGGAAAGTAATCCAAGCAATGAAGTCAAGAACCAAAATTCTGAACAATCTCTGAAATATAATAACTCAGTCGGAACATTTCCATAGCAACAACAGGATTATATGGTTATGTGCTACTTCTAATATTTAGCACACTTTCCTTAGGAACTGATATGATAATCACAAAAAGGTTTTAGTACAAAGACAAAACAGGTGTTAAGGGGAACTGACACTTTCATCTTGCAAATTTTTTATTAAAAGCGTGTCAAAAGAGTAAATAGTTTACAAATACTAATCATTTTATTCAACCCAGAACCCTTGAGAAGGTCTTGAGGGTTGCTAAAACCTAGGCCCAGGCCTTCAGCAAAACACACAAAGAGTAGGTAACTTGCTCAAAATTATACATTCAAAACAAATAGGAGCACACATTTGAATTCAGGCCTATTTTTAGAGTGTGTACACTTTCCGTTTTGCCAGTAATGTATACAGGTCACAAAAGTGACTAGCCTGGGAGGTACTATGTAGGATAATAATATTTTTTTAATGGGAGGTGATTAAAGGAAGAGAAGACAACTGTGTCAAATCTGTAGTAAAACAGTACTAGTTTATTTGATAAGTAAAATCCCTTCATCAATTCCTCTAATTCCTAAACAGTGGTTATCAAACCTTTTGTGAAATGCTAGAACCTCTTAAGGGTACTTCATGCATTCTACAGTTATGATTTAATCAGCTAGAAGATTAAAATAATAATTTAAAATATAAAGAAATTAATTAATGAACTTATTGCTAAGTTTTACTTTTTATATATTGTAATTTTGCCCCAGATTATATTAGGGGTAAGAAGGAAAAGAGTTCAACTCACCAACAACAAAAAATACTGTCTCATGTTATAAAAAGATTTTTTTGGTCAAGGAATCCAAAATATTTCCTACTGAGGATGCAGTTATTTAAAGTCCTAAATACATTCCAATGGAGTATATCAGTCCATAGCTTTAGGTCTGCTCTTTGCTGAAAACTCTTTCTTGCATATATGACTCAATCCAACTTAATAACAAGAGGTATTATTGTTATATACTAAAAGAAAAACAAAAACAAAATATTTAATCCTGAATGTTGGCAGTGTATTTATTTAGTGTATTCTGGGTTCTGAACCCAATTGCCAATGTGTGTGGGGATCTTCCCACACCATCAAACAACTCAACTCAATTCTGACATTGTCTACCTGGAGATATAGCATCAGATTCCACAGGGTTAGGGTTCGGTCTCACAAGAATCCCCATCCCCCACTTCAGACACCAGCCACAAGTCCAAGCTGTTACCTGTGCTTCTGACCCACCCACCAGCTACGGACTGGAGGTTCCAACAACCCTTACTCCATGGGTTCAATTAATTTGCGAGAGCAGCTCACAGAACTCAAAGAAACATTTTATTTACTAGACTACCAGTTTGTTATAAAAGGATATAATTCAGGAACAACCAGATGAAAGAGATGTATAGGGCAAGGTATATAGGAAGGGGTGCAGAGGTTCCATGGTCTCTCCAGGAGTGCAACTTTCCCAGCATCTCCACGCTTCCACCAACCCAAAAGCTCTCTGAACCTGTCCTTTCAGGTTTTTACAGAGGCTTCATTACATAGGCATGACTGATTAAAACCACTGGCCCCTGAGGTCAGGGGGTGTGACTGAAAGTTCCAACCTTCTAATCACCTGGTTAGTTCTCCTAGCAACCAGCCCCATCCTTTGGTGGAGTCCAAAAGTAGTCTCATTAACATAAAAAAGACACCTTTAACACTCTCACTAAATTAAGTGAAAGGATACAGCTTAAAAATCAGTCTGATTAAAGCCAGTTATTTCATTAAAATTGGTTCATTTTCTCTAGTAAAGAATAAGGAAAGACATTCCCATTTTGAATGGAAAGCTACAGGCATGCCAATATACGTTACGGGGCTAATAATAACCAACTGGCATAAGAGAGCACAAGTATGTGGCTTTGAAATTCCACAAGAATACAGTAGCTACTTAGTATTTCTGCATATCCTAAAATTTAACGTTGTGAATCTCTAAATAAATCACAAAAATTCTCCTATGGCATCCTTAACTCAATATGCTTATCTCTATTTAAAGCTTTGGCTTTCCTTTGGTTTTTTACCATAATATCAATACATCCTCTAAAATGAAACACATAGGTTAAAAAAGCAACAGCAACAACGACAAACTGTTCAGAAAAGAACAAGTCAATTCCACTTATATTGTGAACAAAATTATCCCAAGAGGATTAAAAACTGGAAATTATCTTTCTGATGGAGAAGAAATTTTGCTTTTTAAACAGAAAATGAAAGAAAAGAAATTCTGGTAAGTTTTAGTTTTGAATGATTGGTCAAACAGGAGAGAAGAAAAGTGATACCTGTACTTACTGTCGTTGGATCCCATGCTAATGAGGTCATCAGAATCAACATTGTGAACTATGGCTGCTTTGTATCCTGCCCTCTGTGCATTTAAAACCTGCAAGTCAGAAAACAGTCATGATAGGAGGAAGAAAGTGCTTTGTCATAAGGCCCCTCAACTTCAGCAAACATAAATCAATGAGCCCATAACATACAACTAGAACTAGATTATGTATATATACAAGAACAGATCTCAAGTGTGTTCTGGAAACATAATGTGTTTTATTAATTGATTATCAAGGACTTCTTTAGATATCTTGATTTCACTCATGGTACTAAATGAAATGAGAGGCAAATAAAGGACAGAGATACAAGCTACCAAACCAAAAGGATCCAAAGCAATAAACCTGTCTGGCTCTAAAGAGGTAGAGGCTTGTGATCAAGCTCTTGAGTCATGAGCCCTTGAGAAGTCAAATCTACCTCTGCTACTTACGAGTGCATTAAACTTGGGCAAATTCTTTTTCTTCCTTAATCCTCAGTTTCCCCAACTTTAAAATGAGAATGGCAACAATATTTTTCACATATGTAAAATAATTTTTTAAATGCTTAATACCATGCCTGATACCTAGAAATGAATCAAATAAAAGCTATTCTCATTATTAGCTTGATCATCAACGATTTTCTTTAAAAATCCTTTCTAAAGCTTTGAAAAAATTAAAAATAACTCCAGCCTGAAGTTGCTTACTTTGGTTCTACTAGCTATATAATCTTTCCTAAAACTAGTCTCCAAAATAGTAAGCTTCGCACCATAAGAATATGGCTAGATGTGTGGAAGAATTTTCGTACATGAAAGATCTGAAAAGTATCCACACGTTACCACACCTCACTTTTAAAATAACAATCTGTTTTAAATAAAAATAAACCCAGACCTAACTCCTTTGGACTGTTTGGTAAAAATGAAGGATCAGATCATTATTTGCATACTGGTTAAATAAAATGAAAATTGGGTATGTAAACATATATATATATATAAAATAGTTTTGAATACTTGAAATACTTTTGAATACTCTGGATATAATTCTGGATACTTAATACGGTAAGAAACTCTTGAAACACTGTTTTAGTTATCAGCATAATAATGATTCAAAATTCTACCATAATTCAATAAAGATAAGACCTGAGTCAAGCTCCAAAGAGTAAGGGAAAGCCCAAAAAGTCGGGTTCCTGAGAGTAAAAGGAATGCCCAAGTGTTCAGCAGACTGGATTTGAATGCTAAGTAAGAAAAATGAGGTTCATGTATTCAACCCCAATCAGGTAAGAGTAAAATTCTCTTCTACATTACCACTGACTTCTCTACAACTACCTCACAAATGAAAGCTGGAATTCTGAAAGAGACAATAATGTGCATTAATCAGGATATTTTTATCCTATCATCAAAAAACCCCTGAATCTGCAGTGCCTCAAAGAATTAATATTTTATTTATCTTTATAGTCTCTACAGAACCTACGAAATAATATCCTGACAGAACAGGCACTCATTACATATTACTAGAATGAGAAAATGTACAAAATATGTGCTTAAATTAATAGCTCATATTATAACATTACAAACACAAGAGAGAAAATAAGGCAGTTTTTTTTTTAATGAATTAAAATAGCATAAATAGTTCACCAACATAGGACCTACTGCTCTAATGTTGGGAATAACGGCAAGAAAACCAACCAGCCAACAAAATTGTTACAAGGAATGTTTTGCACTCATGCAAAGAAAAGTCAATAATCAAAAAAGTAAGTTTACTATTTTTTGCCTATGTGTGCATGTTTTATTTTTAGGTGGATTTTGTTTGTTATACAACTAAAATTTAAGAAAATGCCAGCCTCCACAGCCTCTTCTCCGTAGATTTTACTGCTTTCCAAGGGTAGGGGGAAAAAAAATCTCTCAAGAAGAATATAATAGCTTCTAAACTTTATTTCTTATTTATTACTTATATATTAACCTATTATTTATTCATTATATTATCATAGCAGAACAGACTTCACTTAGCTTTTACTGAAACAAAAGTATACTTGGTTGGGGTTGCTATTAGTTTATCTGATGCTTTAATGACCATTTAACTGTTCCCCAAAAAAGCTAACCAAGTAACTAAGGAGAAATGTTTCTTTCACGAATCCAGAAAACAACTGTTTCCAGAGATACAATTTAAGAAATGTAGAATTTATATCAAAAGTTGTTCTCTCCTAATATAAAACTTAAGTTTTACATTTCTTTTTAAAGCCAACTAATACACAAAGTCATTGAAATTACATGATTTAACTTGTTTCCCTGAAAACTATATATTTGTGAGCAAAGATACAACATGTTAAGATACACAGAAGGTGGTCTCAGGAGCCATGATAAAGTGTATGTAAAGAAACATAGTTCAATTCAGTAAGTGTTTGCTGAATTTACATAACAAGTAAGGTACAGTGTGCTGGGCACCATGCAGAACTCAAAGGTGAATCAGAAACAATCACTATCCTCAGAGATCTGGATACTCATGAATATCCAAACAGATGCTTTCTAGCCCATCTGCTCATGCTATCATCTCTGCTTGGAATAGGCTTTGTCTTCTGAACGCCTAATCAGCCCTTTAAATTCCATTACCTCCATGAAGCCTGCCTGTCCTGGTCCATGCCCTGTTCCACATGCTGTCCCAAGCACCCATACAACTGCTTCCTGCTTAGTATTTATATCAATTTGTTATCTTATATAGTGCCTTATAGTTGTTAGGGGAAGCACTGACAGAAACCGCCCGCCCTGGCCAGGCAAGGTAATAGCCACTTGCATGAGTTATATCACAACAGGAGATCATGGTAAGGAACATGGAACTAACAAGCTACCACCAACCGGAAGAATTCGGGAAGGGTCAGAAGGAGAGAAGAGACGCCAGTCCACATGTCCTACCAACCTCCCAGAATCCTTCTTGACGGAATCCACCTTGTCTGAGTGATGCGTGTGCCACCAGGAAGGACCCTGAGTCAGAATGACTGGCCGGAGACAACCCAGAAACTAACCCCATTAACCATAAAACCCGAGACTGTGAGCCATGTGGCAGAGCAGTTCTCCTGGGTCCCCTGACCCTGCTGCTCTCCACCCAGGTGCTCCCCCCGCGAAAAAGTCTCTTGCTTTGTCAGCACGTGTCTCTTCAGACAATTCATTTCCAAGTGTTAGACAAGAGCCCACTCTTGGTCCCTGGAAGGGGTCCCCCTTCCTACAACATACTTACGCATTATATGTACCATCCATTTACAAAACAAGCCTTCATGGGGTCCTTAAATCTTCTGCAGTTGCCTATGTGTGAATTTTTCCAGTAAGAAGGGACAAAATAATCACCAATTTTACAAGAGGCTTTCTGAACTGCAAATTGTTAAGAATGGAAATTAATGGATTTACAACAATCTGCTATGTGTGTAACTAAATCTAGTCATTAGATTCTTAAAACTGCATTGAGCAACTGAGGAGAACGGTTTCTTTCACACATCCAAAATGCAATTGGTTCCATAAATACAATATAAAATTATATCAATATCAAAGGCTGTTCTCTAATAAAATAATAAAATTCCTTAAATAGAAAATGACTAAAATAGGAAGGAATTCTGTAAGCACAAATGTGAATTACAAAAAATAGAAACATGTTTTCAAAATCTTAACAAGAAGGCTTCCCCAAGGTTTTTGCTGTTATTGATTTTTAAAATAATGAAATTAAATCAAAGAAACACATTAACATATGGATCAACAGGCTTATGAATACAAACAAGGAAAATATATCCATGTTATGAACTATAAAAATCATGTGTCAGTCAAATTAAATTACATTTTTAACTAAGCAGCAGCTGGTATTTTCAGAAACACATGAGGCAGAAATAAGACCTAAATCATTCAGTATGCATGTGCAAGGTTTCACATTCATAAAATGCAACTTCAAACATGTTGTCAGATGGAGGCAAAGAACTCAAAGATACATAAATAAAAAGTGGGCACAGTTAACAAACCTAAATTCTAAAACAGCCATCAACACTGAAAATTGCATGAAAAGGCCTTCTGAATTGAACTACAAATCTGCCTTTTTAAGGAAACTGATTAGGGAGCCATTAGCTCAAATTGTGGTAAATGTACTAGTTTACATCTAATCAACAAATTAGTTGCAATTAAATTACGTAGACCAGGTAGCACCTAACCAAGAGTTTTAAAGAAATATGGGACTGCTGGCTTGTTATTATAAATAGCCAGTATGCCAGAAGATAGCGGACTGCTAATGGAAGAGGCTTCAATGAGACATGTTCTAAAAGGAGCCCTGGGAATGACATAATAATTCATCTTATTTCCAGACTGGATGAATTGGTAAAACACTAATAAAAGAGGCATTGTAAGAAGAAAAAACTGATTGCACTGTCAAGATGTCCATAGTTCATTAATGACATAAATGTATACTAATCTATCCTTGTTCTCAAAAAGATAATAAAACCAAACTCCTGCTGCCTTAATGGAAATCACAATACTAGAAATCTAAATTTATGATATTTATATTTTAAAGTATTACCTTAAAAATTAACCAAAGATAATTTTTTCATGCATCTTAGTAAAAACATTAATTATCAGAAAACTAAGCCTGACATCATTGTGAAAAAAGAGATCTGAAAAATAACATTTAGAGCATTTTGAATGCCAGACTTTATGTTTCTTAAGGAACTACCTTGTTTATTGGTATATATCTCAAGCCTAGAAGAATCTCTCTCATGTAAATACTTGTTTAATCAAACTAAATTACAACTAAGATAACTATTACCCAGTCTTACCCAGAAAGATATATGCCACAAAAATGAAATTTCCTTATATTTATTGCTTAGTTCCCCCTTAAAAACATGCCAAAAATTTTACTTCAGTCATTGTGGATAAAAATTTTTCTAAAACATTTTCCATTTTCCTAGCTGTCTCAATTAAAAGACACCAAATGTGATTTGACTTTTTCCAGTGACTTGGGGATTATCATGAACATGCTTTACTGGACCCTAGCGGGTTTTTCTCCTTCATGTTAAGTGTCAATGTCACTTCCTCTCTCTCTGTGCTTAGACTACCAGTAGTCATTCTAACCTTGCTCCACCCTTATATTCTTTTCTATAATAGAGAAACAAAGAAGTAAACCTGATAAGAATTCTATGCTTTAAAAAAAAAATTAAGTACATAAGAAGTTCCAAGAAAAATCATCGGGAAAAGTATATGGTTTCAAAGCTGAAATTTTGTGACATTTATTATGGTGGTACAAAGGCATGTTTCCATCTCTTATTTTAGGTTATGTTCTGAGAGCGTTGACCTTTTGATAAACGGCATATTACAAATGTACATGTTTATTTATTATTTAGGCTTAAAGATAAGTTGTATTTATTTCATTAGAAAATTCTGGTGGTAGGGCTGGTAAAATCTGTGTTTGTATGCAAAGCCATACTTACCTGTTTCAAGTAGAACAGAAAACAGAAGCCAGAATCCTTGGAACTTTAAAAATTAATTAAAGATTTTATGTTATGTCCCAGTGGCAGCATTTTAAAGTCAATCTTAGTACATGGGAAAGCAATTTTTAAATATCGAGGGTATTGAAAACTGTAGGTAATAAAACAATTTAGTGGACCTGGGTGAACTTTTTTAATAAAAGGAAATTTCATTACCAGAGTATCATAGCTAATACAGGTAAGTACTGTTTCATGAAACTTTATTACAGGTCTTTGAATGTGGCTGTTTCTAATGAAGTTTTAATATTATATCTAGCACATGGTTAGTACTAAAGATTAAAACCAAAAATGATCCTTTTTTCTTAGTGACATTAAGAAAACCCAAATAAACCTTTATGTGTAGCTATTTCGAATGCTTGCTATTGATTTAAAGATGTTTTTCTTTAAAAAAAAAAACTTTTACTTTTATATAATGAACTATACCAGTTAAAATAAACTATATCAGTTAAAAGCTGTCTAGAATTTTACTTTTGAGAATTGCAATTTAAATTTAACAAAGGTATCCATAAAATATTCTCTAGTTACCTATGTATTGACTATATTAAAGTACAAATTAAAATGAAGGATCCAAGGATTCATAGTTTTGGATACTGATAGGATTCATATTCCAATCAAATCTTAATTATTTCTCATCCTAACACAGCAGAAGCTCCATTTTAACCCACCCACCACTGTTAATAAAGCTTTTTGGAAGAAACTGTTGTGCAACAAAAGGATACATCTAAACTTGCTATCAGCCTACTAGGAATTTCCAAGTAATGACAAGGATTCATACTGCACTTGAAAAACAACTGATGGGGCAATGAGAATGTGATGGTCAGCGCCACCCAGTGACAGATCTCTGACCATACTCCTCCCTTCACTGCCTACTCATTTTTATGTTCTAAGCACTATACTGTAAGCTCAGCACACAGAACTGCATAAAACATAAGTCCTACTCCCAAGAAGCTGAAGTGAGAAAAGATATACCCATGGTGTTTTTTTAGGCTAGAATCAAGCGAGAGAAAGAAAATATTACAGGGCAAAAAGAAAGAATCTATAGTAAAGAAATAGGAAATGCATAGTACTGCTGGCTGGGGTTTGCCCTGGCCTCAGCAAAGAATCTTTCCTATCACAAGCTTTTCAAACACAAGACAGAAAATGAGCAGCTTTAGTTAGCGATCACTTTGTGGTACACTTAACATCACTTCATTAAAACATTTGAAATTATTGTAAAAATATTCCAAATAGGAAGCTCCTTCATGAAAATAAGATATTAATACTAGTTTAACACAATCTGTAAATGAAATAAAATCTAAAAGATCTACCTAACAAAGTCTTCAATGAAGTCTGGTTAAAGTAATTAACAACATTAACTAATTAACATTAGTAACAGGTCTCTCTTAAGCTGAAGAGTACTCAGATATTTATTTTACTATTTAAATTGTACATACATACATTATGAATACTTTTTCTGTGAATGCTATGTTTTTTAAAACACAGAAGGTAAAAAGCCAAAACAAAAAAGCATAACACAGATACTGATGGTTTTGGAGCCTGGCCTCTTCTGTCCATCTTGGCTATACAGTGGGTTTCCGCACTTCCAGCAATCTGAAAACTGGAGGTTCACTTTACTGTCCAACCTCTATGGATCCTCTGCAAAAAATGTAGTATAGCTCTGCTTCTAAATCTTTCCAAATGCCAACTGAAAAAAATTCTCTGGAAAACTAATTTTCTTTTCTTTCAGAACTGGCAACAGAAAGCAACTGTAACTCAACCATCAGCCTGGGCACAAACTACCCTTTTTCCCAACTTGGATATCTAACACAGAAAAAAAGTTGTTTTCCCTATAAGGGAAAGAGATGAAGTAAAGAAATTAATGGAGGACTTAGAGAATAGAGATAATTTTCAAAACCTAGCTATGATCTTCTTTCATCTGAAGAACTAAGAAGAAATTAAGAAGTAAAATCTCTTTCTCAAATGATCAAAAGCAAGGCAGATGAGAATGGAATAGTAGAGAATTCAGAGTGTGAATATAAAAACTGTTAATTCTATCTATAGGATAAAAATTCCTGGAAACATTACAGTACAGTAGGGAATAATCAATTGTTGAAATAAGATCCAGAACTGTGGCAAGCAATCCTGCCAAGATTAAATCCAACATAATTCTTCCCTGCACGTTATTTTCGGATCACTACAGGCCATGTTGGGAAGAGCTACTCTATGGAAGACAGTATTAGACCCTAATGACGTTTTCACTCTCATTAATAGGAGTTCCATGACATAAGCCATCTTTCCCTCTTTAGATCCCATCTTTCTTCCTTAACTAGACATTCTTCAGTTAATGTGTATCTGAGTAATATGAATAACTTGATTTTGAAGCAAAACAATGTGTGTGGAATCTATGACAAAGGAGGTAAGAATATACAATGGAGAAAAGACAGTCTCATAAATAAATGGTGCTGGGAAAACTGGACAGCTACATGTAAAACAATGAGATTAGAACATTCCCTCATACCATATACTAAAATAAACTCAAAATGTATTTGAGACCTAAATTTAAGAACTGAAACCATAGAACTCCTAGAAGAGCACACAAGCAGAACACTCTTTGACATAAATCAGATCAATATTTTTTGGCTCTGTCTCCTAAGGCAAAAGAAATAAAAGCAAAAATAAACAAATGGGACTGAATTAAACTTAAGGCTTTTGTACAGCAAAGGAAATCACTGATAAAACAAAATGACAACTCACTGAGTGGGAGAAAATATTTGCAAATGATATGACTGATAAGGGGTTAATATCCAAAACATATGAACAGCTCATACAACTCAATATCAAAAACAAACAACCCAATTTAAAAGTGGGCAGAAGACATGAATAGACATTTTTCAAAGAAGACATACAGATGGCTAACAGGTACATGAGAGATGCTCAACACTGCTAATTATCAGGGAAATGCAAATGAAAACCACAATGAGATATCACCGAACACCTGTCAGAATGGCTATCATCAAAAAGCCTACAAATAACAAATGTTGACAAGGATGTGGAGAAAAGGGAACCCTCTGGCACTGTTGGTGGGAATGTAAATTGGTGCAGCCACTATGGAAAACACTATTGAGGTTCCTCAAAAAACTAAAAACAGAACTTCCATATGATCCAGCAATTCCACTCCTGGGAATATACCCAAAGAAAACGAAAACACTAATTTGAAAAGATACATGCATCCTGATGCTCACAGCAGCATTATTTATAATAGCCAAGGTATAGAAGCAACCTAAACGTCCGTCAATAGATGAATGGTTAAAGAAGATGCGGTATATAACTGAATATTATTCAGCCATAAAAAAGGATGAAATTCTGCCATTTGCAACAACATGGATGGACCAGGAAAGTATAAAGCTTAGTGAAATAAGTCAGACAGAGAAAGACAAATACTCTATGTTATCACTTATGCATGGAATCTAAGAAAATAAAACAAATGTATATAACAAAACAGACACAGATTCACAAATATAGAGAACAAACTAGTGGTTACCACTGGGGAGAGGGAAGGGGCAAGATAGGGGTATAGGATTAAAATAGGTAAGCAACAAAGATATATTGTACAGCACAGGGAAACAAAGCCAATGTTTTATAATAACATTAAATGAAGTATAATCCTTAAAAATTTTGAATCACTATGTTGTACACCTGAAACTAATATAATATTGTAAATCAATTATACTTCAAAAAAAAAAAAAAGAATGTGTGTTGAAGAGCTATGTAAATAAAGTTACTGGCATTACATTCTTTCATTAGGTTAGGGTAAAGTACATTTAATTTACTATTTTTCATCTTTATTATTCATTGAATGTTACTTTCCTAGTAAAAGAAGAGAATTTGCTTTGTTGTTTTAATACTGAATAAATCTGTATATAAAGGAATCTAATTATTAAAACACAGATATTTTTATCAAAGGGTGGAAGAAAGGAATAAATGAATAAATTAAAGAACTAGTAGCACAAAGCTGTTTGAACCATATACGGGTAGAAATGTTTCCATTCCACCCAGTGTCATTTAATTAGCGAAAACTTTGATACAGGATTCTGAAGTAGATTAGTAACAAATGCTATAAGTTACTTTGTAGAAATATAGGAAAGAGTAAGAAAATTTAAACAATGATATTAGATGACTTTGAGATATTTGAGAGTTTAATTTCTACTCAAGCTCACATCTACTTGCTTAATACCACTGAAGTAAAAGTGCAATTCTGAGAATACCATGTAATGTATCAGCCTGGAGGCCTGAGACAGAATAATGAAAGGTAAGTCTAGAAAGAAAAGCTGGATGCCTATTTTGTAGGATGATAAAATTTCACTCCAAAAATTTTACTCCTTGTTATTATGATAATAAAGTCACACAAATAATCCAAAAAATGTTTATGTTAACTTTTTAATTCTCATAAAAATTGGGACCTAGAGAAAAATGTTTGTGGGATAAATGAATATCTATATTTAGAAATACTTCCAAGAGCATTAAGTGAAATGAACGTGAAGCCAATAAAAGGTTCCAATAATACTGTTTATTCCCTAATCCAGTTAAATTTAATTGTAAGCCCTTAGGATTTTCTAAATTAGTTCATTCAGCAAATATTTATTAATCATCTACCAAGGGCCATACAATGTACTAAGCATTTGAGTTGTAGAATCTAAAACACTATCTTTTCCCTCACAGAGACTGACATGGGATTAAATAAGTAATATATAAAAGAAGAAGTGATCTATTCTGCCTTGAAGAAAATCAGGGAAGGTTTCAGATAGGAGATGAAACTTCATCTTAGACCTAAAACAAAGTCAGATTTCCCAGACAGACAAGCAGAGGGAAGATATTCCAGATGAAGGACATGGTAGAAACCAAGACAGATGGGGAGAGACTGCTCAGCACATATGGGGATTTGTAAAGTCTTGACGATTAAGGTAAGGGGGCAGGCAAAGTACAGATGTGACTTTAGACAGAGACAGAAGTCAGGTCAAGTAGGGGTTTGTACCCCAGCTAAGTTTTGTAAAAGTCACATTCCAATAGAAAATGAGTACCAATATCTTCCTTATCATCTTTAATCCAAATGTAACTCCATCTAAGCCCCCCCACCCAAAAATGCAGAGGGAACAATATCTAAGTCCTTTCAGCCTCCTGCAGCTATATTTTTCAAAAATAATCTAGAAAATGGTAACATAGAAGTAAAGAGGTCAGTTTGAAATGTTAGTGAGTCACATTGATTAAAGAAAAGGGTCAATTTGCAGATAGTCATACAAAGAGATTATTGAAATGATTACTCAACAGCACATTTACTCTAAAAAGTAATCTCACATGGGTTGAATTTTTAAGATCAGAGTATCATAATTTTGATCAAAATTTTATACCTTAGGTAACTTAGAGCCAGATTTAACATCATGTGGCTTTGTCTCTCCTACCAACATGTGGAACTGTAACCAAATATATCGCTCTTTAAAAAATAACTTTCGCTTGTTGATTGCAAAATACAGTTCTATAAACAAAACCCATATACATATATATATATATATATAAATGTTAATTTTATTGCAGAAGTTTGGAGATTATAATGATAGCATTTAATTTAAGTTTGAGTCTGTGTTGGACAAATATGCACTATGCTTTTCAAGTGATTGGAAAATCAGTTTTATTTGCCTCCTTTTTTGACAGTGGTTTGATTTTTGTTTGTTTGTTTAAGTAAAAATCACTAAACTTGTGCAATGGTAGCATGGAAATTACCTGAGGTGTCTTGTATGATTGTGCTTTGGCCAGGGTGGACGTAGCTTAAATTATAAAAACTAAAGATTAAAGAAAAAGGAAGTATAAGTTCATGTTGCCTATTTAGAAGAGAACTTTCATTCTTCATAACTATATAACATTATAATGCCACTGATTCATAAGGGGTTTAAATTAATTCTGTGGTGTAGGACACCAGCATTATTAGTGTTCATTTTGTATCTCTAACGTTCTTGGTCCTATTGAAACATTTCAGTATACAAAAATACTGCAGTATTAATACCCAAGAGAAAAACCATCATAATGTGTATGCTGGTCATTAAGATCAGTGTGGTACAATTTTTAAAAATAAACTATCATACCCTTCAAAAAAAAATCACTAGAGCATAAAGTGGTAATAAAACTCAGAAGAAGTACATGCATTGCACCATTTCTGTTTACCAAGCTTCCCTTGAGTTCAGTTAAAATAAAGTAAATTGACTATTTGAAGAAGTTGTTGACTTAGCATTAAAACCATAAGGTAGAAATATCTTGGACTGCAATGACAGATTTCTGATAACTAATGTTTATTTCGCTATAAACACAGAACTCTGTATAGTTTAGAAAAGTTCTATTTTAAGTGATTATTTTAATGTTCTTGAAATAACCAGGTATTTTTACAAAATTTTAAAAAATTTTATTTCCCACTGGGATGCCAATTCAAGTCTTCTGAGAACTCTCTGCCTCAGAATGCTACGAAGTCATTTTTCTAACTAAAAGATTTAATGAAGCCTTGACTTATTTACCAAAGAGCCAGCAATGTTTTCTTGATTTCAAATACTCACCAAAAACTAACATTTCCAAACAATTATATTTTGTCACAGTGAAGAACAACTGTACAAAGATAAACAAGATAACATTGTTTTGCTTCTCCTCTAAAGCCAGAGGTCCCCAGCCTTTTTGGCACCAGGGACCAGTTTCGTGGAAGACAATTTTTCCATGGCTGGGGAAAGGAGGGGTGGAGGGGGCTCAGGCGGTAATGCCAGCGATGATTCAGGTGGTAATGCGAGCGATGGGGAGCGAGCGGCAGATGAAGCTTCACTCCCTCGCCCTCTGATCACCTCTTGCTGTGCGGCCCAGTTCCTAACAGGCCTCGGACCCTGTCCACGGCCCAGGGGTTGGGGACCCCTGCTCTAAAGAGCTGTATTTTTCAGAAGATACAGTTTTTGTCAGTGTGAGTAAAAGTAACTGTTTTCAGATTAAGCAGCTGGCATGTAATCAACAGTTCTTACTGGCCTTCTGAACATTCCACATATCCAAATACTGACCCTGAGTATGAGTTTTGCTGTATCTCTCCAAGGCAAGACAGATTAAAAGGCTCAAATGTGCTTCTCTTGACAAAAGATAAAAAAATTAAACAGTACTCTATCTTAAAATGTTACAAATGATTCAATTTCCTATCCTCCAAAAACTGTTAATTGCATTTCAGCTGTATTATTGGCTACCTTGAGTCACAAACCACTTGGGATAGTTTGTACATAGAAATCTGCCATTTCCTTTATTGTAACACACAACTTTCACTTCATCATTTACTTCTAAGAAAGAATAAGAGAAGTCTAGGTTTCTTTAATTACAGCATAATATTCGTCTTCCAAAAAATCAAAAGAATTATGAAAAGTAAACCCTGAAATGTCCATCACCATTAATCATTTGAAATATCTTGATACAATTTTATTTCTTACTTCTTTTCTCTTCTGCTATCTACAACGGAAAGAGTTCCCTTCTCCAAGGAAAGCTCTGTAAAATAGAGCCAATTCTCATTTGTCTGAGATAATCTGGGTATCACTTTGGATAGCAGGCATGACAAAAAAACAACCTTGCAACTACTCTCAACTGTAGCACACAGTATGGTGCTGAATTAAGCTTTTCTCAGTACTCAGTCCCAGGATGCTACATCAGGAATAAGAAAATGAGCTGTTTTCTTAAGTCAGTGTGTTCACATAAAATTGTGGCTAAATACATGAATGAACCACTACTGATTATCTACAAAGAGCTATTTATTTGCAATTCAGAAGAGAAGTACCATACATAAATTGTAAACAATTAGGTTCTGTAACATACTTAATACAAAACTTAATCATCAATTTAGAAGCCCAAAAAATACAGTCATAGATTTCTGATCTGAAGATTATAGCTAATAAAGCTAAGAGCCAGTCCACCAGTGACCACCCTTAGAAAGGAAATCTTCTTTGGGATGAGACTCCAGATGTTTCTCCAGTAATCATGATGAATGTATCCTTATCCATTCACCCTACCTTGATAGGTGATCCATAATTCTTATCCTTGTATATTTATGAAACTTATTTTTTATACATTACACACTGGCATGATTAAACTGTCCTTTATAAGCTAAATTAAAAATTTTACACATCAACTGACATGAGTTACTATATCACAGGGTGACTTATCAGCCAATGATTTAGTTTCTGAAAGGTTAGAACTAAATTTATGTCTCAATTTGACTAGGCTAAGAGATGTCCAGATAGCTGGTAAAATACTATTTGGGGGTGTGTCTGTGAGGGGGTTTTTGGAAGGGACTGGTATTTCATTCAGTAGACTGAGTAAAGAAGACCCACCCTCACCAACGTGAGCGGGCATCATCAAATTCCTTGAGGTTCCAAACAGAACAAAACGTGAAGGGAGGGCAAATTCCCTCTCTCTCTTCTTGACATCCACCTTCTCCCGCCCTTGGACATCAGAGCTCTTGGTTGTTGGGCCTCAGGACTCCAGGACTTAACACCATCAGATACCCCGGTTCTCAGGCCTTCAGACTCTAACTGAATTATACCACTGGCTTTCCTGATTCTCCAGCTTGCAGACAGTAGATTATGGGACTCCTCAGCCTAATACAGTCAGCATCTTTGCCATCTTTACCCTTATTCTATTTTATACCAGTAATGAAAAAAAATCAATAAAACATTAATGGCTAATACCTACTGCCTACTTACTGTATGCAAGGCATTGTTTGATAAGCACTTAACAGTGATTATTTCATTTGATCCTCATAACAATCCTCTGATGTAGGGAACATTTAAAATTCTATTTTACGGATAAAGAAATTGAGGCACACAGAGATAAAACAACTTGCCTAAGATCACACTGCTAATAAATGATAAAGATGGGATTCAAATGTATGCAGCCTGTTTCCAGACCTTGATTAAAACCAATATGTCTCCCTTGTAAATTAATGTCTCGTAAACGTAATATAACTGAGACAAAGACAGAAATCATTAGGAACAACATGAGTATGAAATCTTTAGCCTTAAATGGCTATAACAGACCGTGTTGTATATTTGTGAAGGAAAAATAACAAAGTTAAAGAATATGTACAGAATAGAACTTTATCCATTAAGACTATGTCTACATGGTGAGTTATAATAAGAAAAATTTTAACATTTTCCCTTCTAAGATGAGAATCCTCAATCTAAACATTTTTACATATTTTTTACATGTACATACTTTTAAAGAATGCAATATACATGTAAGTAGAAGGCTTACTACACTACATAGTTTGATTTAACAAACCTTTATTGCTCTCCTACTATGCACTATGATACAAATTAGATATTTAAATATAATTCAAACATGAACTCTAAACACAATAAGCTTGCATATAAGTGAAATATATAGAATAAAAAATAATACTGTGATAAAGAGATATAAAGGAGGTATTTACAAAGTGGAGGGTGGCACGTTGAACTGGAATCATTCATTCTGCCAGAGAGAGGGTAGAAAGAAAAGTAAGGCTTCCAGAAGAGGTAACTTTCTCAGCTAGCACTTAAATGATGAAACAGTCAGAAATATAGGTGATAAAGGTCATCTTGGACAGAGGTCTTGGACAGAGAAAATAACGTGTGTAAAGGCACAAAGACACAGCAAGTTGAGAGATTTCAGTAGGTGCTACGGCTACAGCATAAAATTCAAGGCAGGAAGTGGAAAGAGATGAGCTGGAGTAATAGCTAAATCAGGAAACTCCATTAGAAGTACTCAGACTCATGATGAGGATCCACTGAAGGGATAAGAGGACAAACAAACCCTCCTATTCATTCCTGGGTTGGGTTTTCACCCTCAAAAATAAATATTCAATGACAGTATTTCCCTAAATTTTACAGTGAACCACCTCCCTTCCCCACCTAAAAGAAGAAAGTTATTATAAAAAAAAAAAGAGATATATTCTAGTTTCTAGTTACCGAAGACTGGACTGAGACAAAAATTACATACCTTAATGATGCAATAAACCTTGAAATCAGCAGAATTAGCTTACTTTTAGTTTCTCAGTGGCACGAAATTAATGAAATATTACAATAATATTTCATTTTTGTTGGAACAACCTGTAATTATCATACTTTAGTTCTGGATCAAATCTTAAAATGGTTTAAATTCAAAAGACATAACAACCCTGAAGAGAAGGAAATCTAATACATTTGACTTCAAGCTCTATTTTCCCATTTAAAGGCAATTGAGAGTTTAAGTTTGGAATTAATATACAATAGTAACAATACTTATTATTTACAAAGTGCTCTACATTTTCAAACCCGTTCACGGTTACTACTTTATTCATTTAATAAGTTTATTATGGAGGTCTCATTTCTTTCATGAAATGAAAGGAGCAGAGACAGAACTTCAGGCACAGCAGGAGTCAGGGCAGCCTTTCTTACTTAATAGACAAATCATCTAAGATCAAGCATGGAAGGTACATGAAATAATATCCCACATCTGTTCTCTAAGATACATGAGAGACACTCAGGTTTGAGATAGTCAGGTAAAAGTAACAGGCCTCAATCTGGCTCTCTTAACAAGGCCAATCCGAAAACAGAATTGTAAAGACAGTACTAAAAGTAACAACAACAAAAAAAAACCCAAAACTAAAACCCCATACCTTTAGAGCAGCACTGATGATAGTGAGGGAAGTTCTATGGCAAACTTTGTTCTACTATCTGAAATGCCAGCTTAACCCACTCCATGGAGACAAACTTTATACAAGTGACAGCATCAGCTTATTACAAGAGAGAAATCCCAATATCAACAAAGATACAGATACAGATGTAGTAGTTATACTGGAAGGGTGAAGGCATGAAACTATAGATTAACATTTCCATTCCTAGGTTAGATCAAGCAAGACCACTATTAAACCACAGTTCAAGATGCCCAACCATCACGTGAAAATTCTTAGAACCAATAGTAATTATTCATGTCCTAGTCAATTTATTTATTTTCAGTCTTACTAAAACTGCGAATCATAAAACTGATGGTGTCTTCCTCTTTGTACTGGCAGCTAAAAGCTTAGAGTAAATTTTATAGCAAATGAATAAGAATTAAGTAAACTCACTGCTGCCTTTCTTGCCTTCACCATCTCCTCATTTTCTTTTTGTCCTTACTGTTTATTTTTTTTAATCTGAATGAATTGTGTAAACTTTCTTAAAGGCCTTCTGAAACAAGGGAGTATTTAAACTAGCTAACAAAACAAAGAGTTAACAGAAAAATGAAAAAAGAAACATTACCTTTTCATCAAAATTACAATCAAGTCTTCTAATTAACACGATGAAAGTGCCAGATGAATTGTCTCTTAGTGGCGGAGGCACTATGGGTTCACAGGCATTCTCTGGTTTTGAGTTAATCAAAAAGCCCTAAAAAAAGAATGAGCAGTAAGTTTTCTCTCTGTTAAACTCAAAAAAATGAATTCAACTTACTTCTATAAACACCTTTTGAATCTGTTCCATGTGTTTTGCATTATGCTAGATGAATTATCTGGCAACTACAACAGTTCCTACCCTCCAATTGCTCACAATCCCAGAACTTCTAAAGCAGTATTTGGCTTCCTAAGCATTTTGCTTTTTTTTTTTTAAGTAAGTTCCATTTTTACTATTAAAGTTAAAAAAAAAAAAAATCACACATAAGCCCATCACCCCAGAGACAACCACTGTTAGCATGCTGGTATATTTTCCAACAATGACTGACATTTCTAAACCAAGCAAACACTTCTTAAAAATTAACTTTTAAATTTCTTTCCTCAAATAATGAAAATGCACAGCATTTCTAGGAATTTATTACATAGAAACACTAGCCTGGGTATATAAAGGTATATGTAGAAAGATGTCCCCTGCTACATCATTTTTAATAGCAAAAACTGGAAATCATGCACATCGATAAGACAGCTATTTAAAAAATTATAGTGTATTCATACAATAGGAAAATAATAGAATCATTAAAAAGAATAAGATAAATCCTTACATACTAAACTGAAAAGACATCCACAAGATAACTACTAATTTAAAATGAAATAGCAAGCTGCTTTCCCTGAGATATAGGATGGTTTGACATCTGAAAATGTATTAATAGTTTAAAACAGAAAAACCAAATGACGATCTCAATAGGTGTAAAACACTGAATAAACACATAAAAAGATGATCAAAATCATTAAATTCATTTATAAGGAGGAGTGAGCAATTAAAGTTATGACCCAGTGCCCAACAATAGTCCTGTATGGCACATGAATTGGTCACACCAGCCGTCTATTCCACAGGATTTGGCAATTTTGGCAAGTTGCACTGCTTGGCTTGTGATAGGGAATGCTTTTGCACATGTTTCAGGAATAAAATGCAGCATACCTTCACTTACTCAAAGAATAGCTCCCATTCTTGATTCCATAAAGTGCTTGGTTTTTACTTTGCAAGGAAATAGAACTGTGGTTATCCTTCCAATACTGAATATTTGCTTCACTCATATTAAATTTACTCCCTGCTGCCTTTTCTGTGCCTTTCTGCACACAAACTAACTTTTTGCCTTAAAGCCAAGTCACATAGTGCAGTTCTTTTCAAGACACTTATAACATCAATTAAACTCAAGCAATGTAGTACCAACAAGGTATATAACTCAACTGAAGTGAAGACAATACGAACAGCTATGACCAAATTTCCCACGTCCGGGAGATGACAGCTCCATCGTGACTGCCACCTAGCGGATAGCTAGGGAAAGACACATCCCAATTTCAGATATGTTAAAATATGGGATAATAAAATGCATCTTAGAATCAATAAATTTATGGTATGTATAGACACAAAAAAGGGTCTACAAGTGGAACTAGAAAAAGCTTTTTGTTTTTTAATCATTTCTGTATTGATGAATCTGTTACGACAAGCATGTATTATTTTTAGACATAAGAAAATTCATGAAAATTAAATACACATAAGCTAAAAGTTAAAAAAAAAAACAATTTGCATTAATGGAAATTGAAGCCTAAAAAAAACAGGTCTTTTTTTTTTTTTTCCTGGCCACGCCGCACAGCTTATAGGATCTCAGTTCCCCGAGCAGGGATCAAACCCGCACCCTTGGCAGTTGAAAGCGCAGAGTCCTAACCACTGGATCGCCAGGGAATTCCCAAAAACAGGTCTTAAATTCTTAAATAGTATCTTTCCTGTGGACTATGCTAAAAAAAATAACTTGATAAAACAGCCTACTAATTCCTATCCTTCCCCCAGATGTAAGTCACTTAAAACTGCAAATTTACTTTGTTTCATCCACAGAGTCTACAGGGTAGTGTAATGGGTTTTGCCAATTAATTTGGCAGAACTCTCTGGTCCCTTAAATAAGAGTGACCAAGAAGGTGCTGCCTTAAGCCAGGTCCACATGCCTCATGCCACCCTCCAGGGCCAATCCTTTTTATTAAAAAGGAATTAAAAAGGAGTTTTATTAATCCTTTTTATTAAAAGGATGCTTGCTCTGCGATCAAGGATCCTCCTCATCCCTATTTACTGACGGGCGATTTATGCCAATATGCAGGAAGCCCAAGAAAACTACCAATGTCCAGGAGACTCAGAAAGGATGCCCATCTTTCTGCCCTTTGTTGTTATAATTCTCTGATGATTAAACAAGGATGCTGGGGACTTCCCTGGTGGTCCAGTGGCTCAGGCTCTGCGTTCCCAATGCAGGGGGCCTGGGTTCGACCCCTGGTCAGGGAACTAGCTCCCACATGCTGCAACTAAATTTCCCGCTTGCTGCAACTAAGACCCGGAGTAGCCAAATAAATAAAAAAATATTAAAGTGTTTAAAAACATAATAAATAAAATAAACATAACAGATAAATAGGGGTACTAGGAAATTAAGAAAAAAACCCAGCTCATCTAAATTAAGAATTCATCTGTGACTATTAGATTTCCACAACTGTATTTAATTATGTTCAAATCAAACTTACTAAAAAATAAACAAAACAAGGATGCTGGACAAAAATAGTGTATGCAGACTGGCACCTCAATATCATCGAATGTATAATGCAATAGGTTTGTGGTATATATATTTGGGGACTTTTTTAAAACTTTTATGACTATACATGAAGCAAAGTACACAAAATATAATTTTTCAGCTTGATGAGTTTTCCCAAACTGAACACACCTGTATCAGGAAACAGAATATTAACAGCACTGCAGGAGTTCCATTCATCCTCCCTGCCAGTCACTACTCCCCCACCCTATCAGCAATGTCACTACATGGACTTCTAACAGCTTAAATTAGATTTTGCCTAATTTTATAACTGACATAAACAGAACCAGACATACAGCAAATTCTCTTTTAGACTTCTTTCTCTCAATACTGTATTTGTGAGAATCATTCCTACTATTCAGCAACCATACTGTGGAGATATACTTGGCAGATCTTTCATTTTCATTTCTCTATAGTATTACATTGTGTGAATATACCAAAATTTATTCTACTGTTGGTGAGCATTTGGGTAATTTCTAGTAGGCACTATTACAAATAGTGCTGTTATAAACTTTCCAGTACAAGTCTTTTCATGAACATATGCACGATGTTTACGTACACAGAAGGAGACCCATAGGATATCAAGCTGGATCATAGAGTATCAACCTTTAGTAAATACCACCAAGCAGTTTTCCAAAGTGGTTTGGGTTACCACTTTTTAACTGGAATATTCAAATAATCTAAACTTAAAAATCATACTGAATATAATTTTGCTTTAATGCTTCCAAAGTATTTAGAACTGTGAAACTGCAGGGTAAACGTTATGAAAAAATTACTCTTGTTGAAAAATTACACTAGTTAATGAAGTCATAAAGAGATAGATCATTCAATAAAGTTGGCTTTATTTAAAAGACTGTTTCAGGCTGAAAAGCCTTAGACTTTCGTCCCTTCAGTTTGAACTGAATGGCAAACTATACAATGAATAAAATTAAGATGAGTATATGCAGTGATAATGTCAACAAAAATGCTGAAAGCAAGGCAGCAGTGCCTTTTTCCCTTTGTAAGAATATAAAAGTAAAGGCAGGGAGAGAAAAGTGGTAAGTTGTTTTGTTAGTGGATACCTGAAGTTATTAATAATTAATAACTGCAGCAACAGCAAGCAGTTAACATTTGTTGAGCCATAGCACTTAGCACTGTGTGTCAGGCACTATGCCCTTTAGATGCTCTAATTCAGTTAATCTTTGCAATAATCCTATGAGGTAACTACTATTGTTATCATCCCTATTTTAAAGAGGAGGAAACTAAATCTCAAAAGAGTTAGGTAACTTGCCTAAAGTTATACATAGCAGGCATGTAATCCCAGGAAGTCTAACTCCAGACCCTACATTCTCAACCACTATGCTACACTGCCTCTGCCAGACCAAAAAAAAACACAGGTGAAGAACAAAATGGGCAACAAGAAGAGAAATGGACATTTACAAAAATGAACAAACCAAAATGTTAGTCTAAAAGGCAGTTAAGGTTGATTCCAAAATTTGATACAAATATTTCAAATGATAAGTTGTTAATGGAACCTGTCATAATTTTTACATTCAAACATAGACCAAAAAGAGTTACACTGATCAATCAGACTTTATCAGCTAACATTCTCCTAATGTGTGACAGATTAATTTGTTTATATCAACAACTTTCTAGGATGTTAAAAAATAGCCACTGCCCTTTTCTCTAATGCTTCGTTAGATCATTCTTCTAAAATCTACCAGTAACTTTCACGTACAGGCCACATTTAATTCTTTTTTCACAAATAGTTGGAGATTACTCTCCTCTTATGCAATAAAACATCCTTACCATTCATTACTCATTATTTTAAGCTCCTTTAACATTCTGCTCTGAATACACTTGTCTCATTTCATGTGGGATCTGTTTAAGTACTAGGATGGATAAATAAGAACTGAGTCCCCACTCAAGTAATTAATATCTGCAAAGAACTAACAGATCCAATTAAGACAAGAGAAAACAAAGTAAAAACAACATGCAGCACAAATGCACAGAACAGAGAAAATTATTCTATGTGAGGCAGTAACAGAAAAGGTGATGTTTGACTTGGTTCTTAAACTTTACTATACTTCACTATGGTGCCAAAAACTAAATATACGACTGTAAGTGATCTGACCAATGTAACAACACAGAGGAACTATCACACTTTAACTGTTCTAGATATTATATGTCTATTGATGCACTGTAAAACTAAATTAGGGGCTTCCCTGGTGGCGCAGTGGTTGAGAATCTGCCTGCCAATGCAGGGAACACGGGTTCGAGCCCTGGTCTGGGAAGATCCCACATGCCGCGGAGCAACTAATCCCGTGAGCCACAACTACTGAGCCTGTGCGTCTGGAGCCTGTGCTCTGCAACAAGAGAGGCCGCGACAGTGAGAGGCCCGCGCACCGCGATGAAGAGTGGCCCCCATTCGCCGCAACTAGAGGAAGCCCTCGCAGAGAAAACAAAGACCCAACACAGCCAAAAATAAATAAGTTAATTAATTTTTAAAAAACCCAAAAAAAAAACTAAATTAGGTTTCTAGTGAACACATTACAGTCATTTCAACAAATTTTTGACATGTTGCTACTAAGCTATATTTCTCCTCTTTCCAGTACCTATCTTTTAAGACTCGAGGGCAAGGGACTTCCCTGGTGGCTCAGTGGTTAAGAATCCGCCTGCCAATGCAGGGGACACGGGTTCGAGCCCTGGTCCGGGAAGATCCCTCATGCCGTGGAGCAACTAAGCCCGTGCGCCACAACTACTGAGCCCGCGCACCACAGAACCCGTGCTCCGCAACAAGAGAAGCCACCGCAATGAGAAGCCTGCGTACCGCAATGAAGAGTAGCCTCCACTCGCCGCAACTAGAGAAAGCCCGCTCCCAGCAACGAAGACCCGACACAGCCAAAAATTAATTAATTAATTAATTTAAATTTAAAGAAAAAGACTCGAGGACAAAACATTAGTATATTAACCATTCCAAGCTTCAGGACATCTGCCAATTTGATAGCCAAACCTTGCATGTCTTTCTGTACATCACTGAAAGTTATATACTAATTAAAAGTTAAGGCTTTAACTGGATTAAAAGGAAACGTTTTTAAAATCCTCCTCACAAATTAGATATTACATCTATAGCATTATTCAGAGCAGTAACTAAATATCCTTCATCTCAAAGTTACATCTCACTTTGTACACTCTGCTAGAATTCTCCCCAATAACCTTTTCTGGTTACATATTTTATCAGTGACTTAGATTTTAGATTTAGTAAAATCTGATTAAAAGATGTCATAAAAATATAATAACTAAAAATGTTAAAAGAATATTTAAAAGTGCTAAGTCAGCAATGTAGTAGTTTAGACCAAATTTTTTTTTTTTTTTTTTTGGCTGCCTTGGGTCTTCGTTGCTCCACGCGGGCTTTCTCTAGTTGCGGTGAGTGGGGGCTACACTTCGTTGCTATGCACGGGCTTCTCATTGCGGTGGCTTTTCTCTAGGCATGCGGGCTACAGTAGTTGTGGTTCGCGGGCTCTAGAGCGTGGGCTCAGTAGTTGTGGTGCACGGGCTTAGTTGCTCCGCGGCATGTGGGATCTTCCCAGACCAGGGCCCGAACCCGTGTCCCCTGCATTGGCAGGCGGATTCTTAACCACTGCACCACCAGGGAAGTCCCGAGACCAACTATTTTTAAAACATTATTTCTGAAAAAGCTCACAAGCATTAGAAACAAAATTTAACTCATTTTAATATTCTAAAACTGTCAAAGTTTTAATTAAAAAAAGTCCCAGACTACTATACTTGTTTATTAATTGCACTGAGATTAAAAGTGAACAAAAAAAAGAAAGCATATTTACACAATGTTGATACGTAGTTCTAAAAGCACTCATCTTAATAATTTCCTCAAATGAGAATTTTTGAGTGATTTGTTTTAATGGATTTGATAATTAACCTTTATCAATTACCTACTGGATGCTAAGCTGAACTTCCACTTCCCAGCCATGATGGAATAACAAGGGCTAGTTTTAACCTCTTGCTTTAATTAACTAGAGAACCAAAAAAAAAAAAGATATGAAACATCAGCTTTCAAACACTGGACAACAAATAGCACAAATCAGTGATTCTTGAGAAAAGGAAACAAATGAGATGAGCCCTATAAAAACCTTAGCTCACTGCCTCGAGAGATTCCAGGCCTCAGAACAGGGCAGGGGAACCCAACAGAGTCTGGTAGTCTCAATAAGTTGAGGAGACAGTTCATAACTTGGGGAGGTCCGCGCAGCGAGGTTTTGTGGGACACAACACTGGGGAGGAGCGAACTGCAGAGAGAGCTCCAGATATACATAGAGGCATCCACTCAAGTCGCTGGCTGAGTAATAATCTGCATACATATGTGAGGGAACTACCAAAACTAAGAGAGAACCATGAGAGAGGAGCAAACAGAACAAGCCCTGGAGTTCACACAGGGCTGGGAACAGTTTTACACATAGCATGAAATAGAGTCCTCAGAAGACTCCTGCCTCAGAAGTAAGCCACATTAGCCCTAAACATTTGAAGCAAATGAAAATAAAGTTACAACTTACCAAAATTTGTGGGACACAGCTAAAATAATATTTAGAGAAAAATTCATAGATCTAAATACCTATATTAGAAAAGAGGAAAGGTTTCAAATTAATGACCTCAATGTTCATCTAAAGAAACTGGAAAAAATAAGAGCAAATTAAACCCAAAATAAGAGAAGGAAGGAAATAATAAATAGCCACTTTCCTCACACTAGTCTACTGGATATGTACTATTACAGACAAATAGGTAGACCTAAAGAAGCTGAATAACTTGCCCAGTGATAGAACCAGAATTTGAAGTCCAGTAACTCTGACCCAAAAGTCCAGCTTCTTCCCATTTTAGTACACTGCTCATCTTCACAAAGATATGAATTAAACCAAAACTAAGTTCAAAGCTTCCCTATTCTCAGCCCAGCACTCTAATAATTTTGGCATTGTGCTAATATTATCACCACTTCTATGACAGAACTTATGTGCTTATTAAAATCATTAGCATTCTGTTTATACTTTTTTCTTCTTTTTCTTATACCTTCCTATTTTCTCCTATAATCCCAGCATCTTTCATGAGATGGTATAAAATTCCACAAGGTGGTTTATAGACAACTGGTGTTCCAAGTTATTTGTTGCTGTTGTTAACTATCATTACTAAACTTTAGTCCCAGAATACACAGATAGCTTTATAGTTACAACTGAGGATCACAGATCACAAAGGCATTATCATTCCCATTTCAGAGAAGACACTTAAGCGTCAAAGAAGATAACATGCCCAATTAACATTCCACTGTTAATCTGAGTCAAACCTAGAGCTGACTCAAATGATGGTCCTTTTCTTCAAAACATTGTCTTTCACACTGCCTCTGCTTTCTAATGATGGAATTTCAGGCAGTAAGACAGAAGAGGGAGAGAGACTTTGGGTCAGGGAAGCTTACTCATCTCCTTGAGGATGGCCCTCTGTCCTACCTCTTCTGGAAGAATAATATGGTAGAGCAAAATCTACTTAGAATCGGACAGAATTCAGTTCTTAATCCAGCTCTGCAACTTGCTAGCTGTGTGATCTTGGCAAAGTATTTAACATCTCTGAGCTCCAATTTTGCATTTTGTAAAATGGAGAAACATTGAAGAATTTGAAATGTGCATATAATATTCCTGGTTTATAGTGGAAACCAAGGTGATATTTCTGATTAATACCTCACATTTGCTTTCTCCCTTTGGGGAATAAGGAAAACTCAAATAAAAGGACAATTCAAGCTACAAAAAAAAAAAAAAAAAAAACATTGTCTTTCAAATTTAATATAAACACAAAAAGAAATTGATTTTGGTGAGATTAGTGGGACTACAGATTATTCCTTAAAGTTATTATTTCCATTATGATATTTGTGCTAAACAAATACACTTGGAAAAGAAAAAAAGCTCAAACTATTTAAAGAGGAAAACACCAGGTGCCAAGAAGGGAAATGGTAGCATCGAACCATTTCGGTGTAACTAAAGTACTTGTTACTCTCGAGTACATCCTAGTGTAACACTCCCCTTCCTGGTTTTATATTTATCAACTTTTCAATTTATAAATACTGAATATAACTCTTATATCTACTCATATTGGTAAAATTGTTCAGACAGGACTGAGAAAAAATACTCTCACAAAACTGCAATGATTTTGAGTGCACATACTTCCACAATATTTGATATGGTTGGTAATCACTCAATTTTTATAAGGTGAATCACATAAAGAAGGCTCAAATTAGAAATCCTCTTAACTAATGGGACCTAATCAAACTTAAAAGCTTTTGCACAGCAAAGGAAACCATAAACAACCTACAGAATGGGAGAAAATATTTGCAAATGATGCAACTGACAAAGGATTAATCTCCAAAATACACAAACAGCTCATACAGCTCAATATCAAAAACAAACAACCGAATCAAAAAATGGGCAGAAGACCTATCCTAAACAGACATTTTGCCAAAGAACACATACAGATGGCCAAAAGGCACATGAAAAGATGTTCAACATCGCTAGTTATTAGAGAAATGCAAATGAAAACTACAATGAGGTATCATCTCATACCGGTCAGAATGGCCATCATCAAAAAGTCTACAAACAATAAATGCTGGAGAGGGTGTGGAGAAGAGGGAACCCTCCTACACTGTTGATGGGAATGTAAATTGGTACAGTCAGTATGTAAACTGAAAAACAGTATGGAGGTCCCTTAAAAAACTAAAAATAGAACTACCACATGACCCAGTAATCCCACTCCTGAGCATATACCCGGAGAAAACCATAATTCGAAAAGAATTATGCATGCACCCCAATGTTCATTGCAGCACTATTTACAATAGCCAAGACATGGAAGCAACCTAAATGTCCATCAACAGAGGAATGGATAAAGAAGATGTGGTACATATATAATATACAATGGAATATTACTCAGCCATAAAAAAGAACAAAATAATGCCACTTGCAGCAAATGGATGGACCTAGAGATTGTCATACTAAGTGAAGTTAGACAGAGAAAGACAAATATCATACGATATCACTTATATGTGGAATCTAAAAAGAAGGGTACAAATGAAACTTACTTACAAAATAAAAACAGAAACAGACTCATAGACATAGAAAACAAACATGGTTACCAAAGGGGAAAGAGGGGGAGGGATAAATTAGGAGTTTGGAATTAACAGATACACACTACTTTCTACAAAATAGATAAACAACAAGGTCCTACTGTATAGCACAGGGAACTATATTCAATATCTTGTAATAACCTATAATGGAAAAGAATCTAGAAAAGAATACACACATACATATGTATGTATCTATGTGTAACTGAATCACTTTGCTGTACACCAGAAACTAACATAACATGGTAAATCAACTATATACTTCGATTAAAAAGAAGTAAAAATACAAAATAAATTTTAAAAATAAAAAACAAAAATGTACTGGCAGTTCTTTTCAGGGCAGTTGAGAGGGGAAAAAAGAAAAGGCATCCAAATTGGAAAGGAAGAAGTAAAATTATCTCTATTTGCAGATGGTATGATCTTGCACATAGAAAATCCTAAGAAATCCACTTAAGAATAATTAGAACTAATAATCAAGTTCAGCAAGGTTGCAGAATACAAGATCAATATAAAAAATCGATTTATTTGTATTTCTATATACTTACAATGAGCCATCTGAAAAGCAAACCAGGAACACAATATCATTTATAATAGTAAAAATAATAAAATATATAGTAATAAATTTAATAAAAGAAATGCAAGACCTGTATACTAAAAGCTACAAACCTTGTTAAAAGATATTAAAGAAGATCCAAATAAATGGAAAGGGTTCATGTTCACAGATCAGAAGACAATATTGTTAGGATGACAATACTCCATAAATGTGGAATTTCGATGCAATCTGTACCAAAATCCCAGCTGGATTTTTTTTTTGCAGAAATTGACAAGGTGATCCTAAAGTTCAAATGGAAATCCAGGGTACCCAGAAAGGTCAAAATAATCTTGAAAAGGAGAACAAATTGGAGGATCCACACTTTCCAGTTTCAAACTTACTAGTATATAGCCATGTAATCAAAACAGTATGGTGCTGGCATATAGACAGACATACAGATGAATGGAGTAGAATACAGATTCCAGAAATAAACCTTCATATTTATGATCAACTGACTTGTTTTTTACCAGGGTGTCATGATAATTCAATGGAAAAAAATACTTTTTTAAACAAGTGGTGGCGAGGCAACTGGATATACACATGCAAAAGAATTACATTGGGTCCCTACCCAATACTATATATAAAAATTAAATCAAAATGAATTAAAGATCTAAATCTGAGAACTAAGACAATAAAAGTCCTGGAAGAAAACATGCATAAATCTTCATGACTTTGGATTAGGCACTGGTTTTTTAGACATGATACTACCAAAAGCATAAACAGTAAGAGAAACAAGAGACAAACTGAATTTAATCAAAATTTAAAACTTTTGTACTTCAAAGGACACCATCAAAAGCCATTGAAACAAACTAAATGGATGAATTTATGGTATGTGAACTATATCTCAATAAAATCGTTACTTAACAAAACATGAGGACGTGAGGCTGGTCACTGAATCAGACGGTTTTTAGCATGACTTATGATTGTACCTTAAATACTCCTGTTTTTACTATTAATGTTGTTTGTTAAATTCTAGCCCAAAAAAGTAATATCTGTTGAATATATATATCACCTAATACAAGGTCATCTAGAAACACATGTCTCATGAATGCTCTTGAAGTGGACAGTCCCTTTGCACAGGCTCCAGTCCACTGTCACCAGGGATAACTACTGTTTTTGCAGATAACAAGACATTTTTATCTGATGGAGATGCATTCCTCTTTTTTCTTTTTTGTTTCCTAGATCACACTGGGTAAGTAGAAATATATTCCAAACGCTTAATTGATCACCTCTTGGTTTTAGAGTATTGGCCATCCTATCTAAATATAATTTATCTTGCTGAACATCTACTATATCTTTCCTTATATCATCAAAATAACATTAACTTGATTGCAAATAGAATTTCACATTTAATGTAAATTAACAAATATCTTCTCCCAAAGTTCACTACTTCAAACTAATCTGTAGACATAAATAATTTGCTAGTGATCTTATCGTTAAAAAGAAAAAAAGGAGACAAGGGGCAATAAATCATGGTGTCTAGGATAAAGCTAGGAACTAAGATCAACAATTCCTTTTTCACTCAAATTGATGTTGAAAGATTTAAATAAAGAGAAATCATAAGAGATCTGGTTGACAATCCTTTGGTTTTTCTATTGTCAAATTTAAATCTTAAAAATTACAACATAATTGACAAAAATTTAAAGACTGTAGCCTTGAGTTTTACTTAACATAGAAGTAGTTGTTTGTCAGGATTTTGATTTTACGATAGTCAAGCTCTATGAAGAAAAGTCCATCTGGTACATGCTTCTCGTTCAGCATATACAGATATTGCTTCACTCAGTGGATATTACCTTGACATTTTAGAAAACAAAATGCGCCCTCTGGTGGACAATACCTTTTAGTTAATATGTTACATACCGCTCCACCAGCATACCCACGGCACACCATTATCATTCTTAAGAAAAAAAAAACAATCAAGAATTCTCACTTCAGTCTGAACCAACAGAGTCGAAATTTAGACGATCAAAACACTGGTATACTTGTAGGACTTGCTACATCCAACAAGATAGTATCTTTAAAAACAAGAGGAATTTTAAGTGGATTGAGCTTACACTGTAATTACATGTCCTGTAAGATGGGCTTCTAAACTGCCATATAATCAGTACACGCCAGTAAGGAATATTTATTAGTATTTTGTATTCTGTAGTGCTTGGCAGATCCTCTAAGAACATAAAAGCTTTAAATGTGTTAATCAGTTACAGAATTCTTAACAAAATCTTTGATAACAAAAAAGTTCAGAGGGGCTTCCCTGGTGGCGCAGTGGTTGAGAATCTGCCTGCCAATGCAGGGGACATGGGTTTGAGCCCCGGTCTGGGAAGATCCCACATGCCACGGAGCAACTAGGCCTGTGAGCCACAATTGCTGAGCCTGCGCGTCTGGAGCCTGTGCTCCGCAACAAGAGAGGCTGCGATAATGAGAGGCCCGCGCACCGCAATGAAGAGTGGCCCCCACTTGCCACAACTAGAGAAAGCCGTCACTCAGAAACGAAGACCCAACACAGCCATAAATAAATTAATTAATTAAATAAATAAACCCAAAGTTAAAAAAAAAAGTAAGAAAAAAAGTTCAGAAACAAATACAGAAAGTAAATCTGTGAAAACTTAAGAGACAGCAAAGAAATTCTCCTTCAGTTTTGCAAACAAAAGTGAAACCTGAGTAAAAGGAATTGTTTTGTAATGAAGCCAAAAACACACTGTTTTCTAAAAAAAGAAACAAAGACCTTCGATCATTCATTACTCACTATATCATCTGCTGTTTGCAATGTTATCATCATAACTCAGTCATAGTTGAGCACAATCTATTGATAGTTAACTAAAGTTGAATATAATCTGGTTATCAATCTGATTAAGGGGGTCAGGACTTAAAATTACTGATGGAAATGGTCAGATCCTAACTACAGAAATTATTTCAATATTCGGTATTCAAAGAGAATGGCAAATAGCACGAAGGGGTAGTGCAGGTAAACAGATAAAAGTAGGGAGAACAATACAAAATAATAAGTGTTGGTACTGGTATTAGTTTTTCTGTTAATTTCAAAGGTGATGATCACTGACTTATTTATTAAATGAAATAAGAAATATACTAAATGTGGGAAAAATAAATTATTTCATCACGGCAAACTCTTACTTACAGAAGAAGGAATATACTATCAAAATCTCCAAATTGGTCAGAAACTCATACACCAGCCATACACAAGTTTCCCATTTCCTTGCTAGCCACTGAAAGACTTTTTTTTTTCGCTAACCGGATGAGTGTGAAATGGCATTTAGTTATACTGTACACAAGGAGACATTTTTAAGGACGTTCACTGCAACACTATATAGCAAAAAACTGACATCTTACATATCTACCAACAAAAGAATAAAAAAATAAATTGTGGCATATTCATAAAACGGAGTACTATTCTTTAAAATGAATTAAGACTATATAATAACATAAATTTCAAATATAGTGTTAGATGAAAAAAGCAAGTTTAAAAGCCTGACCAAAGTTTAAAAGCAGGCACAATAGTGTTTATAGATGCTTATGTAAGGTAACATGTTTTATAACATTAAATGGAAAATATATACATAAATTTTAGGGTAATGATTATCTGTAAGGGGGAAGATAAGGGAATGGAATTGGAAGAATAAAAATAATGTTCCAATGGAATTGGTAGCATTTTATTTCCTCTTTAAAAAATGGTAAAATATTAACATCTAAGTATCAATAGGAGGTATATTGGATGTTCTATTATTCCCTTACTCTATTCTATGCTTGCAATATTTCATAATTTTTAAAAATTAAAAGCAATCTAAATGTCCAATGACACAGGGAATTGGTTACATTATGGTATAATTCAAGTGTTACAATAAATTGCAGAATTTCTACTGATGATATGAATACATATATTTTTACACGAAAAGATATCCATGATATTGGATATGTCATGATATTGCCAAATTTTAAAAAGTTGCAAAATAACATATATAAATACATAAAATAAAGGCATAAATGTATCTATGAAAACACATAGTTGGACTATGATCTCTTGGTTGTGGAATTATTTATGATTTTCATATTCTTCTTTATACATGTCCTATATCATCTTAATTTTTATAGTGACCATATATTACTTTTATAATCAGAGAAATATTTTTTCATGGGCAAAAGAATTAAAAAATTACCTTTTTACCATATCAGATTGAGAAAGCCAGCAAGAAAATCTAATGAAAACTACTAAGTGAACAAACAACAAAAATGCCCAGTAATGAAATAGGGATGTATGCAGGGGAGCTGTGTTGATTTATGGTATCAGATACCTAAGCCTCCGCTGACTTCCAAGGTGGTAGGAGAGTAAACAGAACAAAGCGGGTAGGTCCAAGGAGGGTGGAAGAGACTAGGGACCAAACTGTGGAACAAAGGAAAAGAACCAAGGTTGGATTTTGGGAATTCCACATAAGATGGGTGGGATACGTGTAGATTTTCCCATGCATGCTTTTCAGGCCCTCCACTTTATGCTCTCTCCCTGCCTCTCCACTTCTAAGTGATAAACTGTCATAATGAAATAATTCTTCATTATTTTCTACATCTCTCATAATAAATGAATGAGCAATCATCACTTTTGAAATTAACAGGAAAAGGTTTATTTTATAAGTTCAAATGTCACCGAAGAAGCATTCTTTGAACATGATCTAAGTTTGTACATTTGAAAATGTCTTTATATTTTAGAATTCTCATTTTATGTACAGCCAGGTGGTTTTACTCCTTATTTTGATGGTGCTATTTCCTTATTTTTCCTTTGAAAAGGAGACTCTGACCTCTGTTTTAGTCTACAAATAGAAGGTGACACTGCAATAGTTAATAGTTCCTAGGAGTGAGGAAGCCAAGCACATTCACCCTTAACCGAGACTTCTTCCTATCACAAAACTGTCAAGCATTCTGGGAGGGAAAATACAGTAGCTGGTATTGAACATCTTCCCTACAAAGAACGCAAAGGAAGTCTCACAAATAAGGCATCCAAACAACCACTTTTCCTTGCAATATTTGCATTTTCCTTCATAGCAAAAAAAAAAAAAAATCTCTCTTCTAATCTCAAGCCTTTGCATTAAACAAAATCATTTCTTATAAAATAATCCTAAAACTAACTAGTAAATTAACTTTCAAAGAATAATATAGTTTGTGAAAAATTAACTGGTGATGATATAGGGTATTAATTTAAGAATAATGATGAGGAAAAATAAATCATTTATCATATAAGGAAACTTTTACTTGTACCTTTGTTCTATATATTAGGAATGATAGTCAAGGACAAATCTGCATGTCATGACCTTTATCCTCTATGCCTTCTCATCCACATGAAGAACTTAGGCTGAGTACCAGATTACAAAAACACTGTATACAATGATCATGGTAAATCTAGCCCAAAAGGTATTTTGCTGAAAACAAGATTTACCATTGATAGGAATACTCAGGAAATCTGATACTAGGCTTACTTATCAGAGATAAACCTTGGTTTGAATTTTTAATAATCATTATTATTCCCTCTACCTATCAAGGCACTTCTTAAAAGTACAGAAACAAGAAACCTAGAAAAGCTTGATCTTCCTGAGACTGGCCTTCAATGTATAACTGAATTATTCCATGATATTGATAATAAACAGAGTCTAGCAAGAAACCTTGCTAGCATTACAAATCCACATGGTAAAATCTTGACTATGCAATAATGATGCTTTAGTAGTTGGTTATTCATTTCAAAAAGGTAAAAATAGAGGCCTATTTTACACTATACAATAAAATAATTCTGGGTAAATTAAAGACCTCCTAAGCATGGAGTTGGGGGCATGGGGAAAATTTAGAAATTTTGGACTAAACAGAGGAAAGTATTTCAAGACCTCAGGGTAGGGAAGGATTACTTAAGATACAGAAAATGCAAAACATCAAAAAGATGTCCACATTAAAATTTAAACTTAGGCATAATTTTAAAAGGCAATTTAAAGTTAAAAGGCATAGGGTTTCCCTGGTGGCATACTGGTTAAGAATCCGCCTAGCCAACGCAGGGGACACGGGCTCAATCCCTGGTCCGGGAAGATCCCACATGCCACGGAGCAATGAAGCCTGTGCACCACAACTACTGAGCCTGCGCTCTAGAGCCCGCGAGCCACAACTACTGAAGCCCACGTGCCGCAACTACTGAAGCCCACGTGCCACAACTACTGAAGCCCACACGCCTAGAACCCGTGCTCTGCAACAAGAGAAGCCACTGCAATGAGAAGCCTGTGCACCGTAACGAAGAGTAGCCCTGCTCGCCACAACTAAAGCCCGTGTACAGCAACGAAGACCCGATGCAGCCAAAAATAAATAAATAAATAAATAAATTTATTTTTTAAAAAATACATTAACCAATTAAAAAAAAATGTGAGCTGTTATTAAAAAAAAAAAGTTAAAAGGCCCAAAGAAGAAAATATAAGGCAATATATATAAAGGATTAGTGTCTGGTTTCCTACAAATCAGTACTTTAAAAATTAACAAACCAATACAAAAATGAGTTAACAAAAAAAAAGACAATTTAAACTAAAAGAAACCTGATTGACCAATAATACTATAAAAAGATGCTTGATCTCACTAATAATTCAGGAAATCCCAAGTAAAAGCAGTAAGATACCACTTCATATCCATCAAGTTGGCAAACATTTAATTTTGACAATACCAAGTCTTGACAAGGGTGTGGCAAAAGAGTAACACTTACATGTAGGTTTTTCCTTTAGTGAAGGAGGAGAGGGAATGGGGTTACAACACCAAACCTAGAGGTTAAAGACTTTCTGAAGTGGACTCTCAGTAATGAACTCCTTGTGAGTATCTAACTCTGGACAATGACCACACCATATGACCATACGACATTTCATTGCCAGGTCTCTCATAAGGTATTTAGATTTAAAGGAACACACTGATGCCATACATCTTCCCTTTTGATCTGAGCCATTCTCAAAAAAAAAAAAAGAAAAAAGGAAAAAAAGGTTTTCTGGAAAAGGTACCTGCCAAAACAGCCAATTAAAATGTATAACTGAAAACAAAGAGCTTCCCTCAGGTAAAAATATCAAATCTTTCTTTTAAAACTTCTACAACACTAACATGCCGTATTTTAATCCTTGCAAGATTCACATTTTTACATTAAAGCTCAAATAGCTAAAATTTTCTTTGGTTACTATTAGCTTAATATTGGGGCATATGTAAATGGAATGTAAACACAGAATTTCAACTGATATGTGTTATACTATATATATCTGATCTCTTGTAAATGGTGGAATCCAGTGATACTATAAAATCTACAGAATACAGAACATAAGCCTACAAAAACTATCCCAACTAAACACTCTGGCCAAAGTTTAAAAGTTCAAATATTTCTCAGCTATATCTCTTAATAACCATACAATATTTTTAAATTAACGTGGTTATATTTTTAACACAGTCATTTAATTAGTTTTATAGACATTACACTACAGTAAACCATCCCCACTTTATCATCAAGTCCTCCTTGTAAACAATAAGAAGTAGGCTAGCATTTGTGAATTCTGATTCTGGGCAATGGCAAGCCAGTCACAAAAAATATAAAAGCTACCCATAATGATTCAACAGTTTATTAGAATACTCTCTTTACTATCACTGTATTTTACCTCCTGGGCTCGCCCTATATTGTCACAGTACAAAAGCAGGCAGACATTTAACACTATTTTTTCTCAGGCGGTGAATAAATACAGTTGTCAAAATTCCTTTTAAATGTAAACTAAATTTACAATAATACAGAGGAGCAACAATAAGAATATGGTTATAAGGAGTTTATGGAACTCTTTAAAACAAGCTTACTAAGCAGAAAGGTTCTTCAGTGAAAAGGGACTGTCTGACTCCTTATGCAGAATGGAAGAAAGGATGCCAGCTCAAAATCACTGGTAATCAGAGAAATGCAAATTAAAAGAAGATAATCCTTTTTGCCCATCAGATTGGCAAAAGTTAAAAAGACTGATAATATCCAGTGTTGGCAAGGGTGTAGGGAAATGGGTATTCTCATACCCATTAGTACAGCTTCCTGGAAAAGTAATTTAGTGTATCTAAGAAAATTTTAGATATACATACCCATGGAATCATCAATTAACACTTCCAAACCTCTATCCTAGAGAAATAACTGGACTTTGGATAAGAAACCGAAATATCCGTTAATAGAAAATGACTAATAAACTATGGTCATGCATATTACAGAATACCATGCAGTGCTCAACAGGAACATTCTTTCCACAGCTGTGGAAAACTCCCTAAGACACAATGCTAATGTGGGGAGGGGAGGGTGTCTGATACAAAGTTAACGCCATAGTGGATACCTTCCATTCACAGCGCCCACATCTTTCCCCATGCTAGGAACCCCACCTTCCCAAAGCAGACTAAAACAACAAAAATAACAACAACAACTACTATGTATTGCCCACCCTCCCTCATAGCCAGGTATTTCACTAAAGTATATGGCTAACTATGGAGAACAGTATGGAGGTTCCTTAAGAAAAAAAAAAAAAAACCTAAAAATAGAACTACCATATGACCCAGCAACCTACTACTGGCATATACCCTGAGAAAACCATAATTCAAAAAGAGACGTGTACCACAGTGTTCATTGCAGCAGTATTTACAATAGCCAGGACATGGAACCAACCGAAATGTCCATCGACAGATGAATGGATAAAGAAGATGTGGCACATATATACAATGGAATATTACTCAGCCATAAAAAGGAATGAAATTGAGTTACTTGTAGTGAGGTGGATGGACCTAGAGTCTATCATACAGAGTGAAGTAAGTCAGAAAGAGAAAAACAAATACCGGATGCTAACACACATATATGGAATCAAAAAAAAAAAAACGGTACTGATGAACCTAGTGGCAGGGCAGAAATAAAGATGCAGACATAGAGAAAAGACTTGAGGACACAGCAGGGTAAGGGGAAGCTGGGACGAAGTGAGAGAGTAGTACTGACATATATACACTACCAAATGTAAAATGGATGGCTAGTGGGAAGCAGCCGCATTGCACAGGGAGATCAGCTCCGTGCTCTGTGACCTCCTAGAGGGGTGGGATAGGGAGGGTGGGAGGGAGGCTGAAGAAGGAGGGGATATGGGGATATATGTATACATATAGCTGATTCACTCTGTTGTAGAACAGAAACTAACACACCATTGTAAAGAAATTATACTCCAATAAAGATAGTAAAAAAAAATGTGTGAAGGAAAGGAAGGAAGGAAGGAAGGAAGGAAGGAAAGAAGGAAGGAAGGAGGAATATGGCTAGTAACTATGTGGTCTAGAGTCTGTCAATTAGAAAAATCCAGGTGTTAGATCTGAGGAAAACAGTTTGGCAAAGGGTATCTCTTTGATTAGCTTGGGTAGAAATAGAGGCAGATTGTCTTAAGACCACATAGGCTTCCTGATCAGAGACAAGGTGATGTGTTTTTCTCTGGGGGTCAGTGGCTGCCATCAATCTTTCATCAAGCCAGTTCTATAAGGTGCTTCTGGGTTTTATTCCTGAAACAGTTTGGAAAATGCTTCTCCAGGCTATGACACTCTGAACATCTTTATCCCTTCATAAATCCCTTTCTAGATAAATTAGCTAGAATGGGTTTCCTTATAAAAATTAAGAAACCTTTCTTATTCACGAATGATAACCATTTATGAACTTTACAAGTTCATAAATTTATGAACTAAAAAGCATTACATATTTAGAAAAGGATCTAAGAGCACATTAACACCCTGATGCTGAACTCTGAAGAGGAAGTGGCATTAATATGTATAGATGAGGAAGGGGTACAGGAAGGTTTTTTCCTTTTTCCTCTGTATACTTCTTTTCTGTTTAAATACTTTTACAGGGGACTTCCCTGGTGGTCCAGTGGTTAGGAATCCGCCTTCCAATGCAGGGGACGTGGGTTCGATCCCTGATCAGGGAACTAAGATCCCACATGCCACGGGGCAACTAAGCCCACATGCCACGACTAGAGAGAAGCCCACGCACTGCAACGAAAGATCCCACGTGCTGCAGCAACTAAGACCCAACACAGCCATAAATAAATAAATAAATAAATAAATAAATAAATAAATAAATAAATATTTTTTAAAAATTTACAATGACAAATAGTTATACAACGTTGGGAATTTTTTAAATTTAAAATGTTTAAAAAATTAAAAACTGATATGTCCCTCTTGGAGATGCCTGCTATCCTGAGAATAACAGTTTTATGGTACTTAAATAAGGAATTTTAAGAAAGTTAGAACAGGAATCCATCTTGGCTGAGAGATACATGTGCCACCATGAAGGACCCTGAGTCAGACCAAATATGGGCCAAGCAAGATAACTGGCCAGAGACAACCCGAAAACTAACCCCGTTACCATAAAACCTGAGACCTCGAGCCAAGTGGCTGAGCAGTTCTCCTGGGTTCCCTTACCCTGCTGCTCTCTACTTGGGCTCCCCTTCCCAATAAAGTCTTTTGCTTTGTCAGTTAAAAAAGAAAGAAAGAAAGAAAGAAAGAACAAACTGAAAACTTTCTGTGGTACATATATACACAATTTCATGTATTCTAACTTACATGACATAAAAATCTTGTATTATCTTGGACTAGGGAAGGAACTTCTAAGCATGACTCCAGAGGTAGAAGGGAAAGATAACAATATTTAACTACATAAACAAAACTTCTGACACTTTAAAATTAAAAGATGAAGGACAAACTGAGAAAAACGATCTGAGGCATATATATGGCAAACAACAGATTGGCACTTTTAATATATAAAGTATTCTTACAAATCAATAAGAATGGACATCTTAATTTAAAAATGGGCAAAGTGTATTAGCAAAAACTGGACAAGCTAAATATCCACTGTAAAAAAAGTTAAACAAAACAATGTTCAAAAATACACAGTATTTCATGATATGGCAAAACCATGCAGCCACAGCAAATAAAAACGCAGATCCTTGTCTATTAGCATGAAAAGATGTTCTAGATTTAGGGGCTTCCCTGGTGGCGCAGTGATTGAGAACCCGCCTGCCAATGCAGGGGACACGGGTTCGAGCCCTGGTCCGAGAGGATCCCGCATGCCACAGAGCAGCTGAGCCCGTGAGCCACAGCTGTTGGGCCTGTGCTCTAGAGCCCGCAAGCCACAACTACTGAGACCACGTGTCACAACTACTGAAGCCCGCGTGCCTGGGGCCTGTGCTCCGCGGCGAGAGAGGCCACTGCAATGAGAAGCCCGCGCACTGCAACGAAGAGCCGCAACCAGAAAAAGCCCTCGCGCAGCGGCGAAGACCCAATGCAGCCAAAAATAAATAAAAAATTAAAAAAAAAAAAAAGATGTTCTAGATTTACAATAAAGTAAAAAAGGCAGGTAACTAAGTGGCATATTTCTATTAGCATTAAATATAGATTCATTATATATTTACATAAATATATATACAAATATATTTGCACCTATATATGCACATGTATATCTACAAACACACACATGGCACATATTCTAGAAAACAGGTCTAAAATATATACCAAATGTTAACAGCAGCTAGTTCAGAATAATACAATCATAGGTGATTTTTACTTTCTTCTTCATACCTTTTGAATAATCTTTACAAATGAACATGTATAAGTTTTATGATAAGTAACAGAAATATTTTCATTCTTTAAACAAATAAAGAGAAATAAAGATCACTTTATTAAATATCCTGTACCTTTAATTATATATTACTATTTTCTTACCTTTAAACCTTCAGCTGGAAGTCTATAACCAAATCTTGCTGGAAGGTCATCAAATGTCTGAGACACGTTTTCAAAATTATACTAAATACAAAATTAAAAACAATCAGGTTACAACCAATGTACACATAACATTAAAAACAAAAAGTCTGTCAAATTATTTAAGTTGTCACTTCCACGATTTTGATTTACTATCACAGCTTATCACAATAAAATCAACTTTGTAAATGCACATCCACTAAAATAGAAAGGAATGTATACAATTTACTACATAAACAACTGCTTAGAGTGGATTCTGATTTCATGTAATTATTATTAAACAGAAGCAATAATTGTACAACATTAAACCACCTACTGTTTTTCTGAGTTTTTCCCCATAGACAATTCCCTAACAAGAAATTTTCTAGACAGATTATTTTCCAGCAAGAGTTCCATTTTATTTTCTCTATAAGGGTCTGATATAATAGAAGAGATTTACAGGATTTCTGACAATAGCTTTGAAAGATGCCTTTCCCCCAGAGAAAGAAGGAGTATCAAATCATACGTTTAAGATACTGCCATTTTTTAAGTAATCTGAACACTTTTATCCAGGGCTGAACAATGAAAGGACTAAACTCAATGAAATACATATATAGAGAGAGCTGAAGGTATTCAAGCTCTTTAACAACTTTCCCCTTCCTTATAGATACAGATTACTATGCTACAATATTTATCAGTCCTCTACCTGTGCTGTGCTTTTAGAAGATAATAATAATAACTGTGAAGTGAGCTTGCTGTATTATTTAAGATGCTATATTCAATGTGCTTTAAAGAAAACAAGAGAAACAAGGAAGATAGATGAACGAAGCAAGGATAGTAAACAAGTAACTTTTGAAACACAGGTGAAATTTGTATGATGTATCAGAAGTTAAGATACTTGTCAGTAAACTATAGGCCAAAGACAGAAAAACTAGAACTCATTTGTTTTGAATATAGATTAAAAGGATGGAACAAAGCAAGAATGTTATGTATAGACAGCAAAAGGTGGAAGGATGAAGCAAACCTTAAATATTCACAAAGCATGGATTAGGTCACACATCCAGATTGATAGCTATGTGGTCCTTAAATCAAACACCCACTGGTGATCCTCATTCTAGCCTCATGTGCCACCTGCCTGAGACACCCGGATAAACAGCCCTGTAGGTTAACAGCCAACTACAGCTGTGTTCAGATGTAAAAACCTCAAGTCTCTCCACCAGAGCAGACAAACACTGGATCCAGACACCTTCCATCTGTCAAGTCCCCTTGCTCATCCTCAATTCAGGTCCTGGTAACCACACTGTCACCAGGCAAAACTGATACAGCATAGAGACTAGGCAAACTAAAAACAGAAAACACAGGATTCAGGTAGTGTGGCTCTTGCCTCCCACCCGCATCCTAACCTGAGTGTATTAACATACCCATCTTTTACCTATGCTTATCACTGTATGTTTGTAATTAATTCAATAAATCGTGTGATTCAAGCATCTGAATTTGATTGCTGAAACTATCCATTCTTTTACCTCTGGGATAATCAGCCTGGCAGTATACCTGGAGGCCAGCAATGCTTCAGAGTAATTTCCTACTTTAAAAATAATTCATATTTGCAGAGTGCTCTATGGTTTACAAAATGCTTTGGAGTCAAAAAGTGCTTTCATATTCATTATCACAATGTATCATTTAATCTCTTAATTAAAACATCTTTCTTTAATTGATTCAATTAAATTATGATCAGCTTTGAACTTGACAAAGTCATTTAACTCCTCCAAGGCCAAAGACACCACTGTAAAATAAGTGAATAGATCTAGATCAACACAGACAAACCAAAAAAAAAATACAGATGTGTACAGGCAATACTTTTTTAAAAATGTACTTTTAAAATTTGGAAATGGAGAGGACCTGCAGGTGGAAGGGGAGAGGCAGCACATCCGAAGGGGGTCCTCTGGGGTGTGGAGTTCCGGACTTTGGAAGCTGATAAAGAATTCGTATGGTCTTTGCGGAAACTTCTCCAGGTGACAAACCCAGATTGCACACAAGCAGTCAGTTTGGCTGTGGAAAGCCATGTGGCTGACAGGGTCTTGGTGCTCTGGCCGGGTGTCAGGCCTGAGCCTCTGAGGTAGGAGAGCCGAGTTCAGAACTTTGGACTGCCAGAGACCTCCCGGCCCCATGTAACATCAATCGGTGAGAGCTCTCCCAGAGATTTCTGTCTCAATGCTAAGACCCAGCTCTACACAACGGCCAGCAAGCTCCAGTGCTGGACACCCCATGCCAAACAACTAGCAAGACAGGAACACAACCACACCCATTAGCAGAGAGGCTGCCTAAAATCATAATAAGTTCACAGACACCCCAAAACACACCACCAGATGCGGTCCTGCCCACCAGAAAGACAAGATCCAACCTCATCCACCAGAACACAGGCACCAGTCCCCTCCACCAGGAAGCCTACACAACCCACTGAACCAGCCTTACCCAATGGGGGCAGACACCGAAAACAACGAGAACTGGGAACCTGCAGCCTGTGAAAAGGAAAAGGAGACCCCAAACATAGTAAGTTAAGCAAAATGAGAAGACAGAGAAATACACAGCACATGAAGGAGCAAGGTAAAAACCAACCAGACCAAACAAATGAAGAGGAAGTAGGCAGTCTACCCGAAAAAGAATTCAGAGTAATGATAGTAAATATGATCCAAAATCTTGGAAATAGAATGGAGAAAATGCAAGAAACGTTTAACAAGGACCTAGAAGAAATAAAGAGCAAACAAACAATGATGAACAACACAATAAATGAAATTTAAAATTCTCTAGAAGGAATCAACAGCAGAATAACTGAGGCAGAAGAATGGATAAGTGACCTGGAAGATAAAATAGTGGAAATAACTACTGCAGAGCAGAATAAAGAAAAAAGAATGAAAAGAATTAAGCACAGTCTCAGAGACCTCTGGGACAACACTAAACGCACCAACATTCGAATTATAGGGATCCCAGAAGAAGAAGAGAAGAAGAAAGGGACTGAGAAAATATTTGAAGAGATTATAGTTGAAAACTTCCCTAATATGGGAAACGAAATAATCAAGTCCAGGAAGTGCAGAGAGTCCCATACAGGATAAATCCAAGAAGAAACACGCCAAGACACATATTGATCAAAGTATCAAAAATTAAATACAATGAAAAAATATTAAAAGCAGCAAGGGAAAAGCAGCAAAAAACATATAAGGGAATCCCCATATGGTTAACAGCTGATCTTTCAGCAGAAACTCTGCAAGCCAGAAGGCAGTGGCAGGACATATTTAAAGTGATGAAAAGGAAAAACCTACAACCAAGATTACTCTACCCAGCAAGGATCTCATCCAGATTTGACAAAGAAATTAAAACCTTTACAGGCAAGCAAAAGCTAAGAGAATTAAGCACCACCAAACCAGCTCTACAACAAATGCTAAAGAAATTTCTCTAGGCAGGAAACACAAGAGAAGGAAAAGGCCTACAATAACAAACCCAAAACAATTAAGAAAATGGTAATAGGAACATACATATCAATAATTACCTTAAATGTGAATGCATTAAATGCTCCAACCAAAAGACACAAACTGGCTGAATGGATACAAAAACAAGACCCGTATATATGCTGTCTACAAGAGATCCACTTCAGACCTAGGGATACACAGAGACTGAAAGTGAGTGGATGGAAAAAGATATTCCATGCAAATGGAAATCAAAAGAAAGCTGGAGTAGTAATTCTCATATCACAAAATAGACTTTAAAATAAAGACTATTACTATCAGACAAAACAGACTTTAAAATAAAGACTATTACAAGAGACAAAGAAGGACACTACATAATGATCAAGGGATCAATACAAGAAGAAGATATAACAATTGGAAATATTTATGCACTCAACATAGGAGTACCTCAATACATAAGGCAAATGCTAACAGCCATAAAAGGGGAAATCAACAGTAACACAATAATAGTATGGGACTTTAACACCCCACTTTCACCAATGGACAGATCATCCAAAATGTAAATCAATAAGGAAACACAAGCTTTAAATGACACATTAAACAAGATGGAGTTAATTGATATTTACAGAACATACCATCCCAAAACAACAGAATACACTTTCTTCTCAAGTGCTCATGGAACATTCTCCAGGATAGATCATATCCTGGGTCACATATCAAGCCTTGGTAAATTTAAGATAATTGAAATCATATTAAGTATCTTTTCCGACCACAACGCTATAAGACTAGGTATCAATTACAGGAAAAAAAACTGTAAAAAATACAAACACATGGAAGCTAAACAATATACTACTAAATAACCAAGAGATCACAGAAGAAAGCAAAGAGGAAATTTTAAAAACCCTAGAAACAAATGACAATGAAAACACGACTACACAAAACCTATGGGATGCAGCAAAAGCAGTTCTAAGAGGGATGTTTATAGCAATACAATCCTACCTCAAGAAACAAGAAAAATCTCAAAAAAACAACCTAACCTTACACCTAAACCAATTAGAGAAAGAATAACAAAAAAAAAACAAAAGTTAGCAGAAGGAAAGAAATCATAAAGATCAGATCAGAAATAAATGAATAAGAAATGAAAGAAACAATAGCAAATATCAATAAAACTAAAAGCTGGTTCTTCGAAAAGATAAACAAAATTGATAAACCATTAGCCAGATTCATCAAGAAAAACAGGGAAAAGACTCAAATCAATAGAATTACAAATGAAAAAGGAGAAGTAACAACTGACACTGCAGAAATACAAAAGATCATGAGAGATTACTACAAGCAACTATATGGCAATCAAATGGACAACCTGCAAGAAATGGACAAATTCTTAGAAAAACAAAACCTTCCGAGATTGAATCAGGAAGAAATAAAAAATATAAACAGACCAATCACAAGCACTGAAATAGAAACTGTGATTAAAAATCTTCCAACAAACAAAAGCCCAGGACCAGATGGCTTCACAAGCAAATTCTATCAAACATTTACAGAAGAGGTAACACCTATCCTTCTCAAGCTCTTCCAAAATATAGCAGAGGGAGGAACACTCCCAAATTCATTCTACGAGGCCACCATCACCCTGATACCAAAACCAGACAAAGGTGTCACAAAAAGGGACTTCCCTGGTGGTACAGTGGTTAAGAATCCGCCTGCCAATGCAGGGGACATGGGTTCAAGTCTTGGTCCGAGGATCCCACATGCCGTGGAGCAACTAAGCCTGTGCACCACAACTACTGAAGCCTGCGCACCTAGAGCCCGTGCGTCGCAACAAGAGAAGCCACTGCAGTGAGAAGCCCATTCACCACAACAAAGAGTAACCCTGCTCGCCGCAACTAGAGGAAGCCCATGAGCAGTAACAGAGACCCACTGCAGCCAAAAATAAAATATAAATAAATTAATTAATTAAAAAAAAAACTACAGGTCAGTATCACTGATGAACATAGATGCAAAAATCCTCAATAAAATACTAGCAAGCAGAATCCAACAACACTTTAAAAGGATCATACACCATGATCAAGTGGGGTTTATCCCAGAAATGCAAGGATTCTTCAATATATGCAAATCAATCAATGTGATACATGGTATTAACAAGTTGAAGAATAAAAACCATATGATCATCTCAATAGATGCAGAAAAAGCTTTTGACAAAATTCAGTGCCCATTTATAATAAAAATCCTCCAGAAAGTAGGCACAGAGGAAACTTACCTCAACATAATAAAGGCCATATATGACAAACCCACAGCAAACATCGTTTTCAATGGTGAAAAACTGAAACCATTTCCACTAAGATCAGGAGCAAGACAAGGTTGCCCACTCTCACCACTATTATTCAACATAGTTCTGGAAGTTTTAGCCACAGTAATCAGAGAAGAAAAAGAAATAAAAGGAATCCAAATCAGAAAAGAAGAAGTAAAACTGTTATTGTTTGCAGATGACATGATACTATACATAGAGAATCCTAAAGATGCTACCAGAAAACTACTAGAGTTACTCAATGAATTTGGTAAAGTAGCAGGATACAAAATTAATGCACAGAAATCTCTTGCATTCCTATACACTAATGATGCAAAATCTGAAAAAGAAATTAAGGAGACACTCTCATTTACCACTGCAACAAAAAGAATTAAATACCTAGGAATAAACCTACCTAAGGAGACAAAAGACCTGTATGCAGAAAACTATAAGACGCTGATGAAAGAAATTAAAGATGATACAAACAGATGGAGAGATATACCATGTTCTGGGATTGGAAGAATCAACATTGTGAAAATGACTATACTACCCAAAGCAATCTACAGATTCAGTGCAAGCCCTATCAAACTACCAATGGCATTTTTCACAGAACTAGAACAAAAAATTTCACAATTTGTACGGAAACATAAAAGACCCCAAATAGCCAAAGCAATCTTGAGAAAGAAAAACGGAGCTGGAGGAATCAGGCTCCCAGAATTCAGACTATACTACAAAGCTACAGTAATCAAGACAGTATGGTACTGGCACAAAAACAGATATATAGATCAATGGAACAGGACAGAAAACCCAGAGATAAAACCACACATACATGGTCACCTAATCTTTGAGAAAGGAGGCAAGAATATACAATGGAGGAAAGACAGCCTCTTCAATAAGTGGTGCTGGGAAAACTGGACAGCTACATGTAAAAGAATGAAATTAGAACACTCCCTAATACCATACACAAAAATAAACTCAAAATGGATTAAAGACCAAAATGTAAGGCCAGACACTATAAAACTCTTAGAGGAAAACATAGGCAGAACACTCTTTGACATAAATCACAGCAGGATCCTTTTAGACCCACCTCCTAGAAAAATGGAAATAAAAACAAAAATAAACAAATGGGACCTAATGAAACTTAAAAGCTTTTACACATCAAAGGAAACCATAAACAAGACGAAAAGACAACCCTCAGAATGGGAGAAAATATTTGCAAACGAAGCAACTGACAAAGCATTAATCTCCAAAATATACAAGCAGTTCATGTAGCTCAATATCATAAAAACAAACAACCCAATCCAAAAATGGGCAGAAGACCTAAAGAGACATCCAAAGAAGATATACAGATTGCCAACAAACACATGAAAGGATGCTCCACATCACTAATCATTAGAGAAATGCAAATCAAAACTACAGTGAGGTATCACCTCACACCGGTCATACCCAGCAATGCCCCTACTGGGCATATACCCGGAGAAAACCATAATTCAAAAAGGGTCATGTACCACAACGTTCACTGCAGCACTATTTACAACAGCCAGGACATGGAAGCAACCTAAGTGTCCATCGACAGATGAATGGATCAAGAAGATGTGGCACATATATACAATGGAATATTACTCAGCCATAAAGAGAAACAAAGTTGAGTTATTTGTAGTGAGGTGGATGGACCTAGAGTCTGTCATACAGAGTGAAGTAAGTCAGAGAAAAACAAATACTGTATGTTAACACATATATATGGAATCTAAAAAAAAAAAAAAAAAAATTGGTTCTGAAGAACCCAGGGGCAGAAGAGGAATAAAGACCCCAAGATAGAGAATGGACTTGAGGACACGGGGAGGGGGAAGGGTAGGCTGGGACGAAGTGAGAGAGTAGCACTGACATATATACACTACCAAATGTAAAAGAGATAACTAGTGGGAAGCAGCTGCATTGCACGGGAAAATCAGCTTGGTGCTTTGTGACCTCCTAGAGGGGTGGGATAGGGAGGGTGGAAGGGAGCCGCAAGAGGCAGGGGATATGGGGATATATGTATACATATAGCTGATTCACCTTGTTATACAGCAGAAACTAACACAACATTGTAAAGCAATTATACTCCAATAAAGATGTTAAAAAAAAAAAGGTGTACATAATATTTTTTTTTAAAAATTTAAGTTTTGGTAATAAAAACTAAGAAAACTAAAAAGAGTTCTTCCCACTTTCCTTGCTTTATTGATAGAGAAAGAATTTATGGGTGCGTTTTATAAACTTATGAGCTTTACGTCTCTTTTTGGTGATGTAACTAACTCCTTTTCCATATCGATGTTTCCCTGAGTTGCTGAATTTGACTGACTTTTTACTGCACCTGAGGATGGATCAAGGGAGGTTGTTCAGTGGGAAGGACAGCCTATAGATCACAGGACATAGAGCAATGGTTTTAAGTGAGTCTACTAGAAACATTTCTAATTGTGTGGGGTAAAGTTATCTTTTTCATTTTGGTTTCAATGGGTTGAATGACTTTTCACAATTATTGATTTGACATTAGGTCTGAGAACGTTAACTAGATTCTTATGTAGATTGCTGGTTTGGATTATATCTCGAGAATTAGTACTAATGCATTTGTTTGATTATCATGATAATTATACTCTCTTTCTCCCCATTTTCAGAAATTATTCCAGAGATAAGAGCATAATAAATTATGTTTAAGTTGAATAATAAAAAAATTAGGAAATGGAAAATCTACAACTGTACTAAAGTACTCTTTTATCACTTCCTATTACTTTTATTATTTCTTATTACTGAGTTCACTTTTTTGGTTAGAATTTCAGAAATAAAATATCTAGCTTGAACTACAGTACTTGTAACACTGACTTGGAATAAGTTTTGTTACTGAGTGAGACTCATTTTGAAACTGCTTTGTCTTTCCTCAGGAAAGCAATTGTTAACTTTGCTCACACTGCTTTTTACAATCACATTGTTTAAATTAAAAAAAAAAAAGTTTCTATCATGAACAAGACAAACAGAAACATCTTTAATACAAAAGTGCTTTCTTTTTTAGTATGGTGGGGGGCAGGGGGAACGCTGCTGCTCATGAAATTAAAGCACACTCACTGTTAAAATTTTTGAAACAGAAAAAAAAATTATTCCTCTCTGGAATCCCACTCTCAATGATTACCATGTTGCGACTTGACTTGTTTTGAAGAGGTCTTTTCTTAACCAGTTCTCTTCTTTGACAGCAGCCTTAACAGAAGGTTTAATTCAATTCAGAAAGTAACAAATAGCTAACAATTATGGAGCATTTATGACATCATGCTAAACACCTGACAGGTATTCACTTATTTAATCCTTATGACAGTCCTATAAAGTCAGCCACTATTATCATCATCCCCATTTTACAGATTGACTGACTACAGAATAAAAATACTCCGCTTGAAAATAACTTGCTCTAGTAAATAAGAACCAGGATTCTAATCCAGGCAGTCTGGCCTCAGATCCCTGGCTCTTAACCCATTGCCCTACACTGTCTCTCCTCCAATCCCATTTTCATAAGTAAACTGAAATTTAAGAGATGTTAGGTAATTTGCCCAAGGTCATGGAGCTACGGAGTGGTAGAACTGGAATTCAACCCAGACTGTAACTCCCATTGCTGGAGCTCTTAACTACCTTGCTATATAATCCAATCCATTCACACCACCAACCACTGGGTGTTTCTCTCCTAACTCTGCCCACTGACCCCCACAAACACCTACCAAGCAACGAAATCTCTAACAAATCCCTACAAGCAACGAAATCTCTAACAAATCTCTACAACAGAATCAAAAGGCAGATTGGGAGTAAACAAAAATTGGATTGTTTGACTCTAAAACTACATAAGACGGATACTACTTCTCAATAAGATCATGGCTCAGCTCAAAGCTAACAAGTCATTGTAGCCTACGGACCTCAGAATATTCAACACTGATCTGGTTATTTCTAAAGTATCATGCCCCTGCCAATTCTAAAGCTCCACGTTTCTAGATATGAACTTATATAATTAATAACTTCATATTTCCTTTAAGCGTTAAAGAAAAGAGAAACGATGAGATAAGAGATGAAAAGAGAACGAACTGCTAATTAAAAAAACCCAATAATCTAAAGTTCCAAGGAATAAATGCTATTAAGAGAAAATATGAAGGACTTCCCTGGTGGTCCAGTGGTTAAGACTCTGCACTTCCACTGCAGGGTGCACAGGTTCGATCCCTGGTCAAGGAATTAAGATCCTGCATGCCGCGAGGTGCAGCCAAAAAAAATTAAAATTAAAAAAAAAAAAAAAAAAGAAAGAAAAAATATGAAAGAACTAAATCTCCAAGGAAAAGCTATTAATCAACTCAAATATTTATTGAATTCCTACTGTGTAACTCTTCCTAGGTACCAGAAACATAAAGTTTAGTAAGACACAGTCCTGCCTCCCAGGTACCCATGATCTAAGGGGCTTACTGACTAGTCAGCAACACACTATACAGTAGCATCTCCATATCCTCTTAAAACTCACCAACCAGTTGGATAAATACTGTTGTCAGGGAATTAACAGTCAAGTGGGAGAATTCAACTGCCAAAAATAAAATCATCTGGCATACCAATAGCATGACTGAAACTGACTTTACCTTTTCAAAAGCAACATCCTAACGCCTGTCCAAAATAGAACTAGAATCAACCTGATATCCAACATACTTAAATTTTATTATTACAAACCCAGATTTCAGGGATGTTCTTATTCAGCTAAAAGAGCTAATATTTTCTACCTCTTGAATCACTTCCTTTGAATGATTGTGTTACCACATCTAGTTCCTCTGCCTCAATTTTTAGTTCCCCTTTTTCCCAGTTTCATGACTCCACAGCCCACTTGCCACCAGCTATCTCTGCATTCCTGTCAGCCTCTATTTTTAGTGTCAACATAAAGACCAGATTTAAGCAGCTCTCAGGGTTAGTTCCTTCACTAGATGACAACATACATTCCACACCTACCTGCCTGAGGCACAGGGAACACTGCTGGCAGGGACTGATTGTTCTTCTATATCTTTTTGTTTTGTATCTACATTAAAAAATACAACTTAGGCAGTCACACACACTGCTCAAGGGAGTGAGTGAAAGATGATGAGAATGTTAATTATAAAGAAGATAACAAAGATAAAACATTTATTATGTGTCAGGTACTGTTCTAAGCAGTTTACCTTATTTAATCATCACTACAACACTCCAGTTTACAAATTAAAAAACGGAGGTACTTATAGTGACTAAGAAATTTGATCCATATCACATAGCTAGTCAAGTTCCCAGAGCAGTTCACTGAAAATCATTTAACCCATCACGTAGCTGAACCATAGAATAACAGTTCACTTCAGGTGAAAAAGAAAGAAGACAAGGAGTGGCAGATGTTAGAATCAACAGAGGAAAAAAGAGAGAAGGAAAGAAAACAAAGGAGAAAAGAGAGACAAGGAGAACTCCATTCCCTGTTCAGTCTATAAATCCTCTACCTCATTTCAAAAGTCATCCTAAGACTATTCCAAGGACTTCGGGGACCAATTTAGAGACGAGATTTGAATAGCAATGGACTCAGTCCTTTAAAAGTTCTACTTCCACTCCATCTCAAAAAGATCCAGACTATTCTAGAAAAATCTAATCAACCAGTTTCCTACTAAAGAGGGTAACAGAGGGTGAGAAATCTCATAGGGATTAGATTTGCTATGCCTTCAAAAAGCTATGGTTTAGAAACCAGCCTGGGTCTCTCAAGTTCTACAATGATTCTAGGCCCTTCCACAAGTGCTACATGAAAAAGCATGGCTGAGGACCACATTAAGCTTTGGTCAGCAACAATTCTGGCCCTTCTATTTCTCACCTAATGTCATTAAGCAAATCGCTTGCACCCAGAAAGAAAAACCAGTAAATCCTTTGCATAGTACCTAGAGTATAGGCACACACACACACATATCACACGTACAGATACAGTTAATTCTTCTTTTCTAGCTTCACATAAATGAGAAATAGGAAATATATACACTTCCTAGTGTAGAGGACAGTAAGACAGTAGCCCAGAAAGGACTACAAAGGTTTTGAGGAGCAACCTTCTTCTCTAAAAACTCTGCTGTCCACCATCAAACATAAGGCCATTATGCTGCCTGCATCTGCCTCACAAGATCGGGTGTTGCTCCAGGACCTTGCTTCAGACATACATCATGGGAGACTTACAGAGGAATATCCAAGCCCCAACTCTCCCATCCTTTCCCCAAGTTCAGAGGACTTGGCTTAAGTACCTACTGTTAAGGATTGAATGCTTGTGTCCCCCCAAAATTCATATATTGAAGCCCTAAGGAAATGTGATCGTCCTAGGAAGTGAGGTCTTTGGGAGGTAATTAGGTTTAGGTGAGGTTATGAGGGTGGAGTCGCCATGATGGGATTTATGTCCTTATGAGAAGAGGAAGATAGACTAGAGCTTCCTGCTTCTGTCACCACGTGAGGACACAGCAGCAAGGTGGCCATCTGTAAGCCAGGAAGAGGGCCTTCACCAAGAACCAAATCTGCTGGCACCTGGATCTCGGACTTCCCAGGCTCCAGAACTGACCATATGGAGGAAATGTCTGAGGAAATGGTGAAATGAAAGAGATAATTTGTTAACTTGGCTGAAAGGCTACACAGTTGGTCTGCAAGTTTTTTCAAACTGTCACAAATCTAAAAAAAAAAAAAAATCCCAATATATCACTGGAAAAAATTTTCATGTAAGTGGACCCACGCAGTTCAAACCTGTGTTGTTCAAGGGTCGACTGTATAAAGAAAACTCCAGGCTCAAAGTGGATCGATGGCAGAAAACCAGAGTGAACAGTCTGGATGGAAGCCAAGCTCTCAAGATTAAAAAGTCAAAAAAAAAAAAAAAAAAGTCAAGATGGAAGGAAAAACTCATCAGGTTTTTGGTGACCCTCAGCAGAATTCGTCCAAATGGAAGCCTGTCCAATAAGAAGAGCAAATCCACGGGTCTGTGAGGAACCGTTATACCAATTTCCATAGTGGCTGCACCATTTTATATTCACACCAACAATGCCAAGGGTTCCAGTTTCTCCACATTTGTCAATACTTATTTTCTCATTTTTGGTAACAGCCATCCTAATGGCTATGAAATGATATCTCATTGTGGTTTTGATGTGCATTTCTCTAATGATTAGTGATTTGAACATTTTTTCTTGTGCTTACTGGCCATTTGTACATCTTCTTTGGAGAACTGTCTATTCAATTTTTTTGTCCATGTTTAAATCTAGTTGTTTATTTTTTGTTGTTGCTAAATAGTAGGAGTTCTTTATATATTCTAGATGTTACCCCCTAATTAGATATATGATTTGCAAATATTTTCTCCCATTCCATGGGTTTCCTCTTCACTCTCTTGATATGTTCTTTGAATGCACAAACGTTTTAAATTTTGATGTAGTCCAATTTATCTATTTTTTTCTTTTTTTGCCTGTGCTTTTGGTGTTATATCCAAGAAATCACTGCCAAATCCAAACTCATGAAGCTTTTCCCATATGTTTTCTCCTAAGTGTTTTTTTAGTATTAGCTCTTATGTTTAGGTCTTTGATTCACTTTAAGTTAATCTTTTGTATATGGTGTAAGGTAAGAGCTCAACTTCATTCTTTCGCATGTGAATATTCAGTTTTCCTGGCACCGTTTGCTGAACAAATATGGAACACTTTACAAATTTCCATGTCATACTTGTGCAGGGGCCATGCTCATCTTCTCTATATCATTCCAATTTTAGTTTATGTGCTGCCAAAATGAGCATTAGATGTCTTTCAAAATTAAAATTATCTTTGGGATTTCTCAAAGAGCCCCTGGAAAATCACAATGATTTATACATTTATCTTATAAAAAGAGAGATGCCAGAAATATTTTAGGTTACTTTGATATACTTCATATTCATGAACTAGCTCATCACTATATAAGGAATTCATGAGCATTATCAAATGAAAAGATAATTTTGTACAGATTAAATGTTATTCATATAAAATTTTCTGAGATTGTACATCATGCAAAATAAACTGACAGGGTCAAGAGATCTGTTAATGTCTTCATTGTCCATGATGTAATCTAAACCAAGCAAAAGTATTAATAAAACTCTTAAGAAAGGAAAAGAAAAGAGATAAGACCATTATGTTTCTCTTCTGGCTCATTAATGTTAACTTTAGGTTGAAATTTTCTATGGACATCTTGTACAATTTTTTAAAATATCACTATCAGAGTCATTACAGATATACCAATTACCAAGAAAAACAGTAAGATTCTACATAAAACACACAGCATTTAAATATATGTGCTCATCAGCACTCAAGACAGCACACTCTCAAGAGCAACATTTATCACACACTTATTGTACATGAGATCTTATTAAATATCAAGCAATAAAATAACGAGCAAGGTCCCCCACTTTCAAGTAACAGCTATGCACGTGCACCTGTATGTTTGTAAACACTTTGTAAGATTCCATTATTTTGTTATTGTATAACACTCCATCATTTAGGTCTTTTTAAAACCTTTTCTTTTAAGGGATGTTTTTAGACATGAATAAATTTTACCGTTTAAATTTACTTACTGCTAAAATGTCCGCTTCTACAGGCAGTAGGTTTAGGAATGCAAAGAGCTGGACAGTCAAGATGGTATAGACTTGTGTGGCCGACAGCATGAGCATCCCGATGGAGAGCAGCATCTCGCTGTAAAATCACCTGGAAGACAAGTAGATGAGTAACAATAAGTTCTGGTGCACTGTCCCTGAAAATAAGTTATTTGATATATTAGTTCCTGATGTCCAAAAATATCTCTTACATGCTCTTACAAAAATACCTCTTACAAACATGGATTAAGATTAAAATGAAACTTGTACTTCAAAAGCGTAATTGTTTACACAGATTTGGACATTTAGGTAAACACCCAGTGTTAGTCAATACCTACACAACTCATGGTGACTAAGTTCTATGTTTTAGTCACAAAATAAAGATCCTCCCACAGTTCTCAGTTTATAGCACAGCTTGTCTACCAACTCAATTATGGGACAAGCAAGATTTCAATCAAAATAATGATTAAAAAATGCACAAGCACCTTTGATTTAAAATTTTTTACAAAGAATTTTATAATTTGTAAATTTACTTTTTATTTATTCTTGAATATTGTACCCACATTGGAGAATACTTTTTAAAAATGGCCATTTATTATAAAGTAATACTTTTTGCCCTTTTCCTCCTAGCAATATATACACACCTTTTTGCCTCTCTACATCCCAATGGCAATAGTGCAGCTACCTCTCCCAACCTCATCCAATTCTCTACGTGAATCCCTATCTATCTTACAGAAAAAAGATACCATGAAAGAACTCAATGTTAACCGAATAAGTAACAAAATTCTCATTGGTAAGCCTCAACCAATTGTATAAACATACTTCTTAAATGGTGAGAATGAAGTTTACAAAGACAAGGGCCTTTATAATGAATTATTTCATTAAATACCACAAATTCATGTAATAGCAATTTGGATGATGATTGCTGTTGGTAAAGCTCTGGACTTAGAGACTACCAGAGAGACTCACACTGACTCTTTGACACACACTGAAAGAGAAATACCCTTGAATAATTTCTGAACTACCATCTTACAAAGCCATTAATAACAGAGATGAAATAAAGGTGAAAATACGTTAAAAATAGATTTATTGCAGAGACAGAAAGTAAATTAGTGGTTGCCTGGGGATGGGAGTAAGAATCAGGGAGAGAGGGGGGACAAAGAGAAATGGGAATGACTACTCATGGAAATGGGGTTTCTTTTCGGGATGATGAAAATGTTCTAAAATTAGATTGTGCCAATGATTGCACAACTCTATAAATAAACTAAAAATCACTACACTTTTTACTTTAAATGGGTAAATTTTATGGTGTATATCTCAATAAAGCTGTTTTTAAAATGCACAGATTTGTTGGTATTAGTTTCTTAGGTAAAATACATTTTATAATACAGCTCTGTTGAGAAAAGAGTTAACACAGAAGGTCTGAGACTGCTATCCTTAGAAAGGCCTGCTTGCAAGGTTGGCCCTTCACTGGCATCTGAGAACTTAGACTTCAGGAGGTTTCCCATCCTTCTCTGATAAGAACAGCTCATTGTGCCTAAATTCTGCAAACAATGTGGTTTATGTTGAATACCTACTTTCTTTCTGGGAGTCTGAAACTTTGGTATATGCTAGGTGGAGGGCGCCTACCTGAATAGCCCCCAGTATAAACCCTGGGCACTGAATCTCTAATGAGCTCCCCTGCTAGACATTCCACATGTGTCATCATAACTCACTGCTGAGAAATTAAGCATATCCCCTGTGACTCCACTGAGAGAGACTCTTAAAAGCTCACACCTGGTTTTCTCTGGATTTTACCCCATGCGCCTTTTCCCTTTGCCAACTCTGCTTTGTATCTTTTCACTGTAATAAATCATAGTCATGAGTACAATCATATGCTGAGTCCTGTAAGTCCTTCTAGTGAATCACTGAACTTGGGGGTGGTCTTGGGGACCCCCATCATAACCACATTATACAATTTCTAGGCCGAAATCATACCATAAAAACATATAAATCCTTATAAAACAAGGTATAGTTGCTACTAAATTTTGTTAGAAAAAATAAATACACAGTATATTGACCACTGACCTGTTTGGGAAACTTAACCTGAATAAGAACTATGACTTCCCTTGTAAAGTTTTGGAATTCCCAGCTAACTCTAGGGGAGGGAGATGAACTGAGAGTTTAGAGGTGAAATAACTCTTAAGGATAGGAATGATAATCATCACAACAACTATAATTGACCACTTACTAACCAGGCATTGCTCTAAGCATGTTATTGAATTTAAGTCATCTAATCCTAACAACACCCTATAAGGTATCATTTCATAAGTTGGGGAAAACTCAGGCCCTATTAAGTAACTTGTCCAAGATCAAATAATGAATAATAGCAGAGCCAGTATTCAAACCCAGGCAATCTGCCTCGGAAGTCTACATGCTAAAGCCCAAATGAAAATAGCATCAATATCCAAGGTTGATGTCTAAAAGGTAGAGTAATGGACCTACGCTTACACGGGTACTCAAGGGCTTCAAACCAATGTTCATGGCACAGCAGCCACTGGAGTATTCACTTCTTTTGCTGTGTGTGTGTGTGTGTGTGTGTGCGTGTGCGTGTGCGTGTGTGTGTGTGTGTGTGTACTTAGTAATATGCAGTGGGTTTTGGTCATACTTTTTATTGCCTTTTTAAAAATAACACATTCAGGACTTTTTAAAGTCTCTATTTACAAAACTAATTCTTGTTCACTGTAGAAAATGTGTGAAAAATTAAAATCACTCATAATCACCAAATAAAAGAATAACCAGTGTCCATATTTTGATGTATAACCTCCCATTCTTTTAGTTATGTGTAAATTCAAATGTATATTTAGCAAAATTGGGATACACTATACATGTTGTTTTGTTAACTATTCTCTTCACTTACTGTATTATGAATATTTTTCTAATTACCAAATTTGAAAAAATTAAAACTTTCAAACCCTGTACCATAACATCCTCTCAAGAACCCTTACAGACAGCAGTCCATGAGACCCGCTAGGGCTTCCACCTCTTTCAAACACTACTTTTTAAAAAAATCTATCTCATATACTGGGTTCCCATATATGACTTTGATATACAAAATGAAAACTACTGGTCTAAAACAGGATGTATAATGACCACATGATATTTCGTATAAATGTTCTATAATGGATTTATTGGAATCCCTATTGTTGGAGATTGAATTTGCTTCTTCTTATAAACTCTGTAATAAATATTCTTATAGTTAAACCTTACAGGTACATCCTTAATTTTTTTAGATTAAAGTCACAGAAGTGAGTGGTAGTACTATAACTGTGGTAAGAATTATGAGATCTAGTATTAGACAGACCTAAGTTTATATCTCAGCACTGCCACATGCTAACAGTGTGATTCTGCGGCAAAATTATTAAATTGCTTCATCTGTAAAAGGAGATTATTTAGGATTTAAAAGACAACTGTGGTGAAAAAATACAAAAATGCATATAAGGACTTAACACAACAGTGAAGTACAGGAGGAAAAGAGTTTGGGTGGTGATGCCAGTAGATGAGAGAAAATACAGAAGGAGAACTACAGTTAGTGGAAGTGAGAGCAATTTGGGAATTTTTTCACTTAATGTTTGTAAAACATTCTAGTGGACATGTAAACAGTGATAAACAGAAGTCAGGAGCTCTACTAAGGCATAAAAGAGATTTAGGAATCATCAACAAATAGGTGATAACTAAAGTGATCTTAATGTAAAAGTAAAAATTAAAAAGAGAAGAGAGCTAAAGAAAACTCTGAATATCTAAATTTAAGTAGAAAGGGAAAGCAGAGAAAAGAAAGTGAGAAAGAGATTGATTTCACAAAAACCAAGAAAAAAAAAGAACTTTAAAATGAATGTGGGGGAAGGAAGGCAGTTAGTCAACAGAAGTAAATGTTGGAGAAGCTGCAAAAAGGTCTACAATTTTCACATTTTAAGAGTCTGTCCAGGGAATTCCCTCGCGGTCCAGTGGTCAGGACTCTGCGCTTTCACTGCGGAGGGCCCGGGTTTGACCACTGGTCGGGGAACTAAGATCCCACGTGCCGCGCAGTGTGGCAAAAAAGAAAAATTGTTTAAAAAAAGAAAAAGAGTCTGTCCAAACTAAACAATTTAAATTTCCAGTAATCGAACAGGTGCCCTTGCTCTTGCTCTGATCAACTCACTGTTTCAAGAATGCACCCTGCTGTTGCCAGCACTAAATCTTCATTCGTGTATTATCCAGAAAATAAAATATACTCTACCTACAAAGAAAAATTTAGGGAAAAACTATGAATCCTATAAAATTGCATGCAAAATTTTATGTATGTATAGATACATGCAGTTTCTTGAAAAAGGTCCATGGTTGTTAATGCAGTCTCCAAAAAAAGCACAATAGGGTTTTTTTTGTTGTTAAATCTTCCCTTCTCCAAGAAGTTTTCTGGAAGGAAAGGTTAACAAGCTTAAATCCTTTGTTACTTTCTCCCAGCACTTAAACTACTGGGTTGGGATAAATATAGACTGTCAACTGTATCACTAGGCAACATTATTTATTGTAAAAATGACTTTCTAATTGGTGAAAACTGTAAAGACTGCATGTAGGTTAACTGTAAAAATCCTTGAGAGACACCAAGCAGGTTTCTAGAGATGTATCCATTGCCACCATCTCTGATCATATCTAATTTTGCCTTCTATTTGACAAAATTCTACTATTAATTATAAACAAACATTTTATATGAAATTAGCTACTTGACTCTGTCTAAACGGTTTTCCAACTCGCAAATTCTCATTCTACTTTCCATCAGTCTATATCACCTAAGACGTATTCTTGCCAAAATTATTTTAACGCAGTTCTAACAAGCCTTTAGCTCTAACTTCAAGTTTACAAGAAATACATGGAATAGAATTAAATAAGTAAAATAAGATGGATGTGTTACTTGAGGGCATTGCACCAATTTCTATAAAATTAAATGGAATAAACAAAACAGTGTAGGGGGACAGAATGGGAGAACAGCATGAGACTGTTGTACATTAAAAGAGATAAAAAACATTACATCCAAATGCCAAACACAGGTTCAAGCAAACCAACAATAAAAATACAATTTAGGAACAAGAGGGACAATGTGAATGTAGTCTAGATATTAGATAAATTTTTTAAAATAATTGTTGATTTTCTTAGGTATGATGACAGTTTTGTGGTCATATGAGGAAGTCCCTATTTCTAGAGCTGCCTACTGAAATGCTTAGGAATGAAATGCCATGATATCTGTAATTTACTTTAAAATTCTCCAGCCAAAAAAAAAAAATAAACCAAAACACTAATCAACGTTAAATCTAGGAGAAGATTATATTGAGGTTCATTATACTATTTCTCTACTTTTCTAGATGTTTGATAATTTGTATAATAAGTTTTATTAATTCAGTGAAGAAATAACTGTTTTAACTCTTCAGTGACCTTTTTTTAGAAGGCCTTCAGCCTCATTTTTTTTAATATGGTATAATACATACAACATAAAATTTACCATTTTAAACATTTTTAAGTGTAAAGTTTAGGTTAGTGACATTAACTATATTCAAATTGTTGTGCAACCATCACCACCATCCATCTGCAGAACTTTTTCCTCTTCCCAAAGTGACACTCTGTACCCATTAAATACTAATGTCCCATTCCCCCTCCCCCTAGCCTCCAAGCAACCACTATTCTACTTTCTATCTCTATGAATTTGACTACTCTATATCAGGTGACTGATATAAGTGGAATCACTTTATGTCTATTTATGTCTGGCTTATTTCACTTAGCATGTCTTTAAGATTCATCCACACTGTAGAATATGTCAGAATTTCCTTCTTTTTTCAGGCTGAATAATATTCCATTATATGTACTTACCACATTTTGTTTATCCACTTATCCGTCAATGGATGCTTTGGTTACTGCCACCTTTTGGCTACTGTGAACAACGCTGCTTTGAACATGGGTGTACAAATATCTGAGTCCCTGCTTCTTTTGGGTATATATCCAGAAGTGAAATTGCTGGATTATATGGTAATTCTATATTCAATTTATTTGAGGAATCACATACCATTTTCCACAACAGCCGCACCATTTTACATTCCCACCAGCAACACACAAGGGTTCCAATTTCTTCATATCCTCAACAGCACTTCTTATTTTCTGTTTGATAACAGCCACAGTAATGGAGTGGTATCTCATTGTGGCTTTGATTTGCACTTCTCTAATGATTAGTGATGCTGACCTCTTTTCATATGCTTATTAGCCTTTTGTATATCTTCAATGGAGAAATAATTATTCAAATCCATTGCCCATTTTTTAAATTGAAATATAGTTGATTTACAGTGTTGTGTTAGTTTCTAGTACAGCAAAGTGATTCGGATGTGTGTGTGTGTGTATGTATATTCTTTTTTCTGATTATTTTCCATTATAGGTTATTACAAGATAGTGAATATAGTTTGCTGTATAGCCCTATACCGTAGGACCTTGTTGTTTATCTGTTTTATATATAGTAGTGTGTATATGTTAATCCCAAACTCCTAAGTTATCCCTCCCCCTCTACCCTTCCCTTTTGGTAACCATAAGTTTGTTTTCTATGTCTTTGAGTCTATTTCTGTTTTGTAAATAAGTTCATTTGTATCATTTTTTTTTTAGATTCCACATATAAGTGGTATCATATGATATTTGTCTTTCTCTGACTTACTTCACTTAGTATGATAATCTCTAGGTCCATCCATGTAGCTGCAAATGGCATTATTTCATTCTTTTTCTGGCTGAGTAATATTCCATTTGTGTGTGTGTGTGTGTGTGTATACGTACACATATATATATATATATACATATATATATATATATACACACACACACCACATCTTCATTATCCATTCATCTGTCGATGACACTTAGGTTGCTTCCATGTCTTGTCCGTTGCCCATTTTTAATCAGGTGGTGGTTATTGTTGAGTTTTGAAAGTTCTTTATATATTCTGCATATATTTCCCTTATGATATATATGATTAAAAAATATTTTCACCAATTCCATGGGTTGTCTTTTCACTATGCATAGTGTCCTTCAATACCCAAGTTTTTAATTTTGAGGAACCAACTCTTGATTTTGTTAATTTTCTACTGGCCTTGTGAATTTGAGAACCTTTGAACTGGGGCTGGTACATGTGGTTATCCATATGGCTTAAGGGCACAGATGCCAGTTACTCATCTAATGCTGTTCTGGTAATTGCAAAATTTAAAAACTTCCCCAAGCAGCAGAGTAAATCCTAACCTCACATTTAAGTTTGTGACAATACCATGCAACTCATCTACACAAAACTACATTTTAAACTTCATTTTACAGATGGGGATGCATTTAGTAAGTGTTTAAGACCAACATTACTTTCAGGAATTTGCTTTCCAAATAATCTTTAATTCTGAAGATGACTCACATTCTGACATCAGCTAGTTCAGTACCAAATAACACTCATAAAACAGCTAACCATTGCCATAAGAAAGCCTCTGAATAAGCTCATATTCCATTGGTTCTCAAGCTACTCTTGTGTATCACTGGGATTTCAAAAACTTGACCAAAATGCCCCACTGCTAAAATAATGGTAATCTTTTCCTAATTTGAAAAAAGATTTAATAGGTAGTAATTTCAATTTATTTTTCTCCATAAATGTATCTTATACTACAAAATACATCAAAAAAATATGTACTATAGAAAGCATTAACAGAAAAAAAATACCTGAACAGCTAGTTAACTATTTTAGTGTAAAATTTATAATAGCCAAATCACATTGCATTTAATAGATGATTTTTTTTTTACAAATGTGCTCATGGTCATGTATGTTTATTACATATATAGGGTACTATAAAATTTCCTCCAAAACAGTGTTCTCAATTCATACAAGTGACTATATCAATAACTTCATAGTACTCCTTAAAAAGCATCATGATTTCCAAGAGTTCAACTGAGAACTACTAATATATACTACACTTAAGTTTCCATAAAGCATAGTTTTTTTGGTTTTTTTTGGTTTTAAGTATTTGTTTATTTATTTATTTATGACTGTGTTGGGTCTTCGTTTCTGTGCGAGGGCTTTCCCTAATTGTGGCAAGCGGGGGCCACTCTTCATCGCAGTGCACGGGCCTCTCACTATCGCAGCCTCTCTTGTTGTGGAGCACAGGCTCCAGACGCGCAGGCTCAGTAACTGTGGCTCACAGGCCCAGCTGCTCCACAGCACGTGGGATCTTCCCAGACCAGGGCTTGAACCCGTGTCCTCTGAATTGGCAGGCAGACTCTCAACCACTGCGCCACCAGGGAAGCCCAAGCACAGTTTTTAATGCTTTTAAAGAAACGGTTGAGAGACTGTCATGAGGAAAAGTGAAATAAAACCGACAACAGGGCTTAACTTTTTAAGCAAAAATAAGATACCCAATAGTTCTTTGCAAAGAAACTGAAGATTGCCCAGCTAATTTCCCTAACATGAAGCCATCTAAACTAAAAAAAATCCTCATCTAAGATGTTTTACTTTTACTGTCAACCAATTTTTTTCAGATTCCACAATTTGATTTTTCCAACAAATGAAATAAGCAAAATTTTAATTTTAAAAGGTTAGCAAACAGGTTTCTCCAAAACATCAATTCTTTCCAACCTCTGAGACTCATACAAACTATTCTCAATGTTTAGTGTGTACCCTGATCCCAAAACCAGACAAGGACAACACACACGCAAAAAAAATTATAGGCCAATATCTCTGATGAACATAGATGCAAAATCCTCAACAAAATACTAGCAAACTGAATACAACAACACTTTAAAGGATAATCATAATCAAGTAGAATTTGTTTCAGGGATGCAAGGATAGTTCAACATTCACAAATCAATGTGATACATGACATTAACAAATGAAGATAAAAACCATGTGATCATTTCAACAGATGCAGAAAAAGCATTTGACAAGATTGAACACCCATTCATGTAAAAACTCTCAATAAAATGGGTATAGAAGCAACGTACCTCAACATAATAAAGGCCATATACAACAAACCCACAACTAACATCACACTCAACAGTGAGAAACTGAAAGCTATCCCTCTAAATTGTGGAATAAGACAAGGATGCCCACTCTTGCCACTCTTATTCAACATAGTACTGGAAGTCCTAGCCAGAGCAATTAGGCAAGAAAAAGAAATAAAAGGCACCCAAATGGGAAGAAGTAAAACTGTCACTAATTGCAGATGACATGATTTTATATATAAAAAACCCTAGGGGACTTCCCTGGCAGTCCAGTGGTTAAGACTTCACCTTCCAATGCAGGGGGTGCAGGTTCGATCCTGGTTGGGGAGCTAAGATCTCACATGCCTCGTGGCCAAAAAACCAAACCATAAAACAGAAGCCATATTATAACAAATTCAATAAAGACTTAAACAATGGTCTACATCAAAAAAAAAAAAAAAATCTTAAAAAAATATCCTAAAGACTCCACCAAAAAACTATTAAAAATAATGAACTAATACAATAAAGTTGCAGAGTACAAAATCAATATGTGAAAATCTACTGCACTTCTATACACTAAAAACAAATTAGCAGAAAGAGAAATTAAGAGAACAATCCAATTTACAAACACAACAAAAAGAATAAAATACCTAGGAATAAATTTAACCAAGAAAGCGAAAGACCTGTACACTGAAAAACACTGTTGAATGAAACTGTAGACACAAAGAAATGAAAATATATTCCATGCTCATGGACTGAAAAAACTAACATTTTTAAAAGGTTCATATTATCTAAAGCAGTCTACAGATTCAATGCAATCTCTATCAAATCCCAAGGATATTTTTCACAGAAATAGAACAAAAAATCCTAAAATTATATGGAACCACAAAAGACTGCAAATAGCCAAAGCAATTCTGAGTAAAAGAACAAAGCTGGAGACATCACGCTCCCTAATTTCAAATTATAATACAAAGCAATAGTAACCAAACAGCATAGTACTGACAGAAAAACAGACATAGATTAACGGAACAGAGCTGAGAGCCCAAGAACAACGCCATACCTACATGCACAATTAATTTATGACAAAGGAGCAGAGAACCACAATGGAGAAAGAATAGTCTCTTCAATAAATGTTGGGAAAACCAGACAGCCATATGGAAAAAAATGAAACTAGACCACTATCTCATACCATACACAAAAATCATCTCAAAATAGATTAAAGACTTAATATAAGACCTAAAACCATAAAACTCAACAGAAGAAAACATAGGCACTGCACTGTTTAATATCACCCTTAGCAATATCTTTCTGAGTATGTCTCCTCAGGCAAACGAAACAAACAAAAACAAATGGTACTACATCAAACTAAAAAGCTTCTGCACAGCAAAGGAAATCACCTCTAAAATGAAAAGACAACCTAGTGAATGGGAAAATATATTTGCAAATCATACGTCGGATAAGGGGTTAATATACAAAATATATAAAGAACTCATAAAACTCAATAGCAAAAACCCAAACAACCCAATGTAAAAATGAGCACAGGATTTGAAACGTCAATTTTCCAAAGAAGACACACAGATGGCCAAAAGGCACTAAAAAGATAATCAACATCACTATTAGGGAAGTGCAAATCAAAACCACAATGAGGAGACTACGAACCAAGATGGCGGAGTAGAAGGACGTGCTCTCACTCCTTCTTGCGAGAACACCAGAATCACAACTAGCTGCTGGACAGTCATCGACAGGAAGACACTGGAACTCACCAAGAAAGATACCCCACATCCAAAGACAAAGGAGAAGCCACAATGAGACGGTAGGAGGGGCACAGTCAGAGTAAAATCAAATCCCATAACTGGTGGGTGGGTGACTCACAGACTGCAGAACACTTATACCACAGAAGTCCACCCACTGGAGTGAAGGTTCTGAGCCCCACGTCAGGCTTCCCAACCTGGGGGTCTGGCAATGGGAGGAGGAATTCCTAGAGAATCAGATTTTGAAGCCTAGTAGGATTTGATTGCAGGACTTCGACAGGACTGGGGGAAACAGAGACTCCACTCTTGGAGAGCACACACAAAGTAGTGTGCGCATCGGGACCCAGGGGAAGGAGCAGTGACCACAGGGGAGACTGAACCAGACCTACCTGCTAGTGTTGGAGGGTCGCCTGCAGAGGGGGGCGGTGGCTGTGGCTCACCGTGGGGACAAGGACACTGGCAGCAGAAGTTTGGGAAGTACTCCTCGGTGTGAGCCCTCCCAGCGTCTGTCAGTAGCCCCACCAAAGAGCCCAGGTAGGTTCCAGTGTTGGGTTGCCTCAGGCTAAACAACCAACGGGGAAGGAAGCCAGTCCCACCCATCAGCAGTCAAGCGGATTAAAGTTTTACTGAGCTCTGCCCACCAGAGCAACAGTAAGCTCTACCCACCACCAGTCTCTCCCATCAGGAAACTGACACAAGCCTCTTAGATAGCCTCATCCACCAGAGGGCAGACAGGAGAAGAAAGAAGAACTAAAATCCTGCAGCATGTGGAACAAAAACCACATTCACAGAAAGATAGACAAGATGAAAAGACAGAGGGCTATGTACCAGATGAAGGAACAAGATAAAACCCCAGAAAAACAACTAAATGAACTGGAGATAGGCAAATTTCCAGAAAAAGAATTCAAAATAATGATAGTGAAGATGATCCAGGACCTCGGAAAAAGAATAGAGGCAAAGATCAAGAAGATGCAAGAAATGTTTAACAAAGACCTAGAAGAATTAAAGAACAAACAAACAGAGATGAACAATACAGTAATTGAAATGAAAACTACACTGGAAGGAATCAATAGCAGAATAACTGAGGCAGAAAAACGGGTAAGTGACCTGGAAGACAGAATAGTGGAATTCACTGCTGCGGAACAGACTAAAGAAAAAAGAATGAAAAGAAATGAAGACAACCTAAGAGACCTCTGGGACAACATTAAACGCAACAACATTCTCATTAGGGATCCCAGAAGAAGAAGAGAGAGAGAAAGCACCCAAGAAAATATTTGAAGAGATTATAGTCGAAAACTTCCCTAACATGGGAAAGGAAATAGCCACCCAAGTCCAGGAAGCGCAGAGAGTCCCATACAGGATAAACCAAAGGAGAAACACACCGAGACACACAGTAATCAAATTGGCAAAAAGTAAAGGCAAAGAAAAATTATTGAAAGCAGCAAGGGAAAAACGACAAATAACATACAAGGGAACTCCCATAAGGTTAACAGCTGATTTCTCAGCAGAAACTCTACAAGCCAGAAGGGAGTGGCATGATATACTTAAAGTGATGAAAGGGAAGAACCTACAACCAAGATTACTGTACCCGGCAAGGGTCTCATTCAGATTCGATGGAGAAATCAAAAGCATTACAGACAAGCAAAAGCTAAGAGAATTCAGCACCACCAAACCAGCTCTACAACAAATGCTAAAGGAACTTCTCTAAGTCGGAAACACAAGAGAAGAAAAGGACCTACAAAAACAAACCAAAAACAATTAAGAAAACAGTCATAGGAACATACATACCGATAATTACCTTAAACGTGAATGCATTAAATGCTCCAACCAAAAGACAAAGGCTCACCCAACGGATACAAAAACAAGACCCATATATATGCTGTCTACAAGAGACCCACTTCAGACGTAGGGACCCATACAGACTTAAAGTGAGGGGATGGAAAAAGATATTGCATGCAAATGGAAATCAAAAGAAAGCTGGAGTAGCAATACTCATATTAGATAAAATAGACTTTAAACTAAAGAATGTTACAAGAGACAAGGAAGGACACTACATAATGATCAAGGGATCAAGCCAAGAAGAAGATATAACAATCATAAATATATATGTACCCAACATAGGAGCACCTCAATACATAAGGCAACTGCTAACAGCTCTAAAAGAGGAAACCGACAGTTACACAATAATACTGGGGGATTTTCACACGTCACTTACAGCAATGGATAGATAATCCAAAATGAAAATAAATAAGGAAACAGAAGCCTTAAATGACACAATAGACCAGATAGATTTAATTGATATTTATAGGACATTCCATCCAAAAACAGCAGATTACACTTTCTTCTCAAGTGCACATGGAACATTCTCCAGGATAGATCACATGTTGGGTCACAAATCAAGCCTCAGTAAATTTAAGAAAATTGAAATCATATCAAGCATCTTTTCTGACCACAACGCTATGAGATTAGAAATGGATTACAGTGGAAAAAAAGTAAAAAACACAAGCACATGGAAGCTAAGCAATATGTTACTAAATAACCAAGAGATCACTGAGGAGATCAAAGAGGAAATCAAAAAATACCTGGAGACAAATGACAATGAAAACACGACGATCCAAAACCTATGGGATGCAGCAAAAGCAGTTCTAAGAGGGAAGTTTATAGCTATACAAGCCTACCTCAAGAAACAAGAAAAATCTCAAATAAACAATCTAACCTTACACCTAAAGGAACTAGAGAAAGAAGAACAAACAAAACCGAAAGTTAGCAGAAGGAAAGAAATCATAAAGATCAGAGCAGAAATAAATGAAATAGAAACAAAGAAAACAATAGCAAAGATAAATAAAACTAAAAGGTGGTTCTTTGAGAAGATAAACAAAATTGATAAACCATTAGCCAGACTCATCAAGAAAAAGACGGAGAGGACTCAAGTCAATAAAATCAGAAATGAAAAAGGAGAAGTTACAACAGACACCGCAGAAATACAAAGCATCCTAAGAGACTACTACAAGCAATTCTATGACAATAAAATGGACAACCTGGAGGAAATGGCCAAATTCTTAGAAAGGTATAACCTTCCAAGACTGAACCAGGAAGCAATAGAAAATATGAACAGACCAATCACAAGTAATGAAATTGAAACTGTGATTAAAAATCTTCCAACAAACAAAAGTCCAGGACCAGATGGCTTCACAGGAGAATTCTATCAAACATTTAGAGAAGAGATAATACCCATCCTTCTCAAACTCTTCCAAAAAATTACAGAGGAAGGAACACTCGCAAACTCATTCTACGAGGCCACCATCACCCTGACACCAAAGCCAGACAAAGATACCACAAAAAAAAAAATTATAGACCAGTATCACTGATGACTATAGATGCAAAAATCCTCAACAAAATACTAGCAAACAGAATCCAACAACACATTAAAAGGATGATACACCATGATCAAGTGGGATTTATCCCAGCGATGCAAGGATTCTTCAATATACATAAATCAATGTGATACACCATATTAACAAATTGAAGAATAAAAACCATATGATCATCTCAATAGATGCAGAAAAAGCTTTTGACAAAATTCAACACTCACTTATGATAAAAACTCTCCAGGAAGTGGGCATAGAGGGAACCTACCTCAACATAATAAAGGCCATATATGACAAACACACAGCACACATCATTCTCAATGGTGAAAAACTGAAATCATTTCCTCTAAGATCAGAAACAAGACAAGGATGTCCATTCTCACCACTATTATTCAACATAGTTTGGGGAGTCTTAGCCACAGCAATCAGAGAAGAAAAAGAAATAAAAGGAATACAAATTGGAAAAGAAGAAGTAAAACTGTCACTGTTTGCAGATGACATGATACTATACATAGAGAATCCTAAAGATACCACCAGAAAACTACTAGAGCTAATCAATGAATTTGGTAAAGTTGCAGGATACAAAATTAATGCACAGAAATCTCTTGCATTCCTATACACAAATGATGAAAAATCTGAAAGAGAAATAAAGGAAACATTCTCATTTACCATTGCAACAAAAAGAATAAAATACCTAGGAATAAACCTACCTAGGGAGACAAAAGACCTGTATGCAGAAAACTATAAGACACTGATGAAGGAAATTAAAGATGATACCAACAGATGGAGAGATATACCATGTTCTTGGATTGGAATAATCAATATTGTGAAAATGACTATACTACCCAAAGCAATCTACAGATTCAATGCAATCCCTATCAAATTACCAATGGCATTTTTTACAGAACTAGAACAAAAAATCTTAGAATTTGTATGGAGACACAAAAGACCCCAAATAGCCAAAGCAGTCTTGAGGGAAAAAAACGGAGCTGGAGGAATCAGATGCCCTGACTTCAGACTATACTACAAAGCTGCAGTAATCAAGACAATATGGTACTGGCACAACAACAGAAATATGGATCAATGGAACAAGATAGAAAGCCCAGAGATAAACCAACGCACCTATGGTCAACTAATCTATGACAGAGGAGGCAAGGATATACAATGGAGAAAAGACGGTCTCTTCAATAAGTGGTGCTGGGAAAATTGGACATCTACATGTTAAAGAATGAAATTAGAACACTCCCTAACCCTAACACCATACACAAAAATAAACTTAAAATGGATTCGAGATCTAAATGTAAGACTGAACACTATAAAACTCTTAGAGGAAAACATAGGAAGAACAGTCTTTGACATAAATCTCAGCAAGATCTTTTTTGATCCACCTCCTAGAGTAATGCAAATATAAACAAAAATAAACAAATGGGACCTAATGAAACTTCAAAGCTTTTGCACAGCAAAGGAAACCATAAACAAGACGAAAAGACAACCCTCAGAATGGGAGAAAATATTTGCAAATGAATCAACGGACAAAGGATTAATCTCCAAAATATTTAAACAGCTCATGCAGCTCAATATTAAAGAAACAAACAACCCAATCCAAAAATGGGCAGAAGACCTAAATAGACATTTCTCCAAAGAAGATGTACAGATGGCCAAGAAACACTTGAAAAGCTGCTCAACATCACTAATAATTAGAGAAATGGAAATCAAAACTACAGTGAGGTATCACCTCACACCGGTTAGAATGGGCATCATCAGAAAATCTACAAACAACAAATGCTGGAGAGGGTATGGAGAAAAGGGAACTCTCTTGCACTGTTGGTGGGAATGTAAATTGATACAGCCACTATGGAGAACAATATGGAGGTTCCTTAAATAACTAAAAATAGAATTACCATATGATCCAGCAATCCCACTACTGGGCATATACATAGAGAAAACCATAATTCAAAAAGACACATGCACCCCAATGTTCACTGCAGCACTATTTACAATAGCCAGGTCATGGAAACAACCTAAATGCACATCGACAGACGAATGGATAAAGAAGATGTGGTACATATATACAATGGAATATTACTCAGCCATAAAAAGAAACGAAATTGGGTCATTTGTTGAGACGTGGATGAATCTAGAGACTGTCATACAGAGTGAAGTAAGTCAGAAAAAGAAAAACAAATATCATGTATTAACGCGTGTATGTGGAACCTAGAAAAATGGTACAGATGAACCGGTATGCAGGGCAGAAGTTGAGACACAGATGTAGAGAACAAACGTATGGACACCAAGGAGGGAAAGCCGCGGGGGGGTGGGGATGGTGGCGTGATGAATTGGGCAATTGGGATTGACATGTAAACACTGATATGTATAAAATTGATGACTAATAAGAACCTGCTGTATAAAAAAATAAATTAAATTTAATTTAAAAATTTACAAAAAAACTAATACTAGACTTTCTTTGGGTTATTTGCATGGAAATATGTTAATATAAATGTTTCAGACATTACATGAAATTCCTAAAAGTCTTGTATGTTCTGGTATAATGTTATAAGTCATAATTTTAGTTATTTTTTTAAAATGTATATCTCAGAAATAACTAAGTTTCCTTGTCAATTGCATTATTATGAACTTTCATCAAATCTTTAACCGTGGTCATTTTAAAGTCTTTTGTCATTTACAGACAGTTCTGGGTGTACTCTGATGCTTTTGCAAAAATGCTCCTATAAAAGGGTTTCATCTTCAAAGAATTCATGGAAAAGACTCTGACAAGCACAGGTTTCTGGTAACTGACTATACTGCTGAACTGAATGAATAAGCATTTTCAGAACTCTAATGCAAAACTGATGAATTCATAAAAGTGCTAACAAAAGATCAAGATGAAAAAAAAAATTAATTACATGGGACTGAGGTAACTGATGAGGATGAGTATAATTTTTGTGACTTTCTGTTTGAATTAAAAAAAAAAAATCCCACAAGGACTCAGAGGCAAAGAATATACAAATCAATTTTCACTGCAAAGTAAAGGAGCTGTTACAGTGGATTACTGGACTGAATGTCAATATTATGACATAGTATGAGTGTGTTTCATGTTTGGTAATTGCAGTCATTGTTGCTTTTGTTGTGGTCATCCATGTACAATGCCTGGTGTCAGTCTATTTATCTCTTGTTAAAAAAAAAAAAAAACCTAACCTAAAAAAGAAAAAAATTAATTACACGGGACTGAGTGAACTGATGAGGATGATTATAATTTTTGTGACTTTCTGTTTGAATAGAAAAAAAAAAAAAAGACTATGCAGTAGCTGGAAACCATAAAAATAGAATGCCCTGCATAAATATTTTTGCTTTATCTTAATACTGAATAAAGTATCATAAAGCATTTCATTCAGAAAAAAAAAACCCACAATGAGGTAACAACTCACACCCATTAGAATGGCTATTATCAAAAAGGCAAGAAATACTAAGTGTTGGTGAGGATGTGGAGACAAGTGAACCCTCAAACACTGTTACTGGGAATGTAAATTGATGCAGCCACTATGGAAAACAGTATGGAGAGGCCTCAAAAAATTAAGAAGAGAACTACCACATGATCCAGCTACTCCACTTCTGGATGTTTATCCAAAGAATATGAAAACACTAACTCAAAAAGATATATGCACCTCTATGTTCACTGCAGCATTATTTACAATAACCAAGCCATGAAACAACCTAAATGTCTATCAACAGATGGATAAAAAAGATGCGGTAAACACATAGAATGTTGCTTGGCCATAAAAAAACGATGAAATCTTGCCATTTACATGACACACATAGACTTTGAGGGTATTATGCTAAGTGAAATAAGTCAGACAGAGACAGACAAATACCATATGATTTCATTCATATGTGGATTATAAAAAAACTAACTAAATAAATAAAGGAACAAACCAAACCAAACAAAAACACGTAGATATGGAGAAAAGATTAGTGGTTACCAGAATGGAAGGGGGTTGAGGGAGGGCAAAATGGGTAAAGAGGTCAAATACACGGTGACAGATGGAAACCAAACTTTCAGTGGTGAGCACGCTGTAGTGTATACAGAGATCAAAACATAATGTATACATGAAACTTAAATGTTATAAACCAATGTTACCTCAATTTAAAAATACATATATCAGACATAATTGAATCAAGGATATTTCTACCGTTAAGTGGCAAAGGTCATGCCCTGTTCTTCCCCAAAATACAGCCTCCCTTGTCCTTATGCAGACATAGGCAATGAGTTACCCTTTTTGATATTAAACTTTATTGAGCATTATGCATTAAAGTAGAATTAATATATTTTTGCATGTGCATATAATGTAATTCTCTACAACAATGAAAACAAATGACAGCTATATGACCAATATAGATGAATTTCGCAAGAATAACCCTAAGCAAAAGAAGCAAGTCACAAAGAATGCAAATACTACGATTCCACACACATAAAGCTCTTTAAAAGGCAAAACAGATATTACGTAGAGATTCACAATTAAGAGGTAAAAATGTAAAGAAAAATGAGGAAGTTATCATCATAAAAATCAAGATAGTGATTACCTTGAGGGTAAGAAAGGTAAGGAAGGGGAGTGTAACCAGAGAAAAGGTGCTTCTGGGATGCCAGCAATATTCCACATCTTGACCTGAGCTGTGATGAGATGGGAGTTTGCATTATAATTGTTCTTTAAACCATACACAAATGTTTTATACATTTTCTCCATCTATGATAGTTAACTATTTTCAAAAGGAAAAAAAAAATAAGAATAAAGCAGCCTGTCACTCAAAACAAGGTTTTTTTGTTTTGTTTTTCTGACTACATGGAGATATGAAAGCTAGCAAGCAGGAGCCTGCCAAGATCAAACACAACACACTAAGTGAGTCAACAAATAAGCAACTATTAAAAACCAGACTCATGTTCAACGCCAGAGTTCTATCTTCTCATTCAGTGGACATGAGATGGGATCTAGCAATAGGTATTAAGTATATAGCACATACCCAGGGGCTTGCGGTAAAAATCAATAAGTTCAATAAGGAGAGAGAAACTATAGTAAATTAAACAGAGTGTTTAACACAAATAATAATTAAACTATGATAGGATAGTAACTATAAAGATATAATGAGGGGTGGCAAGAGGCAAGAGAGAGGGATTCCAAAGGGGCATGAGGAAACCTCTGGGAGCAATAGATATGATCATTAACTTCATTATGGTGGTTTCAGAGTTATATAAATATGGCAAAGCTAATAAGCATAAACTTTAAATATGTACAGTCTGGGACTTCTCTGGTGGTCCAGTGGTAAAAAATCCGCCTTCCAATGCAGGGGACACGGGTTCGAACCCTGGTCAGGGAACTAAGACCCCACACGCCACAGGGCAACTAAGCCCGCGCACCACAACTACAGAGCCCACAGGCGCTGGAGCCCGTGCGCCACAACCAGAGAGAGAAATCCTGTATGCCACAACTAGAGAGAAGCCCGTGTGCCTCAACGAAGAGCCCACGCGCTGTAACTAAGACCCGATGCAGCCAAAAATAAATAAATATGTACAGTTTATTATATGCCAATGATAAGTCAATAAACCTGTTTTGAATTTTTTGAAGATAAATAATTATTAAACTCTGATGGGAAAAATAAGGCTGAGGGAGAGTACCCAAAAAGGATAAACTTGGAAGAAGGGTCCCCTCCTCAAGGCTGGAGTTTCTCATTGGAGAAGCTATGGTTGCAGCACACTAGATAACAGAGAATTTCACTGGATTGTCCAAACCAGAGCAGGTCCAACGTTGCCAGACTAGCAGGAAACAATTCTCTGGAGCGCAGCTGTTGAGGCTGGTGAGCAGGTGTGCAGAGGCAGTCAGGAGACTGCTGCAGGCACAAGGCCTAGAATGCACAGCATCCATGTCAAGAGGACTGCAGGAAACAACTCCCTGGGGTATAGGCAAGCCGAGGTTGGTGGGCAGGCACGTAGAGGTCCAGTCAGGCACTGCAGGCATGAGGCCTGAGGAACACGGTGTCCACTTCAGAAGGGCCGTGGCAAGGTGGTCACCAGGTCTAGACTGGGACTGCAGGATCAGTGAGGGCCTGTTTACTCTGGGCACATGGCTGAGGCAGAGCACCACCATATGTCCCCAATGTCCCTGGAAGCGGGGGGGGGGGGGGGGGTAGTGTGTGGAGGAGGCGGGACAGGACAGACACAGCTCAAGGGAACTAGAAAGGAAAAAACCCCTTCTCCTCCAGCATCCTGACCCCTTCAGCACTTAGTAAAGCTTAACATCATGCTCTTTATGAAGGAGAAATGCTTCGAGTCCAGTTCATTACTGCAGAGCAGGTATTGAAGGGTTAGTTTGGAGCAGAAAGAAAATAAATTGATAATTTACACAGTCATCTTTCTGTTCTCAACAGTATTTAAATAAGACAGTGTTTCTCTCACTTAACAATAGGGGAAAAAGGAAAGTGAATATACGGCCATCAGTGTTTATCACAGCCATTAGTGCAGAATCTGAAAGAGCACCCACGGTCTCTTTAAAGTATCATTTATTTTTAATAGTCACACAAATTTCTTATTCTAGTCTAGGCTATTATCCATGTATGCTTTAAAATAAAATGTTTTAAATTAGACAATAATTGGGCTTCCCTGGTGGCGCAGTGGTTGAGAGTCTGCCTGCCAATGCAGGGGACACGGGCTCAAGCCCTGGTCTGGGAAGATCCCACATGCCGCGGAGCAACAGAGCCCGTGAGCCACAACTACTGAGCCTGCGCGTCTGGAGCCTGTGCTCCGCAACAAGAGAGGCCGCGATAGTGAGAGGCCCGCGCACCGCGATGAAGAGTGGCCCCCGCTCGCCGCAACTGGAGAAAGCCCTCACACAGAAACGAAGACCCAACACAGCCAAAAATAAATAAATTAATTAATTAATTAATTTAAAAAAAATTAGACAATTGATTGTTATGCTTATCAGCTTCTAGGGGCTGCCCACATTCACTGGCTCACAGGCCCTTTGCTCCCTCTTCAAAGCCAGCAATGGTACATTGATTCCTTCTCACATCACATCATTCCCAACTCCTCTTCTTCCACTTTTAGGAAATCTAGTGATTACATTGGGCCTATCTGAATAACCCAGGATAATCTTCCCACCCCAAAGACCTTAACTACATCTGCAAAGTTACTTTTGAATATAAGGTAATATATTCACAGGTTCCAGGCATTAGGATGTGGACATCTTCAGGGGTCATTATTCTGTCTACCACAGGAATTAACCCATTTCTCATCAAATTTTCAATTTATTCATTTATATTAGTATGGAATCATGGATTACTGTTTTAATCAATGGGTTATACATATTACAGTAATTATTACTTTGATGTCCAACTGTCTCTAATTTAGCTGGTCGAGGTTCACTCAAATGGGTTTCTGTGTCTTTCTGACGCGGCCCCATCATTCTTGAGCACTTCTTTGTTTCCTGGCACAAGATTTTCTAGTCCCATGCTGTACTTTTTTTGCTGTAGCCCGCAAATCAGCCATTTCTCCAAGGAGAATATCCTTGTTTGTAGGAATCTTACACTAAAGTATTTGGTGAGTACAGAACATCAGGTCAACAACTTACTCTGAAATAATTAAGGGGGGAAAAAAGGTCCCTGTACTGTTCTGGAACCTTGTGATCATTTCAAAATTTAAAAAATTATTTTACATTAATCAATACGTCTTCCAAAGCTCAAAATAAATTATTTGAGGCTTGTCTAAATATTAGTAGTGCAGATAACTGAAAATTTACCAGCTATAAAAATCACTGGTTTCTCTCAGAACCTGACAAACTGAACTTAGCTTTTAAAGTGTAATTGCAAAGACTATAAGGAGAGCTGTAACACATGGATCAAAGTTCTAAGCCTGGTAAATCCATCATTTACTGATTTAAGTTAATGCCATTGTAATCAGGCTCTAACCCTTATACATTATTCACTATATTGTTATCTAATAAAATGTTTGATTTTTTTCTAATATTAAAATTAATGCTCATTAGAAGGTATAAAGAAAACACTAATTACCCATAATGTTAACATTCATAGATAACATGAGTGTTTGTCCTCATGTGTTGTAGTTCGTTCTCACAGGTTCTAACATATCCTAGCTCTCCCAACCTCACTTTCAGCTCTCCTTCCTCACTGCCACCCAGCTGACCCATAATGGCCCAGCTCACCCAACATACAAGACACAACGGCAACAGCATTGTAATATACTTCTTAACCAGCTTCCAGAACTTCTTAAAGTCTAATCCCTTATTCCATATCACCCATATCATTCAAACTGATTCTTCTTCTCCGATCCAACCACTAGTAGCAGTCTTTTTTCCAGCCATATTTTACATCATTTGTATATTTACTGTATTATGATTTATATGTTGTTTTACTTAAAGATGTACCATTTTCCCTTGTTATTAAAACTCTTCATAAACATTTTAATAGCTGCTTAATGTCACATTATATGGCTAAATCATGACTTTGTCTAACTATTCCCCTACTGTTTAATACTAAGTTGAATCCAACTATTGCAATTACAAATAATTCTATGATAAATATAAATCTCTTTCAACATTTCTGATTATTTCCTTAGTATAGATTCCTACATGTGGAAACTCTACACCAAAGAAACAATTTAAAACTTTATACATATTGCCAAATTGCTTTCCAGAGAGAATATTCCCATTTATACTTCCAAATAAATGTGCATTTCAAGCACTAATTATCCTTTTCTCATCTTTGTTGGCGTGAGGTTAGAAGTTACATATGCTATAAATGATAAAAATAGCTAATGTTTATTGAGTGCTTACTACATTTCTGGCTAAGTACTTAATATGCATTATTTCTGTTAATCCTCACAACAGTATCCACTATCTTTCCATAAATATAGAAAACTGAGGCTTAGATCAATAGCATAAAGTGCTTATAACAGTGCCTAGGATGTAGCAAGCACTTTAAAAGTATTCGCCCCTTCAAGTAACTTGCTCAATGGCACTTACCTCTTAAATAATGGAGCTAGGATTCAAATATAGGTGTATGTCATGAAATCCCAGCCCTTTCAGACCATCTGATTACTGTATAAATTTGCACTTATTTAACTACGTGTTAGATTGAAATTTTTAGTATGTCTATTCATAATGAAATTTTAAGGCTAAATATTCGAAAACTTCTTTCAAGGAAAACTAAGAAAGGTAAACAAATGTATATAAATGATAGTTTATATATTCAAATCAGCTTTCATTCCAATCTTATTTTTATTATTCATGGATCTTTGAATCAGACTGAGTGATAAATATGGTTTATCCCTAAGATTTCTCCATAACATCAGAATTAAGTTGCAAAAAAATTAATTTTTAAAGTAAATTATATATTCTCACCTTTCTTCAAGCTTAAAGAAAATGAAATATTCTATCTATATTATAATGGCCAAGTGTATGTAATATGATACCAGGAATGCAGTAGTATAAGTAGATAATCATTCAACACTATACTAAAAGGACATACCATACTATTAATATTCAGAATAATCATACATCATAGAGATCAAAATTCTTTAGTGTTCCACTTCCCACTTTCTTATTTACCTATATAATCCAGCTCATAAAGGTAAAAAAGAAAGTAAATGACCATTAAAAGTAATTAATGTTACACACAAAAATCAGTTGTGCTTCTATATACCAGCAATGAACAATCCAAGAATGAAATTAAGAAAATTCCATTTATACAAGTATCTGAAAGAATAAAATACCCAGGAACAAATTTAATAAGTGAAAGACCTGTACAAAGAAAACTACAAAACATTGCTGAATGAAATCAAAGACCTAAATAAATGGAAAGATATCCCATGCATTTTAAGACTAAATATTGTTGGGGAGTTCCCTGGTGGCCTAGTGGTTAGGATTCAGTGCTTTCACTGCTGTGGCCTGGGTTCAATCCCTGGTCAAGGAACTGAGATCCCACAAGCCACACAGCGCAGCCAAAAAGAAAACTAAATATTGTTAAGATGGCAATACTACCCAAAGTAATCTACAGATTCAATACATTCCCTATCAAAATTCCAATAGCCTTTTATGCAGAAATAGTGAAGTCAATCCTCAAATTCATATGGAATTGCAAGGGGCCCTGAATAGTCAACACAATTTTAAAAAAGAAGAACAAAGCTGGAGGACTCACACTTCCCAATTTCAAAATCTTACTATAAAGCTACAGTAATCAAAACAATGTGGTATGGGCATAAGGACAGACATATAGGCCAAAGGAATAGAATTGAGAGTCCAAAATAAACTTACACTTCTATGGCCAATTGATTTTCAATAAAGGTGCCAAAATCATTCAGTGAAGAAATAATATTATACTTTCTTCAACAAGTGGTAATGGAACAACTGTATACCACATGCAGAACAATGAAGTTGTACCCCTAAACTCACACTATATGCAAAAATTAACTCAAAATAGTTCAATGACCTAAATATAAGAGCTAAAATGATAAAACTCTTAGAAGAAAACATAGGAATAAATCCCCATGACCTTGGATTCCACAATGCATTCTTAGATATGATACCAAAAGCACGAGCAACGAAAATAAATAAATTGAGCTTCTTCAAAATTTAAAACTTTTATGCATCAATGGATATTATTAAGAAAGTGAAAAAACAACCCACAAAATGGAAGAAAATATCTGCAAATCATACGTCTGATAAGGGTCTAGTACCCAGAATACATAAAAACACTTACAACTCAATAATAAAAAGACAAACAACCCAACTTAAACATGGGCAAAAAATATGAACAGACATTTCTCCAAAGAAGATATACAAATGGCCAAACAACCACATAAAAAGATGTTCAACATCATCAGTTATTAGGGAAATGCAAATCAAAACCACAGTGAGAAAAAAAAAAAAAAAAAAACCACAGTGAGATATCACTTCATATTCACATGGACAGCAACAGCATTAATTTTTTTTTTACTGGAAAACAAGTGTTTGGGGGCTTCCCTGGTGGTGCAGTGGTTGAGAATCTGCCTGACAATGCAGGGGACACAGGTTTGAGCCCTGGTCCGGGAAGATCCCACATGCCACGGAGCAGCTAAGCCCATGCGCCACAACTACTGAGCCTGCGCTCTAGAGCCCGCGAGCCACAACTACTGAGCCTGCGCTCTAGAGGCCACGAGCCACAACTACTGAAGCCCGTGCACCTAGAGCCCATGCTCTGCAACAAGAGAAGCCACTGCAGTGAGAAGCCCGCGCACCACAACAAAGAGTAGCCCCCACTCACAGCAACTAGTGGAAGCCCATGTGCAGCAATGACCCAGCGCAGCCAACAATAAATAAATAAAATTTATTAAAAAAAAAAAAACAAGTGTTGGTGACAATGAAGAGAAGTTGGAACCCTCATACATTGCTGGTAGGAATGTAAAATGGTTCAGCCACTGCGGAAAACAGTTTGGCAAGTCCTCCGAAAGCTAAACATAGGATTACCATATGATCCAGCAATTCCACTCCTTATATATACCCAAGAGAAATGAAAACTGGGACTCAGAAAAACCCTTGTAAATGAATGTTCAGGGCAACAATATTCACAATAGCCAAAGGATGGAAAGAACCCAAATGTCCTTCAACAGATGAATGGATAAAGTCTGGTGTATACATACAATAAAATTATTTAGCTGTAAAAAGGAAGAAGTATTCATACATACAATAATGTAGCTTGCAACAACACTGCAGAACCTTGAAAACATTATGCTAAGTGAAAGAAGCCAGACGCTAAAGGTCACATATTGTATGATTCCATTTATATGAGATTTCCAGAATAAGTGAGATATCCAGTAAATCCATAGAAACAGAAAGCAAATTAGTGCTGCCAGGGGCTGGTGGCAGCAGAAAATGGTGAATGGGGGCTTCCCTGGTGGCGCAGTGGTTGAGAATCTGCCTGCTAATGCAGGGGACACGGGTTCGAGCCCTGGCCTGGGAAGATCCCACATGCCGCAGAGCAACTAGGCCCGTGAGCCACAACTACTGAGCCTGCGCGTCTGGAGCCTGTGCTCCGCAACGAGAGAGGCCGCGACAGTGAGAGGCCCGCGCATCGCGATGAAGAGTGGCCCCCGCTTGCCACAACTAGAGAAAGCCCTCGCACAGAAACGAAGACCCAACACAGCCAAAATCAATCAATCAATCAATCAATCAAACATACGCATCTGATTCAAGATCCTCATTTAAAAAAATAAATAAATAAAAAATTTTAAAAAAAAAATAAAAAAAATAAAAAAAGGAAAATGGTGAATGGGTATGGGGTTTTAGTTTTGAGCGATAAAAATGTTTCAGAACTAGACAGAAGTGGTGGTTGCACAGCACTGTGATTTACTAAATGCCACCCAATTATTCACTTTAAAATTGTTAATTTTATGTTGTATGAATTACACCTCAAAAAAATTTTAAGCAATTAATATCTATAATACCTGTTACGTAAATGTATAAATTACAAGCACAGGTCTTCCTTTTTGAAGGTCAAACGTAAATTACAAGCACATTAATTAGGCAAATGAACTACTCTTCATATTTAATGAGTAGTTTTACATCTAAGCGAAGTAGAAATTCAACTCCTACTCTCTTATGACTTGATTTAGAAATATTCACCTATCATCAGGTGGGATTATTTCCCCTCATTGCCTCTAAAAGTTTAACTGGATATCTTGATCATTAGAAAATGAGCCTGAACTAGTCATATTCAATCAATTAAACTTCGACAAATTTCTAGCCCCTCAGAAATGATTCTAAATCATAATTCTTGCATCTGACTGGAAGCTCTCAAAGTTCAATAAGCAGAATACCCTAAATATTCAGTTGTCTTCTCAATTTACATTAATGTGGCTGTGAACACATAAATGTTTTAATGTTCAAATATTTCATGGTTACTGATACCCTAAAACCACAAAATTAACACTGTTCCTCAGACTTTATTTCAGAGTTAAAAGACAGATTTCCTCAAGCAGAACTACACAGTTGAAATAACTGGAAATAACATAAGTATCTTCCTCATGGATCGTTCTCTTAAAGGAATGTAAAGGTAGATATAAAAATGCCTGATCAGGACTTCCCTGGTGGTGCAGTGGTTAAGAGTCCGCCTGCCAATGCCGGGGACACAGGTTCAATCCCTGGTTCGGGAAGATCCCACATGCTGCAGAGCAACTAAGCCCGTGTGCCACCAACTACTGAGCCCGCGTGCCTAGAGCCCGAGGTCCGCAACAAAAGAGGCCACTGCAATGAGAAGCCCGTGCACCACAATGAAGAATAGCCCCCGCTCACCACAACTAGAGAAAGCACGCGCGCAGCAACGAAGACCCAACGTGGCCAAAAATTAATTAATAATTATTTTTAAAAAGCCTTATCATGTTACTCCCTGCATAAAATTCCTTAACAGATTAGACAACTTTCAGAATAAAGTTCAAAACTAAATTGTGATTTAGCACAGAAAGTTCATAAACTGTCTCTGCCTATGTCTCCAGCTTTTTCCCTTGCCATTCCTCCTTAGTCTTTCTTCTCTAACCATTTGAACTTTCTTTTCTGTCAGCCTCTCATTATGTGCCTTCTCTGTGCCACCGCGGTGTAACAAAACATTTAACTTGTTCATCACTCCTTGAAGTTAGGGACCATACAGTTTCAGATTTGGTATACTTAGCACCTAGCACAATAATCAAAGGCTGTTGTAAAATTAAAGTATGAAAGTATGGACAACTGGTAAGATCCATTACTGGGGTCTAAAATACTGTGGCATATTTTTCCTTCATAATGGCAAAAGGGGAAACTACATATTAGGTTATATTTTGCTTTATTTTTTAAAATTAAAACGTGGTCTTATTAGTAAATAACATCAAATAGATAACATTAAGTTTGTAGACATTTTTTAAACATCTAGTTTGTTAACTAAAAGCATAAATTTAGTCTGATTATTATTCAATGGAAGCTCATGATCAGCTCTGTTTTGTCTACATTAGTAAAGTGAAACTGCAATAGACATTTTGTAAGTCTTAAAAGATATTTTTAACAGGAAAATTCCTCATTTTACAAATGAGGAAATGAACCGAGAGGTCGAGTTATTCATGCAAAGTCACACAGCTAATTATTGGGCAAGCTGGGGAACACCCAGATACCCAGATTCCCTTAATGGTGATGCTTTCAGCTTTCAGCTACAATATAACCTTATTTCCACTTCAACCTCATAGGCAAGCCACGCACTGCAATTCATAGCACACTTCTCTTTCTTCCTACCCTCAATCTAGTGAGTACATGAGCCCTTAATACTTGTTACATTTAACTGATTTCTTTATCTTTAAGATCTGGTCCTTGCCTTAACACAACTTTCTTCTCTCCATTATAAATATTTAATGAGTACCTACATTTGCTGAATATTAAATACATCTAAGTCATTTCATTGGGAAAAGGGGAAATGGGGAGACATACATGAGTCAGAATGATATAGTCCCTTCCTTTAAAGTGCTCTACAAAATTAGTTACAATCTGGTATAGTACTCTTATTGTTATCTGTTTAGAACTGTGATTTTATAAATACATAGTATAAGAAAAATCTAATTACTTTCCACTATTAAAATAAACCTTGGGCTTCCCTGGTGGCGCAGTGGTTAAGAATCCGCCTGCCAATGCAGGGGACACGGGTTCAAGCCCTGGTCCGGGAAGATCCCACATGCCTTAGAGCAACTAAGCCCGTGTGCTACAACTACTGAGCCTGCGCTCTAGAACCCATGAGCCACAACCACTGAGCCCACATGCCACAACTACTGAAGCCCGCGCTCCTAGAGCCCGTGCTCCGCAACAAGAGAAGCCACCGCAGTGAGAAGCCCACGCACCACAACGAAGAGTAGCTCCCACTCGCTGCAACTAGAGAAAGCCCTGCGTGCAGCAACGAAGACCTAACGAAGCCAAAATTAAACAAATAAATAAATTTATTAAAAAATAAAATAAAATAAACCTTATTTCTCTCACTAGAAAATAAGCTCCATGAGGGCAAGGATTTTTTGTTGTTGCTCACTAATGTAGTCCGCATGCCTAGAACAGTGCCTGACATAGAAAATACTTAATAAATATTTGTTGAGTGAAGAATGCTATAGAAAAATGTGTAAGTAGTAGAATCCAAGTAACGTTTCCAACAATGGTGTGACAGATGACAGAATATGTAAACCTTCCTTGTCCTAATGCTTGTGCCTAATGTCCAATTTTTTATTTGATTGGTCAGTTACTCGGAACTTGCATTACAGGAAACTAAAAACAGTTCGGAGATGGATAAATTACTATACTGCTAATTTAACATCATGCCCTACCCAACTGCACCAAACTCTAGAAAATCTGCCAAGAAAGGAAACCACAGGCCCTTCTCCTACTTAGACCTGAGCCCTTTTTCAAGTATAAAGGGGCTCTAGATGTTTCTCTTGCTTACAACACACCAGAACTGGTATTAGCATCATCATCATTTTACAGAATGAGGAAACAAGCCAGAGAATGGGTGCCACAAGGATTCAGTCATAGAACCTCTATTCTTCCTACCACACTATGCAGCCTTCTCCTCTCATCCTTTGAGGTTCTTCTCCCACAGTCTCAGCTATAAGTAAAATACAATCTATCTAGGTCGCCTCTTCATTGCTGCCCCATAACAAGCACACAGACTCTCTGATTTTAAAGGTTATCCTATTAATCAATTCAGGGTAACAAAGGGGATGACACAAATAAAAAACCTGGAGACGTTCCAACAATTCAACGTTCAACATGCGTGTTTAAATGTCTGGTACTGTATAAAAATCACAGTGTCTTTCCAAGTTCTTAATGTGAGAATCCCTAGGCTCCAATTTACTGGCTCTCTTTTGAAATAATAAATGGGAGGTTTGCTAGGTTTCCAAAATTTTCCCTCCCCACTACCTTATTCCTGTCCTCCCAGGAATACGTTACAGGGAAAAATAGTGGCTATAACCCTATCAAGTAAGAAATCTGCATTTCTGAGGACTTTCTGGAGTCACATCCTTCCTGTGAAATTTTGACCCACAGAGGGATGATTGCTTTAGACCATTTCCTCACCATGTGAGCAATTGGTCTCTTACCTTTTTATGGAATACACAGAGCTCTCCGCTTCATCTCACATTTCCAAACATCTGAACAAACTCTCTGCTCCAAAACCAAAGACTGTATCATAAATCCTTCTCCTAAATCCCCTTCCACCAACATCTGTTCTTCATCATAATATCCTCCCCAAAATAAGGCCCATACTTATGTCGGTTCACAATGTCAATGTTAACATTTCTCAATTCTATACCCTTTACAACAATTCCACCGTCATTACTTCCTGCCTCAACCAACCTCAACTGTAATTAAACTCCACGACATTCCTACCTCCAGGCTTCCACTCCTTCACTGGACTTAGTTCCAGATTAATATCTATAAGGAGGGGTTCTTCTCAAGTAAGAATCATGTACAAAATTCTTAACCTGGTTCATTTAAGTATTCCCGTAATCTGTATCCATCTACCTTTACCAGCCTGTTCCTTAAACATACTACCTTGGCAAATGTCCTCTGCTTTCCTATTTCTATACCTTTGCTTCGGCAGTGTCCTGAGGTTAAAATCTTCTCCCATCCTCCTCTAGTTGCTAACAAATTTTTCAAATGGCCACATCCTCGGTATGAAAGGAAAAAGGCTGAGGCATATGATTTATTGAACACATATTCTGTCTAGGGCTTTACAAATTATCCTTATCCCCACAAAAATATAATGGCTTAATACTATATTTTTGAGGAAGGAGTTGAGGAAACCAAGGGCCAAAGGAGCTTACCCAAGGTCATCCACATCAGCAAGTAAAGAATCCAAAATAACCCCACAGTATTCTGTATTTTTAAATAAAACATGATACAAGACAGGCTTTATAGTCAAGATGCCTAGGTTCAAATTCCAGTTGCTCCACTAACCACCTGTGTGAACTCAAAAAGTTATGTATTTTCGATGCCTTCATTTCCCCATCTTTTATAAAAAGAGGATTACAAGACAATATTAAGTGCTTAGAATTGTTTGGCCTATAGTAAACAATCAATGTTAGTTATTATGACTGTTATTGTTTCTATGTACTATGATATGTAAACTGACAATACCAATTATATGTTCTCATTGTTCCTAAATTAACTTTTGTGTAAAAGGATTATAAAAACTTCGTATTTTTTTATATATGCTTAGTAAATATTTGCAGAATACATGAATTTTTAAACAATGATTATCCACCATGCTCTAATTAAAAAGAAATGTCTATTAATTCTGCTTCTTCTTTTGAGAAAACTAACAATGCTTACTTTCTTCCCTTTTTTATGTCATGTGAAACTACTATGTGCAATGCCAGATGGCAGTAATATGTCAAACAGTACAAAATACTATTTTGATCTGAACTCATTTTGACTTCTGCTAAATATTCCCAGATTTTAAAATGTCCAAAATCATACTTTTTACTTAAACACCAACCGTTTTCAGGTCATACCAACATGAAGTAAGCATACCACGATATTTGACCAAGCCATTTCATTTCATACATCTTTATGGCAAAAACTATAAAACATAAAATGCCTTCCTATCCAATTTAGTTCGAAGAGATAAATCTATCATACCCTTAGTCCTGCCCTTACTTAGCTAAAATTGTGCCTGAAAAACTTCTGATAAATCTATGTTATTCTGGGATGCAGAAAAATATCAAAGGAAGGGTGCTGAATGCTAATAACAGTTTAGGCCCCTGCAAAATGCGTGAGAGAAATGAGCTTTAAACAAGGATAAATGAGAACTTACTCCAAATCCTTCAATATTAAACCCTGTAAATTAACATTTTTGTCCACATGATTTACTATTACACATGGAGACATGAAGCTGCTGGCTTCAAATAAAGGGAGAGGTAAAAAATATATTATTAAACCAGTTGTCATTCCTGACACAGAGAGAAATAACTGGGCTCCTAGCCAAACATTTCCAAAAATCAACAACAAAAACAACAACTACTTTGAGGCTTAACTATTTAACAGACATATTTTATTTCAATTAATTCTTACAATTCTTCCCTTATTTACAGATAATCTCACAGAATTAGTAAGTGGCAGAGCTGAAGGGTGAACCCAGCCTGACTCCCAAATTCAGGATCCAGTGTTTTGCCATAATCCACAATAATATGGTATACATTTACATCTTCCTCTTCACACTCATATATTCTTTTTAAAAACCTGAAACAAAAGCTTCATGAAATAATATTTACTCTTACTCCATAGGATATTCTCTGATATTTTTTTCTTTCTTTCTTTCTCATGTGAATGCCAATGCACTAAATTGATTCCCAAATCCCCACGGGCCCTGCACGACACTTCTTACCTCCTGTTTAAAGTTCTTTTAAACTGCTACCATAGTCCAGTTTTGCTACTCTGAAGTGGAGCTAATCTCCTCGACCCATTAAAATTTGTCCTTAAATAGATGAAATCCTTGAAAGCCCTTCCTTAAACCTTGAATTTATGTTTCTCTAACTAGAACTCTTCGGCGGCACACCCATCTTAGCTATTTATATTGTATCAAAAACTGCAGATGTTCTCCTTGGAGAACAACAGATCATTGTTGAAAGGAATGCATTAGTTTTCACTGTTCCTGCTGCATCACTGACAAGAGTTGACAAGTGTGGGGCAGCAACACAGGACCTGAGCAGCTGCCCACGGTGCTGAAACTGAAGATGAAGATGAAACGATAGTTTTGGAGATATACTATTGCCAGATTAGGACAAAGTAGAGGAATTTACCAAAACGCTGGCAGAGAACACTCAGTGGCTGCCACCAAATACGCGTGAGTGCTTCTGGGATCGCTTGGCTTTGGTGTCGACCCACTCCCTCTCTGGGACAGAGTTCTTTTATCGGTGCGGGTCAACTCAATACGGGAGAGCTTCCAGCTTTAAGGGGGCAGGGACGCGGTATCTGTCCCTAAGAGAGTCACGTCCCACCTTCTATCTAGCTTCCGGGGTGGGGGTGGGGGAAGGTTAGAAAGAAAGGAGGCGCCTGCCCTCTTTTTTCCAAAAACTAAAGAGTTCCCCCAACTAAAGTCAAGCGACTTCGCCCGGGGACGCCGCGGCAAGTGCTGGACCAAGAGAAGCCCGCCGAACATCTTCCCAGGTTCCAGCCACCTCAAGAGGGGAATGTAAGAAGCAAAACGAATAACCCAACAACTTCAGATACACACAAACTCATGGGGCGGGAATGTGAGGGGAACTCGGCCCTCCGAGAGCAGGGCTTTTTATTTTACCTTTTGCAAAAAAAAAAAACCTAGTTTCTTCCGCGCCCAGCCTGGAGGGGAGCAGCCAAGAGCTCAGCGGCGGAGCCGCCTCGGAGCTCCAGGGCCGGAGAGGGGGTGTGTTCTCTCGGCCAGACCCCACGGGGAACAACCCGCCGCCCGGCCGCCGCGACGCGGGAGAGGCTCTTACCTGGAAGCCTCACCCCGCAACACAAATAGGCTCGCCAGCCGCGTCGCTGCGGGAGAAGTCCCTACCGCGACTTCATGACTGAATCTCCGCACCGACCCCCACTGCCTGGAGTCGGAGCACAGACGACAACACCGAGGCGAGGCGGAAGTCCCGCCCCGCGCGCCTCATTGGCCCGCACCCGAAGGTAGAGGAAAGCCATTGGGCCACAGAGCTGCTCGCTAAGGCTCCTTCCCAGTCTCACGCCGGGTCTAGCTGCTTGCTCAGGTCCAGTTCGGAGAGATGCCCAGTCCGCGGAGTCGCGTTATTGGCCTCGTGATCGGTCCTCTCTGGAAGGGAAGGGCAGGGCAGGGCAGGGTGGGGCGGGCTTCTGGAGCGAGGCTGAAGGATCTGCTTTTGGCGGGGAAAGGGGTATGATGGCCGAGGGGATTGGCTGTGGAATACTGCCGCCTGCCGTGTGCCCCACAGGACCGGAGGCCGTGGGGTCAGAAGGGGATCGGACCTAGCGGCCAGAGCTAGCTGGCCTAGCCCGTTCTGGCTGTTGGGCCGAAGCATCCCGAGACCCAGCTGGCGGGCTACCCCTGGGCGGGCCTGGCTTTGGCGTCGTCGCGCCTCTTTCCTGCACCGCACTCACCCGACCCTCAGAAGAGGTGAGGACGAGGCCCCATCCCTTCTGCACCGTGTCTAGGCGGAGATCGAGATGGATGGGGCCAAGGCCAACGCCTTAAAGTCCGAGTCGCGTTGTTAGAGGTGCGAGCAGCCCGAGCGCTGAACACTAGTCCCCCGACGCCTGAGTGGGAGCCGTGCTGACGTCAGCACTCTGGGCCTGACACGCGCGCGCCATCCCCTAGACTCAGCAAAAGTCAAACCGTGTGATTAAACCCTAGGTCAGCTTTTAAAACCCTTGCCTCCTTTAATGAACCAAAAAAATCTCGTTCCCTACCGCCTTTCTGATAAGACCTCCGCACCCCAGGTATTCCAATTTCAAACCAAGCTACTTTTAAACTTAAATTACCCGGACTGGAACATCCATGCTGATTAACCAGTTACCAACTAGAAATTTTAAAGAGGTAATGTGGCTTACTGCAAAGATTACAAAGAGTTATGAACTAGAATGTCAGGAAACCTAGATTCTGGCCCTGCTTCTGCTTCAAAATAAGGCGCCTTTAAGAGCCCATTACAGGCTTCACATCCTTCAACCTCATCTTCTAGACAAAGGAGGGGCGACAGGAAGCTATCACTTAGAACACCTGTAGAACACCCTTGGCTGTAACTTGTAACCTTGATTGATCTGGGGAGACCTGAGAAATAGGAAGAAGACTCCCTATTGTGTATCTTTTTGTGCCTTTAGAATTTTAAACCTTTTGAATATTACCTACTCAAATAAAATTTAAATACAAAAAAACTTTAAATCAAATTACAATAAAATAAGTAAAGGCCATCAAAGGTACCTTCCTATTCTGTGTATCCTTTGACTATATATTCTATATATCCTTAGACTTTCATCAGTTGTAAAGACAGTCAATACTTAATACAGTCCTGCCTTTAAGAAAGTCATAAGTAAAAGTTAGAATTGGGAATATTACTATGAAGGCTAGTGTAAGCATAGTTAGAATATCTCTATAAGCATTTCTTCATTAAATTATCTCAAATTGGCTTTATATTAAATCAGAGATTTCTTGCATGACATTGAAAAAAGTAAAAAATAACATCCACATTTTACAGGTTAAAAAAAAAAGTTTTGTTCATTCCTTAAATAAAGACATGTTGAGTACAGAACATTTTAATCTGACTTTATTCTGCTCTTCAGATCACAATAGGTATCGTTCTTTCAGTTACAAACAAGGTAATGTGTTATTTGTACTGCATTTAGGCAGAAGAATTGTGCTACACCCTGCAGAAGCATTTATTCTCCCCACTGTGATGAATGAAGTCAAACTGAAAGAAGACAGATTGGGAAAATGTACTAATTTTTTTAAAGTAGGTTAGACAGTAAGGTTGATAGACATCTTAATTATGGTTTTCAAGAGCATGAAGGGTTAATATGGCACATGATACTAATAGCCACTAATTATCTCCTTGGAAAGACAAAAGAAAATTAGGACTTTGTGTCTGACAGTTTTTTATTTTTTATATCCTCCTAAAAGCACAAATAGCATATAAAATTGTAGAATTTCCTACCTCCAATATATTGTAAGACAGCAACAACAACTAAAAAGACAAGATACCCAATTACCTAATTGTCTAAAATGGTTTAGAAGTAGTTTTCCCTGAATAATGAAAAGAATGCAGGCAGTTTCTTTAATCACTGAGATCAACTAGAGACATTAAAATTACTCTAGGCATTATTATATTTAGAATCAGAAAAAAGTAATTCTAGACTCAGATAAAAAGATACTTTCATTTTGAAAAGAAAAAAGTAAAATTATTACTGTGATAAAAGAAGGAATAGAATCCATAAAGAATCCATAGGAATCCATATATGTATGGAATACACACATTTGAAAAAGTACTAAACAGAACTTCTAAAAATTGTCTCAGGGAATTTTTGGCTGAAGATTAGAAAGTCTCCCATTTCTTTACCAAATTCTAAGCTAATGAATAAATTCATCTTGTAAGAAAATAAGTGAAAAGTTCAGAACACACAAAAAAAGATATCAAAAGGATTTTTCAACTAAGTTTAAGGAATTGAGAAAGGTCAGACCAAAAAAACAAACAAAAAAAAGTTCTCTTTAAGTCTAAATGCCTTAAAAAATGACCTGGTCATTGTTTCCCTTGAGATGAGTTGCTTCCCGGTCTTATATATAAAATGACTGACATACGATTTCAACTTTTCCTTTCTTATTTGGTTCACTGAGAAGCAGTCTTACTCTATTTGCTGACAAAGTTATTACAAAATAAGCTGCAAAAATTCAGATGACATATGTAATATAAAGATGTAAGAACTCAGGAATGTGGATCAAGACAGTCATTTTGGGAAACAATTTGGCATTATCTGAAAAGGCTGGAAAATAACATTTTCTATGACATAGCAATTCCAATCCAGGAATATACCCTAAAGAAACAAAAAATAAATTTATAACTAGGTACATTGTAGTGAAATTTAAAGAAGATCAAAGAAAAACAGAAGTTCTTAAATAAACAAAGAAAAATAAAATACAAAGGCATGGCAGCTGACTTCTCAATAGCCACAAAAGAAACTAGGAGTCAATGAAATATCTTCAAATACTAAAATAAAATAATTGCAATTGTCAACCTAGAATTTGTGCCAAGTTAAGCTATCATTTAAAAGTGAAGGCAAAATGAAGACATTTTCAGAGGAAAAACAGCATTTATTCCTAAGACACTTTTATTGAAAGAACGATGTTTCTTCATCTAAAGGATGTCTTCAACAAGTTGAAAATTGAACCCAGGAATAAGGGGTGAGATGCAAGAAAGTATGGAGAGCAAAGAAGTTGAATATAATTTTCAAACAAGTAGATGTAAAAAGGGGAATGAAGAAAACATAATTATTCAATAGAAAACAGGGGAGTAAGGGTGGGAAAGGAGCAAATTAAAGGTATTGTAAATGGCAAATACAAAATGAGATAGAGGAAATCATCAATAATCTCTAAAAGAGGTAAATGGGGTAAACTTGCCAATCAAAAGATTGTCCGTTGTATTCTTTTTAACAAGACATAATATAAAAACTTAAAGGACACCAAAAAGTGGTAGTAAAATGAGGGGGAAAGATATGCAAAGAGAATAACAACCAAAAGAACGCTAGTGTCGCTGTATTACTATCAAGGGGGGAAAAAAAACAGACCTAAAGTCAAAAGCATTGTTAATCAGGATAAATAGAACTATAAAAGAATGATAAGTGGAAAAATTTGCAAAGAAGTTATAACCAGCTTGAACCAGTATGCATCTAGAAACATAGCCTCAAAATATTTAAAGCAAGAATTGACTAGCTTACAAAGAAAAGTTGGCAAATCACAATCAAAGAAGAATTTTATACACCATTTTAAGTACCTAATAAATCCAGCAGACAAAACATTAGTAAGAATATAGAATATTTAGACAACACACAGAACACATAGAGAACCCTGTAAATATTCTTTTCAAGCACACATGGAATCTTTCCCAAAATAGCAGCATATTATGCTGTAATGCAAATCTCAACAAATGTAAAAGAATACATGGCATACAGCCCATGTTATACGACCAAAATATAATATTAGGTATCAACTATTGATAGAGTATTTTTTTAAATTCTAAGAAAATACTATGAACAACTTTAAATAATAAATATGAAAAAAAACACCCCCCCCAAAATACCAAATAAACAATTTCCTAGGAAAAAAGTTTTAATTTACCTAAACACCCGAGAAGATATAAGAAACCTAAGCAGGCTAGGGAAATTGAAATAGCACTCAAAAAAAATCTACAACCCTTCCCTCAAAAAATCAACTCCAGAACGTTTTAAAGATAAGTTCACCATACCTTCAAGGAATAGATAATAAAATTTTTACAAACCATTTCACAGAATAAAAAGTGAAAACTATTCAACTAATTCCATGAGGGCAGTATACTCTTGATACTAAAGCTGAACAAAGACAATACAGGTAAGAAAAATCATAGGCCAATCTCAACTTTGAATGAATATGCAAAAATCCCAAATAAAACATTGGTAAACTAAAACTAGCAAAGCTTTAAAAAACAAACAAAAAAAACTATGACCAAACAATGCTGAATTTAAGATAACATTATAAAATTTATTAATATGATTCACCATATTTAAACTAAAAGCTTATCTTAATATATGTAGAAATATCATTTGAGAATTAAAGGAGGGACCTATATTATACATATTGTCAAAGAAACCTTTCTGAAAAGCTGACATAAGTTGAGTCTTAAAGAAGAAGGCTTCCTGGGTTGTGAGCCACAGGAACCAACTCTAGTCAATTTAGGTTAAAAAAGGCAATTTACTTGAAGAATATGACGATACTCCCAGCATTAAAAGGATGCCAGTAGTACAGTCTTGTAAAGATCAATAATCGGTGGCTCTAATTGTCCCACAGAATCAGTATTCTCATCCTGGCAGCACTACTCTGGCCATTGTCATCACTCTGCTCACAGCTCAAGTTCCAGGGAGGGAGTCTTCCACTGGCTTATCTTCTGACACATGTTCATCCCTTGATGCCTTAATTAACTGTTTCATCAGATCACACACCAAAGGAGAGAAGTAAGGAAATCAGGATGACGTCATCAAAAGAAGATAGAATAAATGCTAGTAAGGGCACCCAGAATGAATTGAACAGCATGTTCAAAGGCCCTGAGACCGTAACGAGCCTAGCATAATTGAGGATAAGGAAACCAGTGGGGCTGGAATGTAGTGAGGTAAGGGAAGGGTGGTAAGAGATGAGGTTTAATTGGGCATTACTATCCAAGGTGTGGTCCTTGACTAGCCAGACCAGCCTCATCTGGGAGCTTGTTAGAAATCTCTATTCTCAGCCCAGGCAGAGAATCAGATTTTCTGGGGGTCAGGCCTAGGAGTCTGCATTTTAACTCCAAGTGATTCTTAAAAATGCATAAGTTTGGGCTTCCCTGGTGGCGCAGTGGTTGAGAGTCTGCCTGCCGGTGCAGGGGACGCGGGTTCGAGCCCTGGTCTGGGAGGGTCCTGCATGCCGCGGAGCAGCTGGGCCCGTGAGCCTCGGCTGCTGAGCCTGCGCGTCTGGAGCCTGTGCTCCGCAACGGGGGAGGCCGCGATGGTGGGGGGCCCGCGCGCCGCGATTAGCAGTAGCCCCCGCTCGCCGCAGCTGGAAGGAGCCCTCGCACGGAGACGAAGACCACCCAGCACAGCAAAAATAAATAAATAAATAAATTTATTTTAAAAAAAAAAGAAAAAGGTGGACTGCTAGGGACTTTGGGACGGTGATGAGGAATGAGTTTAAAAAAAAAAAAGCGTAAGTTTGAGAATCACAGATGTAGAGGTTTGTAGAGCATAGTAAAGGTTCCAGTTCTTTTGCTGTTGTTTTGTTTGTTTGTGGCCACACCACATGGCTTGTGGGATCCTAGCTCCCCAACCAGGGATTGAACCCAGGCCCACGGCAGTGAAAGCGCGGAGTCCTAAACACTGGACCGCCAGAGAATTCCCGAAAGGTTTTAGTTCTATCCTAAGGGCAATTAGGAATTTCAAGCTGGGAATGACATTATCTAATTTGCACTTTAAGAGAACCATCCTGCAATTATGTAGGAAATAGACTGAAGAAAGACAGTGAAAACAAGAAAGCCAGTCAGGAGATTGTTGCGATAATCCAAGAAGAAAATAATGGCCAGGACCAAAGCCATGGCAGTAGTGATGGAAAGAAATGGTCAGAATGAAGATATATTTTGGAGTTCAAATAATGAGGATTTGATGATGGATGTGAAGGATGAGGGAAAAAGAAAGAACGATGACTGCCAGATTTCTGGTTTGAGCAGCTGGGTGACTGGTGGTATCATTTATGATGCAGAGAAAACTGGGTGATGAAAAAAGAGAAAAATTTGGAGAGGAAAAAGCACAAGTTCATTTTTGTATATGTTATGATTGAGATATCTAAATGGAGATGTCCAGGAGGCATCTGGATATAAAGAGGAGTGGTTATAACATGAGATATAAATTTAGGAATCTTTATTGTAAAAGTAGCATTAAATACACAGGAATATATGAGATCACTTACAAGCAGCCTCCTTTGTAGTATTTTAATTAAACAACTAAACTAATATTTAGAGCTAGCATTTAGCATAAATCAAGCAGGTGGCCATCTGCATATTATGTTCTGAGGAATCCTTAGCTACTGCCCCCCAGTTTTTTCCATATGGAACCCTTACAATGGTATCATAAATTCCCACACTAATTATTTTCCTTAGATTCAAAAAGAAGGGCAGATATTAGAGATTTAATTGTCAGCCACTGACACCTCATATTTCATAAATTCTCCCCTCCCCTGCCACTCTCTTGCAAACTGCAAGATCAAATACATTTTTCAGGCAGAGAAGGAAACTCTACAGAACGGAAAATACAACAGAAAAGATGAGAACCCAGAAGATCCGAGAGGGCACTGTCCTAATCTGTGGGGCTTGAATGAAAAGGTAAAAGTTTTCTCCACAATTTAGACACAATACAGGAGAAAAAACAACAGCATGTGCTAGCAGAAGGGAAGAGACAAGCATGATACGTTTGATTTTACTAAATGGGGCAGCGGTTAAAGTTAGAATTTAATTTAAAAGATCCATATTCATATAAAACTTTCCAATCAACACAATGGTACTTAAACAGTACTTTAATTAGCCTACTGTTTGTTCTGTTTCAGTTAAGTTGACAATAAGCTGTGTTTTATAACTGCTATTTCCCCCACTATTGCTTGTTTTCCTAATTGTAGATTTCTTTTCTGTTCACTGCGTGTTATTTCCTGTTTCATGCATGAACTTATTCCAGCCATCAATCGCACAATTTCACTTCCTTGAAAAAGGCTTCGCATCTGGTGACAAGCTCTATAGTCTGCAAATTCTCCCGGCTTCCGAACTGATTATGGTAAAGTCTTATCTATCTTGGCAATTTAATGACATGCCTCTGCCACTTGTTTGTTCATTTCCAAAAATAAAGATGTGGGGAAACTGCTGAATTACACTTGCATGTGTTCAGATGATAAAATTAAAGCACTAGGTTTGTCAGATAGTAATAATAACCAGTTAATGGAATAAAAGGCATTGTATGAGAATTGCTAGAATTGATTGCTATTTTTAGACTTTCCCATTTTTACTTACAGTCTTCCTTCTCTGTCTTACCTCTCTGCTGCTTCATAATTTTACTTTTTATCATTGATCTCTTTATATTCAGTGCTAAGTAAAATGTTTAATTAGGCACACTTTACTCTCAAACCTTTCCAATCTTTCCTTTCAACATTGTTATTTCCCATATCAGACTCTCTATCCCCAGGAGACCAGTGCTCTCAAAATATTCCCAGACTTTTCCCTGGTCCCCCTGCTCTCCTCACTACTAATAATATCAATAGCAGTAGCAGCAACAACACTGTACTAAGCTCTTTTATACATTATTTTATTAATCTTCATGACAACCTTAGGTCCTACTATTGTGTTTATTTTCACAGATCAGGAAACTATGGTTCCAAGAAATTAAATAACTCATCCAAACTCACGCAGCTGGTGGGAAATGAAATAGACCTCTTGGGCTCTGGAATTGGGATTTGAATGCAAGTCCATCCATATCCAGAGCCTGAGCTTTGAACTGAGATGACAAACAATGAGTAGCCAGTATAACGAAAGAGAGGGCTCAAGTTGGAGCCAAATGACTCTCTCCTGTATTATCTGGGGCAAGTAATGCAACCTCTTGTTCCTAGATTTCACCACATTCTCTCTATGCCTGGTTGTCCTGCCTGAATTGTACCCTTTATCTGAGCCTGCCCTTCGCTCTCCAACACCTAAAATTTACCTGTCTTAGATCTCCAAAGCTCTGCTTCCGGCTAACTGTCATTTAGAAAACTTTTAAGTAAATGAATACAGGAGTATTAGCCATGTAAAAGATACATGTTTTATAGAGTAGCTTTCAAAACTACAAAACCTTAAATGAAAATGAAATTTTAGATACTGAAATGAATGAGTGAAAAACTTGGTGGTCAAGAGAAGTCTTCCTAGTATCCCTCAACTATGACATCATGTAGACCAGTGCTTCTTAAACTATTATACATAGGAACACCTGGGCATTTGTTAGAATGTAGATTCTGACTCAGTAGGCTGCGATGGAGCCTGAGATTCTATAGTTCCAGCAAGTGCCCAGGTGATACCGATGCTGCTGATCACCAGACCAAACTTCTAAATCGTCCATTCCTTTTAGAGTTAAGTCCATCTTCTTTAGTCTTTGATTCTGTTCCTACTTTTCTTTGCTAAATAGCAAATATGGGAAACTGTAAGATCTGATTTTTAGTTTCCTCTTTGTTTGACCCAAGAGGATATCCCTTACTGTTTTGCAAGCTCTGCACTTATGAAGATGTATTATATTTAACTAAATATCTCTAGGTGTTTTAGGATTGCCCAAACCTGCATAATGGTTTTTCCAGTTAAAATAAAAATAGTAATAAATTACTTTCTTAAAAAAACTAAAACTGTACTTTAAAAGAATCAGGAATAATATAAGGACAGAAAGAATATTGAGAATTAAGAACTCTACTTCCTTTTTTCAAACTTGTTTTTATTCTCAAAAGGCTGGCCTATTGCAACATAAGGTCCAACCTGGCACTGCAGACAAATGCTTTCTATGAAAGCCTTTTCCAGTTAACAAGAGCTACTCAAAAGTGGTAGCAGTACAGTAAATTATCATACCTATTCATAGTCAAAACAAAGACTACTAGTTCTTAAACTTTTCAGGGGTTGAGAAATGTGAAACAAGCTTTGTGGTCAAAATAAGCTTGCATCTTTTTTTGATAAAAAAATTATTTTTTAATAAACATGACTTTAAAAACTCATGAATTTTAAATTGAAAGTAGCTCATTTTACTTTTATTAATTTACAAATGAAAAATGCTTATTGGTATCAGTCATATCAAAATAGATTGTTTTATTTATATCTTTTATCATATTCAAGAAAATTAAGGAATGCAAGATTGAAATCACTGTTTTGTAAGACTATTTTTAATGAAATTTTAAATAATAATTTTCTTTTGATTTTCTTTGTATTTAATTGGGAGGCCGCTGAATCAAAATATGTTTTTCTTTATAATTACTTTTTTAAAAATCTCCATATAATTTCTAGTTCCTTTCCATTTAGAGTATAGTCCAGGGAGTCTGTTAGAACTGAAAATCTCAGGCCCACTTTAGAACTACTCAGTGAGAATCCATATATTAAGAGGATTATCAGGTGATTCAAATACACATTTATGCTTTCTTAGATGAAAAGATTGGAACTCAGTGACAAATTTTAAAAGTAACAATCATAAAAGCATAATTGTATATTAAAAAAAGATGCTGTAAATTTTTCTCAACACATCAGCATTGAGCATTTTCAACCCAAAGCAGATACTCCTAAGGTAAAAATTATTGTAAAGGGCCACCAATCACTCAGCATTCCTTTACAATACTATTTACCATGTGACATTAAATTCTATTTCTTGTTATTTTGTATATATCATATAACATGTATGACGTATCAATACATCATAAATCAAAATATATTTTAAAGTCAACTCAAATATGTAATTATTTCAGAGCTTTAAAAGGAAACTAAAGGGTTAAACTGTAATAGGGAGACTACCATAACTTTAAGTACAGAAATAAGAATGAAATCACTAATTTCATCTTTGAAATATATGAGAGATCAGAGGACTAAAATATATTCATCACTGATTGTGACATAGTTGTTTCCTTTTTACCCTAGTCCTCATCTTGTAACATTACTGTTCTCTTTCTCCCTTGGTATGTGTCATCTTTCTATTTACTTGTTTTCCCTGCATATAACCTAATTCTTTCCTACCATTATTACTAGCAAGCAATTCCTTTCCTATTTCTCTACATTTATTTTGTCTTATTTATTTTTACATGCTATCCCTACTATCTGATCATTCTCTTTAAACAAGCTTATTTATTTGTTGCTCCACCCTCAACACATGCACACATTCACACTAGACTGAAAGCTTCATGTCTTGTTCACTGCAATGGTCCAGCACAGAACAGTGCCTGGCACATGGCAGGGCTTCAGTGTATATGTACTGAATGAATAAAATTAATAAACAGTATATCTTCATTTCAGATCAAATGTCTTTTCACTTTCATATCATTTATTTTGTTTGTGCTGCTTTTCACACTTCATCTTATAGTACAGTTTCTGGCCCAGGTATTTTGGACAACTACCATCTTCCTTACTCATGGCAAATCCCTTAAGGTCACATTCATCATCAAATCTTCCAAAGACCTAGCATATCCCATTGCATGTATGAGGTACCCAGTAGGCTAACTAAATTAATTTAAAATTCCTAGAAAATGAAAAAGTGAAAAACAAAAAGGGCCTCTAGATGCTAAAGCAAGCTGTTCCTAGATTTCAACTGAGTATTTTTAAGTCTAATTCTTATCATTTCAAGCTTTCCCTACATTCCTAAGAGAGTTTTCAAGGCTGCTTATCATTTCACTGTTACAAGGCAATTTTTAATGATATCGATCTACAATAACCTATGTTGTTTATTCAATCACTGCAAGGCACTGAGCTATGCCACTGGGTATTCAAAGGTGATTAAGACACTGTCCCTCCATCAGAAAGCTCCTAGTCAAATGGGGAAGGCTGACACTGACATAATAAGTGGAATGCAGTATAAAAGGTTCTACAGGTAAAGAATATATGATGCAGTGGAAGAACAGATGTCAACTTTCGGGGGGAGATAAAGAAGGCTTCTTGAAAGGACTGAGTTGGGCTTTTTATTTTTGGATTTTATTCTAATTTAATTTTTTGACTGGTTAATGCATCCACATGGTTCAAAATTTTTAAAGAATTAAAAGATAATACAAGCATTGACAACACCAAATGCTGGTTAGGATGTGGAGCAAAATCATTGCTGGCAGAAATGCAAAATGGTACAGCCACTCTAGAGGACAATTGGCAGTTTCTTACAAAACTAAACATATTCTTACCATACCATCCAGCAGTCACAATCCTTAGTATTTACCCGAATGAACTGAAAACTAATATCCACACAAAAACCTGCACATGGATGTTTATAGCAGCGTTATTCATAAGTGCCAAAACTTGGAAGCAACCAAAATGTCCTTCAGTAGGTGAATGGGTAAACAAACTGTAGTACATCCAGATGATGGAATATTATTTCCCACTAAGAAGAAATAAGCTATCAAGCCATGCAAAGACACGGGGGAACCTAAATGCATATTACTAAATGAGAGCTTATCTGAAAAGGCTACATACTATATGATTCCAACTATATGACATTCTGGAAAAGGCAAAATTATGGAGGCAGTGAAAAGATCAGTTGTTGCCAGGGGTTGGGACAGGAAAGGATGAATAGACAGAGTAGAAAGGATTTTTAGGGCACTGAAACTATTCCATATCATAATATAATGTTGGATACATGTCATTACACATTTGTCAAAACCCATACAATGTACAACACCAAGTGTACACCCTCATGTAAACTATGGACTTTGGGTGATAATGATGTATCAGTGTAGGCTCATTAAATGTAACAAACGTACTTCTCAGTTCAGGATTTTGATAGTGGGTAAGGCTGTCCTATGTGGTGGCAGTAGATATGTGGGTACATGAGAACTCTATGTACTTTCTGCTCAATTTTGCTGTGAACCTAAAAGTTCTCTAAATTCAATCTATTTTAAAAAACGAGGGGGGATTGGAGAAGATGGCGGAAGAGTAAGACGCGGAGATCACCTTCCTTCCCACAGATACAGTAGAAATACATCTACACGTGGAACTGCTCCTACAGAACACCCACTGAACGCTGGCAGAAAACGTCCGACCTCCAAAAAGGCAAGAAACTCCCCCCGTACTGGGGTAGGGCAAAAGAAAAAAGAAATAACAGAAACAAAAGAATAGGGACGGCACCTGCACCAGTGGGAGGGAGCTGTGAAGGAGGAAAGGTTTCCACGCACTAGGAGCCCCTTCGCGGGCGGAGACTGCGGGTGGCGGAGGGGGGAAGCTTCAGAGCCACGGAGGAGAGCGCAGCCACAGGGGTGCGGAGGGCAAAGCGGAGAGGTTCCCGCACAGAGGCTTGGCGCCGAGCAGCACTCACCAGCCCGAGAGGCTTGTCTGCTCACCTGCCGGGGCGGGCGGGGCTGGGAGCTGAGGCTCGGCTTCGGTTCAGATCGCAGGGAGAGGACTGGGGCTGGCGGCGTGAACACAGCCTGAAGGGGTTAGCGCACCACAGCTAGCCCGGAGGGAGTCCGGGAAAAAGTCTGCAGCTGCCAAAGAGGCAAGAGACTTTTTCTTGCCTCTTTGTTTCGCGGCGGGCAAGGAGAGGGGATTCAGAGCGCCGCCTAAACGAACTCCAGAGAAGGGCGCGAGCCGCGGCTATCAGCGCGGATCCCACAGCAACAGGGGCGCAGAGGGAAAAACGGAGAGATTCCCGCACAGAGGCTCGGCGCCGAGTAGCACTCAGCAGCCCGAGAGGCTTGTCTGCTCCCCCGCCAGGGCGGGCGGGGCTGGGAGCTGAGGCTCAGCTTCAGTCGGATCGCAGGGAGAGGACTGGGGCTGGCGGCGTGAACACAGCCTGAAGGGGTTGGCACACCACAGCTAGCCCGGAGGGAGTCCGGGAAAAAGTCTGCAGCTGCCGAAGACGCAAGAGACTTTTTCTTGCCTCTTTGTTTCGCGGCGGGCAAGGAGAGGGGATTCAGAGCGCCGCCTAAACGAACTCCAGAGAAGGGCGAGAGCCGCGGCTATCAGCGCGGATCCCACAGCAACAGGGGCGCAGAGGGAAAATCGGAGAGACTCCCGCACAGAGGCTCGGCGCCGAGCAGCGCTCACCAGCCCGAGAGGCTTGTCTGCTCACCCGCCGGGGCGGGCGGGGCTGGGAGCTGAGGCTCAGGCTGCGGTCGGATCGCAGGGAGAGGACTGGGGCTGGCGGCATGAACACAGCCTGAAGGGGTTGGCGCACCACAGCTAGCTGGGAGGGAGACGGGGAAAAGGTCTGCAGCTGCCGAAGAGGCAAAAGACTTTTTCTTGCCTCTTTGTTTCGCTGCGCGCAAGGAGAGGGGATTCAGAGCGCCGCCTAAACGAACTCCAGAGAAGGGCGCGAGCCGCGGTTATCAGCGCGGACCCCAGAGAGGGGCATGAGACGCTGGGGCTGCTGCTGCCGCCTCCAAAAAGCCTGTGTGTGAGCACAGGTCACTCTCCATACCGCCCCTCCCGGTAGCCTGTGCAGCCCGCCACTGCCAGGGTCCCGGGATCCGGGGACAACATCCCCGGGAGAACGCACTGCGCGCCTCAGGCTGGTGCAACGTCACGCCGGCCTCGGCCGCCGCAGGCTCGCCCCGCCTCCTCTGTACCCCTCCCTCCCCGCGGCCTGGGTGAGCCAGAGCCCCCGAAGCAGCTGCTCCTTTAACCCCGTCCTGTCTGGACGGGGAACAGACGCCCTCAGGCGACCTACACGCAGAGGCGGGTCCAAATCCAAAGCTGAACCCCAGGAGCTGTGCGAACAGGGAAGAGAAGGGGAAATCTCTCCCAGCAGCCTCAGAAGCAGCGGATTAAAGCTCCACAAACAACTTGATGTGCCTGCATCTGCTGAATACCTGAATAGACAACGAACCATCCCAAATTCAGGAGGGGGACTTCGGGAGCAGGAGATATTAATTTTTCCCCTTTTCCTTTTTTTTGTGAGTGTATACGTATATGCTTCTGGGTGAGATTTTGTCTGTATAGCTTTGCTTTACAATAGCTTTATTTTACTTCACTATGCTATAGCCTCTTTCTTTCTTTCTTTCTATTTTTTCTCCCTTTTACTCTGAGCCGAGTGGATGAAAGGCTCTTGGTGCTCCAGCCAGGCATCAGGGCCGTGCTTCTGAGGTGGGAGAGCCAACTTCAGGACACTGGTCCACAAGAGACCTCCCAGCTCCACGTAATACCAAACGGCAAAAATCTTCCAGAGATCTCCATCTCAACATCAAGACCCAGCTTCACTCAACGACCAGCAAGCTACAGTGCTGGATATCCTATGCCAAACAACTAGCTAGACAGGAACACAACCCCATCCATTGGCAGAGAGGCTGCCTAAAATCATAATAAGGCCACAGACACCACAAAATACACCACCAGACGTGGACGTGCCCACCAGAAAGACAAGATCTAGCCTCATCCACCAGAACTCAGGCACTAGTTCCCTCCACCAGGAAGCCTACACAACCCACTGAACCAACCTTAGCCACTGGGGACAGATACCAAAAACAAAGGGAACTACGAACCTGCAGCCTGTGAAAAGGAGACCCCAAACACAGTAAGATAGGCACAATGAGACGACAGAAAAACACACAGCAGATGAAGGAGCAGGCTCAAAACACACTGGACTTAACAAATGAAGAGGAAATAGGTAGTCTACCTGAAAAAGAATTCAGAATAATGATAGTAAGGATGATCCAAAATCTTGGAAATAGAATAGACAAAATGCAAGAAACATTTAACAAGGATGTAGAAGAACTAAAGAGGAACCAAGCAATGATGAAAAACACAATAAATGAAATCAAAAATACTCTAGATGGGATCAATAGTAGAATAACTGAGGCAGAAGAAAGGATAAGTGACCTGGAAGATAAAATGGTGGAAATAACTACTACAGAGCAGGATAAAGAAAAAAGAATGAAAAGAACTGAGGACAGTCTCAGGGACCTCTGGGACAACATTAAACGTGCCAACATTCGAATTATAGGGGTACCAGAAGAAGAAGAGAAAAAGAAAGGGACTGAGAAAATTTTTGAAGAGATTATAGTTGAAAACTTCCCTAATATGGGAAAGGAAATAGTTAATCAAGTCCTGGAAGCACAGAGAGTCCCATACAGGATAAACCCAAGGAGGAACACGCCAAGACACATATTAATCAAACTGTCAAAAATTAAATATAAGGAAAACATATTAAAGGCAGCAAGGGAAAAAAAACAAATAACACACAAGGGAATCCCCATAAGGTTAACATCTGATCTATCAGCAGAAACTCTGCAAGCCAGAAGGGAGTGGCAGGATATACTTAAAGTGATGAAGGAGAAAAACCTACAACCAAGATTACTCTACCCAGCAAGGATCTCATTCAGATTCGATGGAGAAATTAAAACCTTTACAGACAAGCAAAAGCTAAGAGAGTTCAGCACCACCAAACCAGCTTTACAACAAATGCTAAAGGAAATTCTCTAGGCAAGAAACACAAGAGAAGGAAAACACCTACAATAACAAACCCAATACATTTAAGAAAATGGGAATAGGAACATACATATCGATAATTACCTTGAATGTAAATGGATTAAATGCTCCCACCAAAAGACACAGGCTGGCTGAGTGGATACAAAAACAAGACCCATATATATGCTGTCTACAAGAGACCCACTTCAGACCTAGAGACACATACAGACTGAAAGTGAGGGGATGGAAAAAGATATTCCATGCAAATGGAAATCAAAAGAAAGCTGGAGTAGCAATTCTCATATCAGACAAAATAGACTTTAAAATAAAGACTATTACAAGAGACAAAGAAGGACACTATATAATGATCAAGGGATCGATCCAAGAGGAAGGTATAACAATTGTAAATATTTATGCACCCAACATAGGAGCACCTCAATACATAAGGCAAATACTAACAGCCATAAAAGGGGAAATTGACAGCAACACAATCATAGTAGGGGACTTTAACACCCCACTTTCACCAATGGACAGATCATCCAAAATGAAAATAAATAAGGAAACACAAGCTTTAAATGATACATTAAACAAGATGGACTTAATTGATATTTATAGGACATTCCACCCAAAAACAACAGAATACACATTTTTCTCAAGTGCTCATGGAACATTCTCCAGGATAGATCATATCTTGGGTCACAAATCAAGCCTTGGTAAATTTAAGAAAATTGAAATCGTATCAAGTATCTTTTCCGACCACAACGCTATGAGACTAGATATCAATTACAGGAAAAGATCTGTAAAAAATACAAACACATGGAGGCTACACAATACATTACTTAATAACGAAGTGATTACTGAAGAAATCAAAGGGGAAATCAAAAAATACCTAGAAACAAATGACAATGGAGACACGACGACCCAAAACCTATGGGACGCAGCAAAAGCAGTGCTAAGAGGGAAGTTTATAGCAATACAAGCCTACCTCAAGAAACAGGAAACATCTCGAATAAACAACCTAACCTTGCACCTAAAGCAATTAGAGAAAGAAGAACAAAAAAACCCCAAAGCCAGCAGAAGGAAAGAAATTATAAAGATCAGGTCAGAAATAAATGAAAAAGAAATGAAGGAAACAATAGCAAAAATCAATGAAACTAAAAGCTGGTTCTTTGAGAAGATAAACAAAATTGATAAACCATTAGCCAGACTCATCAAGAGAAAAAGGGAGAAGACTCAGATCAATAGAATTAGAAATGAAAAAGGAGAAGTAACCACTGACACTGCAGAAATACAAAAGATCATGAGAGATTACTACAAGCAACTATATACCAATAAAATGGACAACCGGGAAGAAATGGACAGATTCTTAGAAATGCACAAACTGCCGAGACTGAACCAGGAAGAAATAGAAAATATGAACAGACCAATCACAAGCACTGAAATTGAAACTGTGATTAAAAATCTTCCAACAAACAAAAGCCCAGGACCAGATGGCTTCACAGGCGAATTCTATCAAACATTTAGAGAAGAGCTAACACCTATCCTTCTCAAACTCTTCCAAAATATTGCAGAGGGAGGAACACTCCCAAACTCATTCTACGAGGCCACCATCACCCTGATACCAAAACCAGACAAAGATGTCACAAAGAAAGAAAACTACAGGCCAATATCACTGATGAACATAGATGCAAAAATCCTCAACAAAATACTAGCAAACAGAATCCAACAGCACATTAAAAGGATCATACACCATGATCAAGTGGGGTTTATCCCAGGAATGCAAGGATTCTTCAATATACGCAAATCAATCAATGTGATACACCATATTAACAAATTGAAGGAGAAAAACCATATGATCATCTCAATAGATGCAGAGAAAGCTTTCGACAAAATTCAACACCCATTTATGATAAAAGCCCTGCAGAAAGTAGGCATAGAGGGAACTTTCCTCAACATAATAAAGGCCATATATGACAAACCCACAGCCAACATTGTCCTCAATGGTGAAAAACTGAAACCATTTCCACTAAGATCAGGAACAAGACAAGGTTGCCCACTCTCACCACTATTATTCAACATAGTTTTGGAAGTGTTAGCCACAGCAATCAGAGAAGACAAAGAAATAAAAGGAATCCAAATCGGAAAAGAAGAAGTAAAGCTGTCACTATTTGCAGATGACATGATACTATACATAGAGAATCCTAAAGATGCTACCAGAAAACTCCTAGAGCTAATCAATGAATTTGGTAAAGTAGCAGGATACAAAATTAATGCACAGAAATCTCTTGCATTTCTATACACTAATGACGAAAAATCTGAAAGTGAAATTAAGAAAACACTCCCATTTACCATTGCAACAAAACGAATAAAATATCTAGGAATAAACCTACCTAAGGAGACAAAAGACCTGTATGCAGAAAATTATAAGACACTGATGAAAGAAATTAAAGAGGATACAAATAGATGGAGAGATATACCATGTTCCTGGATTGGAAGAATCAACATTGTGAAAATGACTCTACTACCCAAAGCAATCTACAGATTCAATGCAATCCCTATCAAACTACCACTGGCATTTTTCACAGAACTAGAACAAAAAATTTCACAATTTGTATGGAAACACAAAAGACCCCGAATAGCCAAAGCAATCTTGAGAACGAAAAATGGAGCTGGGGGAATCAGGCTCCCTGACTTCAGACTATATTACAAAGCTTCAGTAATCAAGACAGTTTGGTACTGGCACAAAAACAGAAATATAGATCAATGGAACAGGATAGAAAGCCCAGAGATAAACCCACACACATATGGTCACCTTATCTTTGATAAAGGAGGCAAGCATATACAGTGGAGAAAAGACAGCCTCTTCAATAAGTGGTGCTGGGAAAATTGGACAGGTACATGTAAAAGTATGAAATTAGAACACTCCCTGACACCATGCACAAAAATAAACTCAAAATGGATTAAAGACCTAAGTGTAAGGCCAGACACTATCAAACTCTTAGAGGAAAACATAGGCAGAACACTCTATGACATACATCACAGCAAGATTCTTTTTGACCCAGCTCCCAGAGAAATGGAAATAAGAACACAAATAAACAAATGGGACCTAATGAAACTTAAAAGCTTTTGCACAGCAAAGGAAACCATAAACAAGACCAAAAGACAACCCTCAGAATGGGAGAAAATATTTGCAAATGAAGCAACTGACAAAGGATTAATCTCCAAGATTTACAAGCAGCTCACGCAGCTCAATAACAAAAAAACGAACAACCCAATCCAAAAATGGGCAGAAGATCTAAATAGACATTTCTCCAAAGGAGATATACAGATGGCCTACAGACACATGAACGAATGCTCAACATCATTAATCATTAGAGAAATGCAAATCAAAACTACAATGAGATATCATCTCACACCGGTCAGAATGGCCATCATCAAAAAATCTAGAAACAATAAATGCTGGAGAGGGTGTGGAGGAAAGGGAACACTCTTGCACTGCTGGTGGGAATGTAAATTGATACAGCCACTATGGAGAACAGTATGGAGGTTCCTTAAAAAACTACAAATAGAACTACCATACGACCCAGCAATCCCACTACTGGGCATATACCCTGAGAAAACCATAGGTCAAAAAGAGTCATGTACCAAAATGTTCATTGCAGCTCTATTTACAATAGCCAGGACATGGAAGCAACCTAAATGTCCATCGACAGATGAATGGATAAAGAAGATGTGGCACATATATACAATGGAATATTACTCAGCCATAAAAAGAAATGAAATGGAGGTATTTGTAATGAGGTGGATGGAGTTAGAGTCTGTCATACAGAGTGAAGTAAGTCAGAAAGAGAAAAACAAATACAGTATGCTAACACATATATATGGAATCTAAGGGGAAAAAAAAAAAAAAAAAGGCCATGAAGAACCTAGTGGCAAGACGGGAAGAAAGACACAGACCTACTAGAGAATGGACTTGAGGATATGGGGAGGGGGTGGGGTGAGATGTGACAGGGTAAGAGAGTGTCATGGACATATATACACTACCAAATGGAAAATAGATAACTAGTGGGAAGCAGCCGCATAGCACAGGGAGATCAACTCGGTGCTTTGTGACCACCCAGAGGGGTGGGATGGGGAGGGTGGGAGGGAGGGAGATGCAAGAGGGAAGAGAAATGGGAACATATTGTATATGTATAACTGATTCACTTTGTTAAAAAGCAGAAGCTAACACACTATTGTAAGGCAATTATACTTCAATAAAGATGTTTAAAAAAAAAAAAAAAAAGATAATACAGTGAAAAGTACTGTTCTCATCCTTGATGCCTGGCTGCTCAAGTCTCCTCTCCATAGGCACCAGGGTGCTTTCTAGTTTCCTGAGTGTATTTCCAGAGATTTTGAGGTATATGCAAACTATATCATATATCGTATCTATAGATATGATTTCCCCCTTTTTTCCTCAAATAGTAGTGTATTACATACTCTGTTTTGCACCTTACTTTTTGCCTTATTATAAAACTAACTTTTCATAGTTCTATTTTTTACATTTAAATCTTTGATGCATTTTTAATTTCTCATGATGCTAGGTAAAAAGTAGAGCTCCACTTTTTTTTTTTCAGGTAACTACTGGGTAATTCAACACTATCTTATTTCCCCACACCATCACGACTGATACAATATGCTACTTTTTTTTATATTCTTTTTTTCCTTCCAGTTTTATTGAGATATAATTGACATACAGCACTGTGTAAGTTTAAGGTGTACAGCGTAATTATTTGACTTACATACATCATGAAATGATCACCACAATAAGTTCAGTGAACACCCATCATCTCATATAGATACAAAATAAAGAAAAAAATATTTTTTCCTTGTGATGAGCACTCTTAGGATTTCCTCTCTTAACAACTTTCATATATAATATACAGCAGTGTTCATTATATTAATCATGTTGTACATTTCATCTCTAGTACTTATTTATCTTATAACTGGAAGTTTGAAACTTTTGACCATCTTCATCCAATTCCCCCACCCTATGGTAACCACAGATCTGATCTCTTTTTAAAAAGGAACCCTTTTACACTGTTGGTGGGAATGTAAATTGGTACAACCACTATGGAGAGCAGTATGGAGGTTCCTTAAAACACTAAAAATAGAACCACCATATGATCCTGCAATCCCACTCCTGGGCATATGTCTGGAGAAAACCATAATTCAAAAAAGATACATACACCCCAATGTTCATTGCAGCACTATTTACAATAGCCAAGACATGGAAGCAACCTAAATGTCCACTGACAGATGAATGGATAAAGAAGATATGGTGTGTGTGTGTGTGTGTGTGTGTGTGTGTGTATATATACACACACACACACACACACACACATATATATACAATGGAATATTACTCAGCCATAAAAAAGAATGAAATGAAATAATGCTATATGCAGCAACATGGAGATTATCATACTAAGTGAATTAAGCCAGACAAAGACAAATATCATATATCACTTATATGTGGGATCTAAAAAAAAATGATACAAATGAGCTTATATACAAAACAGAAATGGACCCACAGACATAGAAAACAAACTTATGGTTACCAAAGGGGAAAAGCAGGGGGGGAGGGATAAATTAGGAGTTTGGGATTAACATACACACACTACTGTATATATAATAGATAACCAACAAGGATCTACTGTATAGCACAGGGAACTATACTCAATATTTAGTAATACCCTCTAAGGGAAAAGAATCTGTAAAAGAATATATATATATATGTATATATATACACACACACACATATATATATAGAACTGAATCACTTTGCTGTACACCTGAATCTAACACAACATTGTAAATCAACTGTACTTCAATAAAAAAATCTGATCTCTTTTTCTATGAGTTTGTTATTCATTTCCTGAAGTATAATTAATTGACCTACAACCACTATATTAGTTCCTGGTGCACAACATAGTGATTCAACATTTCTATACGTTTCAAAATGATCACCATGATGAGTCTAGTTACCATCTGTCACCATACAAAGATATTACACTATTACTGACTATATTTCCCATGCTGTACATTTCATTCTTGTGACTCAAACTGGAAGTTTGTACCTTTTAATTTGCAAGATGCCACTTTTATCATATACTAAATTCTTGTGAGTCCATTTTTATGCTTTCTATTTTTCCATTGATTTTTCTGACTCTTCATATGCCAGGATCACACTGTTTTAATTTTATTGTAGCATTATAATGTATTTTAACATCTTGTAGGTGAGTGCTTTTCACAACTCTTCTCTTCCAGAGCTTTTCTAGCTATACTTGCTTATTTTTCTACGTTAATTTTAGAACATCTTGCCTAGTTTGGAAAAATCCTGTTGGTTAACAGTTCTGTATTGTATAATTGAAAGTTGCTAAAAGTAGATCTTAAATGTTCTCACTTCCAAAAAAAAAGGTAACTGTGTGAGGTGATGGATGTGTTAACTAATCTTATTGTGGTAACCATCTCACAATGTATACATATATCATCACATTGTACACCTTAAACTTACACAGTGTATATGCCAATTATATCTCAATAAAGCTGGAAAAAGGTCCTGCTGGGATTTTTTAATTTATATATTAAATTTATATACTAAGTTAGGAAGTTACTTTTATATTGACTTAAGAAGAATTGATGACTTAATCGTTTTGAACCTTCCTTCCAAAGTTACAGTATGCCAGTCCACTTGTTCAAGTCTTTTATGTTTTTGGTTATGTTTTTACATTTATTTTATACATTTCTTACGTTTCCTGCTAAGTTTACTCCTAACATATTATCTTTTTTCTCTTTTATAAATGGAGTATTTTCTTCCATTATATTCTATATCAGTCATTTGTTTCTAGAAAACTATTAATTTCTGTGTATTACTTATAAATACAGCCACCGAGTTGAATTATTTCATTATTTGTAGTAGTCTTAAAAATTTGATTGCCATGATTTATTGGTTTACAATTATGTCGCCTATGATAGGGATAATTTTACTTACCCTTTTCAACTTTTAATTCTCATGTCAGAACGTTTTGGCTAGATGGCCAAGATGGTAGAGTAGGAAGACCCTGAGCTCACCTCCTCTCATGGGCACACCAGAACTAGAACTATTTACAGAGCAACTATTGATGAGAAAGACTAGAATCTAGCAGAAAAGATCTTCTACAACTAAAGATACGAAGAAGGAACCACAAGGAGATGGGTAGGAAGGCTAGAGATGCGATATAGTCAAGACCCATACCCCTGGGTGGGCGACCGACAAATGGGAAGATTATTACAATTACAGAGGTTCTCCCCAGGGAGCAAGGGGTTCGAGTCCCACGTCAGGTTCCCCAGCCCGGGGATCCTGCACTGAGAAGACAAGCCCCCAAAATGTTTGGCTTTGAAGGCCAGTGGGGCTTACTTTCAGGAGAGCCAGAAGGCTGTGGGAAATAGAGACTCCACTCTTAAAGGGCACACACAGAATCTCACACACTCCAAGACCCAGAGCAGAAGCAGTAATTTGAAAGGAGGTGGGGTCAGACCCACCTGCTGATCCTGTAGAGTCTCCCAGAGAGGCAGCAGGCAACTGGAGCTCCTCCTGGTGGCAGCCATTCTGGGGCGCTCCGTTAGGCCAGGAGGACACCGGTGCTGGCAAGTGCCATTTTGGAATCCTCCCTCTAGCTTACCAAAACTGGGACCCAGCCCCACACACCAGCCTGTGAGCGCCAGCACTGGGACGCCTCAGGCCACGCGGCTAGCCTAGCGGGAACACAGCCCCACCCACCAGTAGTCAGGCTGCCTTAAGGAACCCTTGAGCACCCAGCCACCCTGGGACACACCCTGGCCATCAGAGGGCTCAGGACCCAAACCCACACACAAGTGCACTGGCATTAACCCCGGGACCCCAAGGTCCCTACAGCCAGAGACCACAGGACTTGGCTCCGCCTACCAGAGGGCCAGCATCAGCCCCAGGACCAGCATCACACAACAGTGGGCATTAGCCCCAGAAACCCCTGGGCCTCAGGTCTGTCCACCAGCAGGTTAACACCAGCTCCAAGACAGCTTGGACCCCTCAACCAGCTGCCCTGGGATCTAGCCCCACTCACCAGTGAGCCAGACCAGCTTTAGGACACCCCAGAACCCACAGGCAACCATTTCAGGAACTGACCCCACCCACCAGCATGCCGACACTAGATCCAGGAACCCTGGCCCCGCAACCAGTTACTCCAGAACCAGATTCCACCCACCAGTGGGATAGCACTAGCCCTGGGACCCCCCTGGGGCTCTGCAGCCGGCCACCTCAGGACCCAGCCCACCAACCAGTAGCCAGCAGCTCCATACAAGTCAGGACCTGGCAACCAACCAGACCAGGGGCCAGCCATGCCTACAAGAGATGGGCATTTACTCCAAAAGGCAAGTCTACTGCAGAGTATAAAAATATACATGTATAAGAAAACATGCAGCTCAGGAAGCTATAAAGCACTTGGTTGTGATTTCTTAATGCCTATGAGCTTCTTTAAAATCCTCTGCCCTAGGTTGGTTTCTCTAAAAGCAGAGCCTGAGACAGGGATTGGGATGTATGCCAATTACTGAGGGAGAACTCAAGAAAAACTTAGTAAGGAAGAGAGTTAAGCAGGATTCGGAAAAAGAAAGAGCTGAAGAAGGATGTAGTCTCAGGTAAAGTCCAGCTATGGCCTGCTCTACAGAGATCTCTGCAGAATTTTCACCCCTTAATATAAGAGAGTGGGCATTTTGTAGCCCCTTTGCAGTCAATTATTGAGGAGGGGTGCATAGCTTTCCTGGCAGGGCAGCTCCCATCAGCTGAGGGCAATTCTTTGGAAAAGGGGGTGTAGCTATAAGCCTTTAGCAGTAAACAGTAAAGGCAGCTGGAGGGGGTGAGGTAGGGTGAGCAAGACACCAAAACAGCACTAACTATGTCCTATGTTAATACTCTTTCTATCAAAATGCTGACAGCATAAGAAGATATCATTGTGTTGCAACACTTGAAAAACATGAGGCCAAAAGTATTAGCTTTGCAATGAAATCCTTTGCCTTTTTTTATGTTTTGCATTTTCTCAAATTTCTTATAGTTGGAACTCAGACTGTGAATGAATAGAATCAGTTAACCGGTATAATAAGCACCTATCATGTGACTCACATTATGCTAAGTGCTGTTAAGAATAAAAAGAAATGAAAGATAGGGATTCTGTTCTAGGTCTGTCTTCAGGAAGAAGACAAGATTTACAAACACTAAAAAATGATCAGGGCTTCCTTAGTGGTGCAGTGGTTAAGAATCCGCCTGCCGGGGCTTCCCTGGCGGCGCAGTGGTTGAGAATCTGCCTGCCAATGCAGGGAACATGGGTTCGAGCCCTGGTCTGGGAAGATCCCACATGCCGCGGAGCAACTGGGCCCGTGAGCCACAGCTACTGAGCCTGCGCGTCTGGAGCCTGTGCTCTGCGACAAGAGAGGCCACGATAGCGAGAGGCCCGCGCACCGCGATGAAGAGTGGCCCCCGCTTGCCACAGCTAGAGAAAGCCCTCGCACAGAAAAGAAGACCCAACACAGCCATAAATAAAGAAATAAAATAAATAAATAAAGCATGACACAAATTAAGCAATGGGAATACCATCAAGCTTTAAAAAAAAAAAAAAAAAAAAAAGAATCCGCCTGCCAATCTTCCCCGACATGGGTTCGAGCCCTGGTCCAGGAAGATCCCACATGCTGCAGAGCAACTAAGCCCATGCACCACAACTACTGAGCCTGCGCTCTGGAGCCCGCGATCCACAACTACTGAAGCCCACGCGCCTAGAGCCCGTGCTCTGCAACAAGAGAAGCCACCGCAGTGAGAAACCCGCATACCACAATGAAGAGTAGCCCCTGCTCGCCACAACTAGAGAAAGCCTGCACACAGCAACGAACACCCAATGCAGCCAAAAATAAATAAAATAAAATAAATTAATTTTTTAAAATGATCAGACATAATAGCATTAGAACAAGTGTATAATACTGGGGATTTCAGAGGAGAGTCTTAGAATTAAGTTCCAGTAAAATATAAGCTTGCGCAATGGTGATTAATATCTTTGCTCATTTTTTGAGGGTGGTTTGAAATATTTTCCACCAACACTAAGGGAAGTTGAAGGAAATAACAATGGTAAATTGTTCTAAATAACATAAGGGCAAGGACTAAAAGAAATACCAACTATATTGTGTTGTTATTGGGTAGATTCCATTATGCAGAGATGGAAAGGGAAAACCACAGAGTCATTTGCCTACACATTAATCTCCCTAGTGCAAGTGGATATTGTTCTGTACCCCGTGGCAGGATTAGAAATACCGCCAGGGAACAAGTACACAAAGTTGCTATGGAAACCAGAATGCTTCAGCTCAGAGTTATTTACAGAGAACTTCCAGGATGATTACCTTCAATAAAATCAACTCAGTTTTGCTTCACTCTGTGCCAGTGCATCCCAATTCAAATATCTAGTTCTAAGGGTCCTTCCATCAGCTGTACTTGGATGAATATGGATTCAAGTATCAGTGGATGGTGGTCACATTACAAAGTATAATTTATGTGTGGCATTTTTGTATTACATGCTTGATGCTTGTTCACACTTGCCTCAACCATTGTCAAGTTTTCTGGTTTCCGTAATAGAGGAACAGGTGGCTGTTGACTAATGCCACTGGCAGAGAAACATTTCCTCCAATGTAGCTGCTGTCAGTTTCACTGGATACTGTGGTACTGCGGGACTTCTCTCTCCATGTTCTCTCAACTCGCCTTTGAGGCTAGACAGTGACAGCTGCCTCTGGCCATCATTTTTGTCCTTAACTGTGAACTGGGATTCTCCCAGCTATCCAATAGGATCTTTGAAAACAGCTTCCTTCTTTTTTTGACAAAATGAGGATTTTCATAGCTTTTGAGGGATCTTTTGAACCATTTGATGTTTCAGCAGATGAAACTGTGGAGGCTGTCAAGCTGATGATAAAGGTACATACTTTGTCCCTGAGCCACTAAGATGTGCATTAATTTTAACTATGCAGTGAAGTTTAAACTGTACGTGGGGTAGAGATACTATTGGGTGCATTTTCAGCAAACAGGGAACTAAAACTATTCGAAATATCATTGTTTGCTTACATAATTGTTTGTTAGAAGATATTAACTCTGGAGGTGTTAGACAGGAAAATTCTCAGGGGAAAAATGTTTAGCTTATCTTTATGATATTTGTAGATTGTGTATTGGCCAGATAGTATTACTGAAATTCTTCATAAAAGGAGAAAAACAAGGCACTAACTCTAGGCCAGGTAAAGTGGAGCACACCAGTTGTCAGATAGATGGCCTGTGTGGTAAGCAAGCAACTATAAAGAAGCAAAGGATTTTGGAGGTGGAGAGGACTTCTGGGCTATAGCCTCATTTTGCATCCAGGGAAAACTGAAGCTCAGATAGATTGACCATTTAACCTGGGATCACAGAGCCAGAATAAAAAATAATTTGGGTGCAGTACTTTTCTTACAAATTTCTTATAAATACTCACTATGAAATGGAAAATTAAGACAAATATTTAGGAACTGACCATCAAATGATATTTAACTTGGAGATGATTTATTCCCATTTACTAAGGAGCATTTACTGAATCATAGTTACATGATATATAGTAAATTACTATGATCCCTAAAATCTATATCTTCTAACACAGAAGCTCTTAATCTTTATGTATCATGGATCCCTTTGGCAGTCTGGTGAAGCCTATGGACTCCTCAGAATGTCTTTAAATGCATAAAATAAAATACATACCCCCCAAAAGGAAACCAGTTATACTGAAATACAATTTTAAAAAATTAAAAAACATATTGTGATATTGTGACGTGGGTTTCCTTATTAACACATTAACAAGTGTTTGCAGTGTATCTCATAACTATTACAATTTCAAAGGAGATCAGTATAAATAATATTTTGAGATATCTGCAACAACAATAATGGGATATGAAAATATCCGTGATTTTTATTGGTGACAAAGTCACAGGAACAGTCAGTTACTGCTACTTTAGCTTGTTGTCTATATACATAAGAAAAATCCCAATTTTATTTGGAGTTAATAAAAAACAAATGTAGTTTTTTGCCACCTAAGTTCTAACCATCAACTTTTGGGGGTGTCTAAAGACTTCAGATTAAGAACCCCTGTCAAATACTTCCTCCTTCTGTCCCAATTTTATAATACTCAGTGGAAAATGTAAAAGATAAGAGATTACATTGCTGGTCTAGTAATGTAGAGATATGCTGTTTTCATAATATGCTATTGATTTTTAAGGATTATTTCCACATTCCTCTCTCTGAAGATGAACAAGGCAGGAGGTATCTGGAGCTGATGTATGCTGGAGCAGCCCTAAAGGACAGCTGGAGTCTTACTGATGTTGGAATATCTTTTTGTTCAACTCTCAAATGCTTTGTTAAGGTATGATGGATGATCAGAATAACATTTGTCCAAGATGTCTACCTCATTTCAGATAAAGTTATGAATAATTCAACCAAAGTATTTCACAACGTAGGAAGAGGTTTTCTCTTCTTGCCTTCCCCTCTCTTCCACTTGCATAACTAGACTTAGGCACAATTTGTGCTGTAAGGGGAAATAAGGCATGGAGACTGGATAGAGCTCCCTTTGTTTACTCTTTCTCTCCCTTCCCTCCTCTATTCCCCTTGTTGCCTGCCCCAAAACAGTCATCGCAGAGCAACCCATAAACCAATATAGGATTAAGGCCAAGGGGCTGATCTGGAATACTGATATGGGAGAAAGATTAGGTCACTTCCACGGCCTTACAATGGATTAGGGGAATGAGGAAAGGGAAGAAATTCTCAGTAACAATAAGAATAAAATGGGGCTTCCCTGGTGGCGCAGTGGTTGAGAATCTGCCTGCTAATGCAGGGGACACGGGTTCGAGCCCTGGTCTGGGAAGATCCCACATGCCAAGGAGCAACTGGGCCCGTGAGCCACAACTACTGAGCCTGCGCATCTGGAGCTTGTGCTCCGCAACAAGAGAGGCCGCGATAGTGAGAGGCCCGCTCACCGCGATGAAGAGTGGCCCCCGCTTGCCACAACTAGAGAAAGCCCTTGCACAGAAACGAAGACCCAACACAGCCAAAAATAAATAAATAAATAAATAAATAAATAAATAAATAATAAAAATAAAGGAATTCCTTTTTAAAAAAAGTCTTAAAAAAAAAAAAAGAAAAGAATAAAATGCAGTACCTACATTCAAATCCAACAGCGCAGACATTCATGAATTACGTGTACATATAACAGAGACAGCATTTTCCATTTATACCGTCCTTAATCAGTGGTGCTTAATTTGGGGTCCATGGCTGGCTTTAAGAACAAAACCCTAAAACTGCAAAATATGCAAAATTATGTACCTGGAGACTTTCTGGGTGAAGGATCCTTAACTTTTGACAATTTCTCAAAGAGACAGGTAGCCTAAAGAGTATTAAGAGCTGCTCTCTAGGATAGAAATAGTATTCAGTACTAGTTCTCTATCCCATATGAAAACACGAGCCTCAAGGAACTTAGTAAAGTACATATTCTCTGCTAAATGGGGCACTTATTTTCTCATAGTTAGCATTAAAAAAAGTTTATGGTAGCTAAAGCTAACTCTTTTTCTTTTCATGTATTTTACTGATTGACTAAGTGGGAAGTCTATTTTTTAAAGGAATTTTCTAAAATATTTATTATCAAGTAGTAAAGATAAGTCACAGAAAAAGAAACATTGTATGATCCCATTTATGTAAATAAAAAGGCGATATTTTATACATATTTTAATGTCTTATAAGCATTTATTCATGTATCTATTTTTTAAAATCTTTTTATTATGCTTTTTTAGATACATTTTTTTTAATATTTTACTCTTTTTTTTTTTTTAATAATTTATTTTATTTGTTTTTATTTTTGGCTGTGTTGGGTCTTCGTTTCTGTGCGAGGGCTTTCTCCAGTTGCGGCAAGCGGGGGCCACTCTTCATCGCGGTGTGCGGGCCTCTCACTATCGCGGCCTCTCTTGTTGCGGAGCACAGGCTCCAGACGCGCAGGCTCAGTAGTTGTGGCTCATGGGCCTAGTTGCTCCGCGGCATGTGGGATCTTCCCAGACCAGGGCTCGAACCTGTGTTCCCTGCATCGGCAGGCAGATTCTCAACCACTGCGCCACCAGGGAAGCCCCTAGATACATTTTTAAAGTTTACTTTTTATTGGGGTAACATTGGTTTATAACATTACATTACATATCTTTCATGTGTACAGTATTATATTTCTACTTCTTTATACTCTACAGCCTGCTCACCACTAGAAATTTAGTTTCCATCCATCTCCATACAGTTGATCCCCTTTACCCATCTCGTCCTCCTCCCACCACCCCTTCCCCTCTGCTAACCACTACTCTGTTCTCTATATCTACGTTTTGGTTTGGTTTGTTCAATTTTTTGTGTTAGTTTGCTTGTTTTTTATATTCCATGTATGAATGAAATCATATGGTATTTGTCTTTCTCCGTCTAACTTATTTCACTTAGCATAAATTCCTCTAGGTCCATCATGTTGTCGCAAATGGCAAGATTTAATCATTTTTAAGGCTGAGTAGTTCCACTGTATATATATATGTTGTGTGTGTATATATACGTACACATACACACCACATCTTCTTTATCCATTTGTTCATTGATGGGCATTTATGTTGTTTCCATATCTTGGCTATGGTAAATGATGCTGCAAGGAACATAGGGGTGCATATATCTTTTTGAATTACTGTTTTGCTCTGTGGAATCTTTTTAGTTTGTTGTAGTACCATTTGTTTTCCTTTTGTTTCCCTTGCCTGAGGAGACATATCTAGAAAGATATTGCTAAGACCAATGTCAAAATGCATACTGCCTATGTTCTCTTCTATTGCATTTTATGGTTTCAGGTCTTACATTTAAGTCTTTAATCTATTTTGAGTTGATTTTTGTGTATGGTATGAGATATTGATCTAGTGTCTTTCCTTTTTCTTTCTTTCTTTTTTTTTAATGTGGCTATCCAGTTTTCTCAGCAACATTTATTGAAGAGACTATCCTTTCTCCATTGTATGTTCTTTGCTCCTTTGTTGTAAATTAATTGTCCATATATGTGTGGGTTTATTTTGGAGCTCTCAATTCTGTTCCATTAATCTATACATCTGTTGTTCTGCCAATACCATGCCATTTTTATTACTATGGCTTTGTAATATAGCTTGAAATCAGAGCATGTGATACCTTCAGCTTTGTTCTTTTTTCTCAAAATTGCTTTGGCTATTCAGGGTCTTCTGTGGTTCCATATAAATTTTAGGATTTTTTTGTTCTATTTCTGTGGAAAATGTCCTTGGGATCTCGATAAGGATTGCATTGAATCTGTAGATTGTTTTTGTTATTATGGACACTTTAACAATGTTGCTTCTTACAGTCAATGAGCATGGCATATCTTTCCATTTCTTTGTGTCTTCTTCAGTTTCATTCAACAATGTCTTATAGTTTTCAGTGTACAGGTCTTTCACCTCCTTGGTTAAATTTATTCCTAGGTATTTTATTCTTTTTGTTGTGATTGTAAATGGGATTGTTTTCTTAATTTCTCTTTCTGCTAGTTCATTGTTACCGTCTAGAAATGCAACAGATTTTTGAAGGTTGATTTTGTACCCTGCAACTTTATTATTTCTAATAGTTTTTTGGTGGTGTCTTTAGGGTTTTCTCTATATAAAATCATGTCATCCATAAATAGTGACATCTTTACATCTTCCTTTCCAATTTGAATGCCTTTCCTTTCTTTTTCTTGCTTAGTTGCTCTGGCTGGAACTTCCCAATATGTCAAATAAGAGTGGCAAGTGTGGGCATCCTTGTCTTGTTCCTGATTTTAGAGGTATTATTTTTAAGTTCTTGAAAAATGTCTAGTTATCAAAAAAGGAAATAAAAACAATTCCAATTTCTTCTGCTTTTCTCCCTCAGAGAAATATTCAGAAAATTGTAGTATAATACTTTTTTAAGCAGACCTAAATTCTATGTCATTTCTTAAATGTCTCATGTCTTTAAATATGTATACACATACTGTGTTTTTGTTACTGTACAGTATAAACCCTCTAAAATTTCCTGGAATTCTCCAACACCAATAATGATGTTCAAGACTTTTTTGTTGTTTGCTTACTTGGAGATAGTGGTATAAGATCAATACTAATATTTGAAATAGCTAGAGGAATCTAATTGAACCATAGCTATTCAGGGATGTAGACAAAATGTGTTAAGAGTATGAATAGAATACTTTTACTCAACTAAGCACTGACTTTATTTTATTATTTTAAAAAATGTTTATTTATTTTTGAGTAGGTAGTACATTCACATGGTGCTCAATTCCAGTGGTACAGCAGGATACACAGTAAAAAGTCTCTCTCCTACCTCTGGCCCCCAATTTTCCTCCCCAAAGTAACCTGTGTTCATAGTTTTACTTACAAAAATATTTCATAACTTCTGCCAATTAAGCATCATCTGTCACAGTGATGCAAGCTGCCTTTGCACTGAACTCTAACCTTTCCCTGGAGTTCTAAACTGCTAATGACAAGAACAGAATGTAGAGGTAAAAGACTATTCTAGAAAGCCCAGGCAGAATATAATTATGAGTCACAGGACTGGCCGACATGAAGGGTTTAATTAAAAACTCTCAGGTTTCCCTGGTGGCGCAGTGGTTGGGAGTCTGCCTGCCAATGCAGGGGACACGGGTTCGAGCCCTGGTCTGGGAAGATCCCACATGCCGCGGAGCGGCTAGTCCCGTGAGCCACAACTACTGAGCCTGCGCGTCTGGAGCCTGTGCTCCGCAACAAGAGAGGCCGCGACAGTGAAAGGCCCGCGCACCGCGATGAAGAGCGGCCCCCGCTCGCTGCAACTGGAGAAAGCCCTCGCACAGAAACGAAGACCCAACACAGCCAAAGATGAATGAATAAATAAATAAATTTATTAAAATAAAAAAAAAAAACAACTCTCAAGTTCCACAGAATTTTTACTAATCTTCATCTTCACCTTCTCTGGCAGAATCACATTTAGAGAATTTATCACTAGTTTTGGGAAGGAAAACAATATCTTGAATCTGAAGGAAGAGAATTACCTGCAAAGCCATAAATACTGGTTTCCATCCTAGCTCATTTCCTGTTAAATTAGATGATAAAACAGGCCTATTTCAAAAGTCCACACTATTCACTGTTTATGTATGATAACGTCCAAACTGGGTTTGTAACAATAAAAATACTTTATAAAAACATCCCTTGCTTCAAAGAATGAAGTCATATCAACTCTATACTGTTTGATCTATCTTAGGTAACCAAAGGCTACCTTCTAAGTCATATTATTGCTTTATTGCATAATTAGATGCATACAAACTTAAGTAGTACTTTTCCTATCTAACTATGTTACTTCATGCAATTAGTTCTATTTTCTGAGAATCTAGGAAAGCTAGAGTCTCAATTTATTTTGGTACAACTTAGAAATAGCATGATATGAACCAAAAACTTGGCAAGTAAGCAATTTTTTCTTTTTAAAAAGATGTAAGTAGATACCATGTGTCATGAAATAAATCCGGACTATTTGGTTTCTTTATTGCGCTTATATTTTTGTATGGATTACAAGGTTTTGCTTGTGTGAAAAGCAGGAAAGACGTTAGATAAATGGAGGTGTTCTATTCTAAATAGTCAATAGATTTTCCAGTTTCTCTGCTAATTACACTTTCTCCTTTAATGGTAATGTAGACACATTTGGAAAAGTGAATGGGGGATGGCATAAGAACAGTGGGGAAAGAACATTGCCTTAATTTTTCTTCCTTTGGAAAGGAACTCCTATAGAAGCCATAAGAAATATTTTCTGTGGCATGTATCTCCATGTTCTATTAGCACAGGTTTCAGCCCTGCCCATTCACCGCTGATGCTGTTGCAGTGTTCCTGTAAACCACGCGTGAGGCATTGCCAAGGCCTGGGTCACTGTGTGGCATGCAGAGGTGCTATTGCCATTTACCTCCTTCATTCTAACCCATGTAATTGTGGAAACTATTGCTTGAGTTTTGTTCATTGTTGTCACCCAGTGCATAGAATAATACCTGGCACACAGTAGGCTCTCCATAAATATGTGTTGAGTAAATGAGTTGATGAAGGCTTGAGGGATAAAGTATGAAAATAAACAAGAAGGTATATGATTGTTGTGAGAAACGTCATAGGTATTGAGATGCATTTCCGGGTTTGGGTTCCCTCCCTTGCTGTGGCATCTCTCCTCCCCTTCTACCCTTGAGGTAAAGTGCTCCGGTCTTAGTGCTTTTCCCTATCCACCTTCAGGGTTCTTAGGTTGCAAGCAGCAGAAAGGAACCTGGACAATTAAAGAGGAAAACAAACATATAAGAAAGGCTATTGTGTAGTTCACAGTCTTAACAGGAAGATTAGAGAATCGGGCTCAGAGATTATGCAGCCAGAAATAATTTCTAAATCATGACCCACAACTAGTCCAGGAAGGCCCCCGGGGCAGCCGCCCTCAAAGCAGGCACTGGACGCAGCTGCCAGCCCTGTTGCCAGGCCAGCAGTGCTTCAGATCTGCCACTGCCAGGGAAGAGTCCCTGTGTCTGCTGCTTCTCTGCCTTCCTGGCTTTGAATTCAAAGTGGAGGTGGATGGGGAGGCTTGACTGGGTAGCACCCTGGTCACACATCTGGGTTGCACAGCAAAGGGGGCTGAGAAGCAACCATCTGGCAGTTTGTGTCTTCTAAACTGTGAGGCAGACTCATTCTCCCTAAAACTCTTTTTTTTTTTTTTCGCCACACTGCACAGCTTATGGGATCTCACCAGGGATTGAACCCGAGCCACAGCAGTGAAAGCCCGGAATCCTAACCACTAAGCCACCACGGAACTCCCTCCCTAACACTCTTTAGGCTTCCCCTGCCTCCTTCTATCACAATACTTCCACCAACGGAGGGCTGCAGTTAAAACTTAGTTAATTCTTTCTGGCATCCTTGGAAAGTTGTTTTATGGTGAAAGATTGTGTTATTTGTGGCACCATTGAGTAGATGTCTATCAGACAAATTGGAGAAGTTTGAACTATAGTAGTAGGTCTAAAATTGATTCAAAATCATATACATTTTAGCTTTCAAAAGGCACTTTTAAAACACCAAAATCTAGGGACTTCCCTGGTGGTGCAGTGGTTAAGAATCCACCTGCCAATGCAGGGGACACGGGCTTGAGCCCTGGTCTGGGAAGATCCCACATGCCGCAGAACAACTAAGCCCGTGAGCCAAAACTACTGAGCCTGCGCTCTAGAGCCTGTGAGCCACAACTACTGAGCTTGTGCTCTAGAACCCGCGAGCCACAACTACTGAGCCCACATGCCACAACAACTGAAGCCGGCACGCCTAGAGCCCATGCTCTGCAACAGGAGAAGCCACTGCAATGAGAAGCCCACACACCACAATGAAGAGTAGCCCCCACCCCACTCGCCACAACTAGAGAAAGCCTACGCACAGCAACAAAGACCCAAAGCAACCAAATAAATAAATAAATTTATAAAAAAAAAAAAACCAAAATCTATGAGATGCACATGTAAATTTAGATTTTAAACACAATTTAAACACAAAAACATGTATAAACATGCTCCTTAAAATGTATAATTCACAAATAAAAACATGTTTCTAAATAAAATGGCTATTTTTTTCTAATCTTAAAGCCTTAAAGAATAGTATATAAAGAATTTGGTGGGGAATTCCCTGGTAGTCCAGTGGTTAGGACTCCACGCTCTTACTGCTGAGGGCCGGGGTTCAAGCCCTGGTCAGAAACTGTGGGGAGCTAAGATCCTGCAAGCCGTGAAGCGCAGCTGAGGGTGAAAAAAAAAGAATTTGTCGAAGAAAGTTGTTTCAATTCATTGTCCTAGACTGCAAGTATAACCTCTCCAGAATGACTATCATAAAAAAGGAGAAGTTCATGAGGCTAAGATGTTTATGAAGACATCTCAACTTGCAGTTTAACAAAAACAAACATTATTTCCCCTTTTGGTCTACTCTGGAAAACTTGGGGCATGTTTCTGCTTATTTGGTGCTGCAACTCCAAAATAGCAAAATATATTAAAAAAAAAAAAAAGGGGGGGGGGGAACCAATAGGCGGAGTAGAAGGACGTGCTCTCACTCCCTCTTGCGAGAACACCAGCAACTAGCTGCTGGACAATCATCGACAGGAAGACACTGGAACTCACCAAAAAAGATACCTGACATCCAAAGACAAAGGAGAAGCCGCAATGAGATGGTAGGAGGGGTGCAATCACAGTAAAATCAAACCCCATAAGTGCTGGGTGGGTGACTCACACTGCAGAACACTTACACCACAGAAGTCCACCCACTGCAGTGAAGGTTCTGAGCCCCACGTCAGGCTTCCCAACCTGGGGGTCTGGCAACGGGAGGAGGAATTCCTAGAGAATCAGACTTTGAAGGCTAGTGGGATTTGATTGCAGGACTTCGACAGGACTGGGGGAAACAGAGACTCCACTCTTGGAGGGCACACACAAAGTAGTGTGTGCATCGGGACCCAGGGGAAGAAGCAGTGACCCAAGGGGAGATTGAACCAGACCTACCTGCTAGTGTTGGAGGGTCTCCTGCAGAGGTGGGCGGTGGCTGTGGCTCACCATGGGGACAGGGACACTGGCAGCAGAAGTTCTGGGAAGTACTCCTTGGCCTGAGCCCTCCAAGGGTCTGCCATTAGCCCCACCAAAGAGCCCGGGTAGGCTCCAGTGTTGGGTTGCCTCAGGACAAACAACCAACAGGGAAGGAAGCCAGCCCCACCCATCAGCAGTCAAGTGGATTAAAGTTTTACTGAGCTCTGCCTACAGAGCAACAGTCAGCTCTACCCACCACCAGTCCCTCCCATCAGGAAACTTACACAAGCCTCTTAGATAGCCTCATCCACCAGAGGGCAGACAGCAGAAGCAAGAAGAACTACAATCCTGCAGCCTGTGGAACAAAAACCACATTCACAGAAAGATGAAAGGCAGAGGGCTATGTACCAGATGAAGGAACAAGATAAAACCCCACAAAAACCACTAAATGAAGTGGAGATAGGCAACCTTCCAGAAAAAGAATTCAGAATAATGATAGTGAAGGTGATCCAGGACCTCAGAAAAAGAATGGAGGCAAAGATCAAGAAGATGCAAGAAATGCTTAACAAAGATCTAGAAGAATTAAAGAACAAACAAACAGAGGTAAACAATACAATAACTGAAATGAAAATTACACTAGAAGGAATCAATAGCAGAATAACTGAGGCAGAAGAACAGATACGTAACCTGGAAGACAGAATGGTGGAATTCACTGCTGCAGACAGAATAAAGACAAAAGAATGAATAGAAATGAAGACAGCCTAAGAGACCTCTCGGACAACATTAAATGCAACAACATTCGCATTATAGGGGTCCCAGAAGGAGAAGAGAGAGAGAAAGGACCAGAGAAAATATTTGAAGAGATTATAGTCGAAAACTTCCCTAACATGGGAAAGGAAATAGCCACCCAAGTCCAGGGAGCGCAGCAAGTCCCATACAGGATAAACCCAAGGAGAAACACGCCGAGACACATAGTAATCAAAGTGGCAAAAATTAAAGACAAAGAAAAATTATTGAAAGCAGCAAGGGAAAAACGACAAATAACATACAAGGGAACTCCCATAAGGTTAACAGCTAATTTCTCAGCAGAAATTCTACAAGCCAGAAGGGAGTGGCATGATATACTTAAAGTGATGAAAGGGAAGAACCTACAGCCAAGATTACTCTACCCGGCAAGGATCTCATTTGGATTTGATGGAGAAATCAAAAGCTTTACAGACAAGCAAAAGCTAAGAAAATTCAGCATCACCAAACTAGCTCTACAACAAATGCTAAAGGAACTTCTCTAAGTGGGAAACACAAGAGAAGAAAAGGACCTACAAAAACAAACCCAAAACAATTAAGAAAATGGTCATAGGAACACACATATCGTTAATTACCTTAAACGTGAATGCATTAAATGCTCCAACCAAAAGACACAGGCTTGCTGAATGGACACAAAAACAAGACCCATCTATATGCTGTCTACAAGAGACCCACTTCAGACGTAGGGACACTTACAGACTGAAAGTGAGGGGATGGAAAAAGATATTCCATGCAAATGGAAATCAAAAGAAAGTTGGAGTAGCAATACTCACATCAGATAAAATAGACTTGAAACTAAAGAATGTTACAAGAGACAAGGAAGGACACTACATAATGACCAAGGGATCAATCCAAGAAGAAGATATAGCAATTATAAATATATATGCACTCAACATAGGAGCACCTCAATACATAAGGCAACTGTTAACAGCTCTAAAAGAGGAAATTGACAGTAACACAATAGTAGTGGGTGACTTTAACACCTCACTTACAGCAATGGACAGATCATCCAAAATGAAAATAAATAAGGAAACAGAAGCTTTAAATGACACAATAGACCAGATAGATTTAATTGATATTTATAGGACATTCCATCCAAAAACAGCAGATTACACTTTCTTCTCAAGTGCACATGCAACATTCTCCAGGATAGATCACATGTTGGGTCACAAATCAAGCCTCAGTAAATTTAAGAAAATTGAAATCATATCAAGCATCTTTTCTGACCACAACGCTATGAGATTAGAAATGGATTACAGGGGAAAAAAAGTAAAAAACACAAGCACATGGAGGCTAAACAATACGTTACTAAATAAACAAGAGATCACTGAGGAAGTCAAAGAGGAAATCAAAAAATACCTAGAGACAAATGACAATGAAAACAGGACAATCCAAAACCTATGGGATGCAGCAAAAGCAGTTCTAAGAGGGAAGTTTATAGCTATACAAGCCTACCTCAAGAAACAAGAAAAATCTCAAATAAACAGTCTAACCTTACACCTAAAGGAACTAGAGAAAGAAGAACAAACTAAACCCAAAGTAGCAGAAGGAAAGAAATCATAAAGATCAGAGCAGAAATAAATGAAATAGAAACAAAGAAAACAATAGCAAAGATCAATAAAACTAAAAGCTGGTTCTTTGAGAAGATAAACAAAATTGATAAACCATTAGCCAGACTCATCAAGAAAAAGACGGAGAGGACTCAAATCAATAAAATCAGAAATGAAAAAGGAGCAGTTACAACAGACACCGCAGAAATACAAAGCATCCTAAGAGACTACTACAAGCAACTCTATGCCAATAAAATGGACAACTTGGAAGAAATGGACAAATTCTTAGAAAGGTATAATCTTACAAGACTGAACCAGGAAGAAATAGAAAATATGAACAGACCATTCACAAGTAATGAAATTGAAACTGTGATTAAAAATCTTCCAACAAACAAAAGTCCAGGACCAGATGGCTTCACAGGTGAATTCTGTCAAACATTTAGAGAAGAGATAATACCCTTCCTTCTCAAACTCTTCCAAAAAATTGCAGAGGAAGGAACACTCCCAAACTCATTCTACGAGGCCACCATCACCCTGATACCAAAACCAGACAAAGATACTACAAAAAAAGAAAATTACAGACCAATATCACTCATGAATATAGATGCAAAAATCTCAACAAAATACTAGCAAACAGAATCCAACAACACATTAAAAGGATCATACACCATGATCAAGTGGGATTTATCCCAGGGATGCAAGGATTCTGCAATATACGCAAAGCAATCAATGTGATACACCATGTTAACAAATTGAAGAATAAAAACCATACAATCATCTCAATAGATGCAGAAAAAGCTTTTGACAAAATTCAACACCCATTTATGATAAAAGCTCTCCAGAAAGTGGGCATAGAGGGAAACTACCTCCACATAATAAAGGCCATATACAACAAACCCACAGCAAACATCATTCTCAATGGTGAAAAACTGAAAGCATTTCCTCTAAGATCAGGAACAAGACAAGGATGTCCACTCTCACCACTATTATTCAACATAGTTTTGGAAGTCCTAGCCATGGCAATCAGAGAAGAAAAAGAAATAAAAGGAATACAAATTGGAAAAGAAGAAGTAAAACTGTCACTGTTTGCAGATGACATGATACTATACATAGAGAATCCTAAAGATGCCACCAGAAAACTACTAGAGCTAATCAATGAACTTGGTAAAGTTGCAGGATACAAAATTAATGCACAGAAATCTCTTGCATTCCTATACACTAATGATGAAAAATCTGAAAGAGAAATTAAGGAAACACTCCCATTTACCATTGCAACAAAAAGAATAAAATACCTAGGAATAATCCTACCTAGGGAGACAAGAGACCTGTATGCAGAAAACTATAAGACATTGATGAAAGAAATTAAAGATGATACCAACAGATGGAGAGATATATCATGTTCTTGGATTGGAAGAATCAATATTGTGAAAATGACTATACTACCCAAAGCAATCTACAGATTCAATGCAATCCCTATCAAATTACCAATGGCATTTTTTACAGAACTAGAACAAAAAATCTTAAAATTTGTATGGAGACACAAAAGACCCTGAATAGCCAAAGCAGTCTTGAGGGGAAAAAACAGAGCTGGAGGAATCAGACTCCCTGACTTCAGACTATACTACAAAGCTACAGTAATCAAGACAATATGGTACTGGCACAAAAACAGAAACATAGACCAAGGGAACAAGATAGAAAGCCCAGAGATTAAACCCACGCACCTATGGTCAACTAGTCTATGGCAAAGGAGGCAAGGATATACAATGGAGAAAAGACAGTCTCTTCAATAAATGGTGCTGGGAAAACTGGACAGCTACATGTAAAAGAATGAAATTGGAACAATCCCTAACACCATACACAAAAATAAACTCAAAATGGATTCAAGATCTAAATGTAAGACCAGACACTGTAAAACTCTTAGAGGAAAACATAGGAAGAACACTCTTTGACATAAATCACAGCAAAATCTTTTTTGATCCACCTCTTAGAGTAATGGAAATAAAAACAAAAATAAACAAATGGGACCTAATGAAACTTCAAAGCTTTTGCACAGCAAAGGAAACCATAAACAAGACAAAAAGACAACCCTCAGAATGGGAGAAAATATTTGCAAAGGAATCAACGGACAAAGGATTAATCTCCAATATATATAAACAGCTCATGCAGCTCAATATTAAAAAACAAACAATCCAATCCAAAAATGGGCAGAAGACCTAAATAGACATTTCTCCAAAGAAGATATACAGATGGCCAAGAAGCATATGAAAAGCTGCTCAACATCACTAATTATTAGAGAAATGCAAATCAAATCTACAATGAGGTATCACCTCACACCAGTTAGAATGGGCATCATCAGAAAATCTACAAACAACAAATGCTGGAGAGGGTGTGGAGAAAAGGGAACCCTCTTGCACTGTTGGTGGGAAAGTAAATTGATACAGCCACTATGGAGAACAGTACGGAGGTTCCTTAACAAACTGAAAATAGAATTACCATATGATCCAGCAATCCCACTACTGGGCATATACCCAGAGAAAAACATAATTCAAAGAGACACTTGCACCCCAATATTCATTGTAGCACTATTTACAATAGCCAGGTCATGGAGGCAACCTAAATGCCCATCAACAGACGAATGGATAAAGAAGATGAGGTACATATATACAATGGAATATTACTCAGCCGTAAAAAGGAACGAAATTGGGTCATTTGTAGAGACGTGGATGGACCTAGAGACTGTCATACAGAGTGAAGTAAGTCAGAAAGAGAAAAACAAATATCGTATATTAACGTATATATGTGGAACCTAGAAAAATGGTACAGATGAACTGGTTTGCAGGGCAGAAATTGAGACACAGATGTAGAGAACAAACGTATGGACACCAAGGGGGGAAAGCGGCGGGGTGTGGGGGTGGTGGTGTGATGAATTGGGCGATTGGGATTGACAGGTATACACTGATGTGTATAAAATTGATGACTAATAAGGACCTGCTGTATAAAAAAATTAAATTAAATTAAATTTAAAAAAAAAGAATTTGTGAAAGATACTGTGGTGTTCAAAACTTGCATTACCTTCTCTTTTATTTCTCCTTAACTTTTCCTATTTAATGCACATGTGTGTATTTACAGTGAGTTTGCATTTATCTTTTGTTTTGTTTGTTTTAATTAATTAATTTATTTGGCTGCGTCGGGTCTTAGTTGCAGCACACGGGATCTTCATTGTGGCATGCAGGATCTTTTTAGTTGCGACATGTGGGATTTAGTTCCCACATTTGACCAGGGATCAGATCCGGGCTCCCTGCATTAGGACTGGGGTGTCTTAGGCACTGGACCACCAGGAAAGTCCCCTGCATTTATTTTTTGAAAACAAAAGTGGAATTATTCCCCTGAAATAGATCTATGTATTTTTTTTTATTGAAAAGTAAGACACTTTGATGTACCTCCTACCATGGTGTCTTGGTTGTTTGTAAAACAGAAAATATAATTTTACATTTGTCCAACAGTGATTTGTTTATGGGATTGCTTATTTAATAGCATCTGACTGTCTTGGGTATAACTACCAGTGTTCCCCCATTCAGAACATTTGGGGAGGGGTATCACATAGATAGATGCCTTTTTTTAAATAGATAAGGTGAGTTAGCAAGTTGCTGGTAATCAACAGCTATCTGCTCATTCTCTGTATAAGCAAGAGGAAGAAGTGTCACCAACTGGTGTGCCGCACTAGAACTTAAAATGGGTTTCCCACAAAAACAAGGTTTATAAAATGGTGAATATATAGAGTTAAAATAGTACAATGAGAACTATGCTCCAGATATGTTATGAATTATTTATTCGATACATATTTATGGACAGTCTACTCTGTACCAGGTACTATTCTAGGCACTGGGTGACAACAATGAACAAAACTCAAGCAATAGTTTCCACAATAACACGGATTAGAATGAAGGAGGCACACATTTATTCATATTCTGAGAAGCATCTTTTAAACTTATTTTTCTAACATCAAATAGTAGTTAGTAACTGTTAAGGGTGACTTGAGCCTTTGCTGCTTTGTTTGCGTGTTACACATTTAATTCTAAATATAAATTAGAACCTATACCAAGGGCTAACTTTAGGGAAATCAGAGTAATCATAAAAGAAATAAGGAACAACTATTACATAAAATATAATTTTTCTCTCTTCCTCACTATCTTTTTATTCACTTTTCATAGGAATTTCTTCCTGCCCATATATACCCCATGGATTAGGTCAGGCAGATACCTGCCTTAATGGAGCCATAGGAAAACATGAGCATGGTGAAAGGGAAAGGGTGAATCCTTATGTCCTTTCAATTTTTATTGAGCGGTTTTATGAGAAGCTGTTGAGAAAAACTGTCCTAAGCACTTTAAATTCAGCCAGCAGCTCAGCTGGCTAATGGCTTTATCCTCAGCAGAAGACATCGGAACCTCTCCCAGTGATCTGGGACACTGAAATGGACCCCAGATCAAAGCACTGCAGCCGAAACTTTCATCAATAACACTATGTACTCCTTAAAAGCTCTTTCAAAGAGATCTGCATGTTAATCACATTCTGGCAATGTGTTATCTGGTAGGTGGGGAATGAATTTAATGTATTATAAACCTGAAGCAGGGAGGGGTCCCTGCAGAAACCCTAGACGAATTTGATGGGAGAAAAGGGGAGGGTAACGGGCGGGACAAGGGAGCAGTGACTGGCTGGAGTCCCCTTGAGGAACCTGGAGGCCAGGGGTCTGCTTCTCAGTTTTGCTCAAGGTCCCACGTTACTCTTACCGGAGCCCTCGGTGGCAGCTCCCGGCACTCACATCTGCCACACCAGCAGCGCACTAAAGAAAAACATGATCGTCCTGAATCCACTAAAGAGGAAGTAAAGCCAGTTTCTTTTTTGTTGTTGTTGTTAGAAAAGTGAACATTTTAATAACCTTCCCTCCCTTCCCATTCTCCCCTTTTGCTGTGTTTTTAGTTTTAGTTTGATTGATTTAACTGTTAACAGAAGAATAAATACTTTCCCAAACTTTCCTTCTTAACTCTTTCAGATATCTCAGTTCCACCTGCTTTCTTATTTAGATTCCAAAATAAAAGGAACAAAGGAAACTTTTTTCACTTACATCTAGTACTTTCCTTTTTAACTAGTAAAAGTAAATACACGTGGTTATTAAAAAAAAAAAAGTCAAACCATACAGACAAGGAAGACCATAAAATGATAAGCAAAACCCTCCTCCCATCCTGAGCTCAGTTCCACTCCCCAGAGATAACCTCATAGAAATAATTTTTTCAGTTGACTGAAGTTTAGAATCCACAGTATTTCCAAATTAAGGTACAGCATGATGGAGGAGTTGTTTCTAAACTAACACCTCCATAAGCACAGCATGGATATAAATTCTCACCACTCCTCTTGTGTATCTGGGTCCGTAGACTAAGAAGTAAGAAGGGACTCAAAGCCCTGCCACGTCTCCTTCACTTTTCTCAAAGAAGGAGGACTCGTAAATTTCCTCAGGACAGAAGCGTGAGACTCAGACCAGAAGTCAGGGAACTTAACTGGCCTTTGCTTTCATCCTTAGCACCCATGTTGTGGGAGCTAGAGGCACTCAGAGCCACCTTCCAAGATGTTTGTCCCTTGTCCCAACCCCCAGACAGTGCTTATTTCTGAGTTCCCTTCTTTTCTCTTCCCTTAGGAAGAAGATAAGCCCACTCTCTGCGTGTTCAATGCTGTGACCCAAGAGACAATGCCCATAATGGAGACCATTTCCCTTCTTGGTAAAAAGGTGTCTGATCTGAGAACACTGATAGCTCTGAGATGTGGATTCCCTGTGAGTGTCTTCTGTCTTCGGACCCCAGAGGGACTGGAGATGTACGACTGCAACACGCTCAGGGACTACCAGACAGACCTCGGTACCGCCCACTATATGTGACAGCAGCTGCTACTCAGCACTCAGGTTCTTTGATACCAGACTCACAACAGAAGGAAGAGTTGTTTCTAAACTAAAACCTCTGTAGGCGCAGTGTGGATGTAAATTATCAAAACCCCTCTTTGGTGTCTGGGTCTGTAGGCTAAGAAATAAGAATGGTCACATAACCCCTGCCATGTCTTGTTCTCTCTGCTCAAAGCAAGAGGACTTGTTAATATCCTCAGGATAGAAGACCAAGACTCAGATCTGTTTATATTTTTCTCTTTCAAAATATATTTCAAGCATATATAGAAGCAAGTTCTAGTAGATATTCTTTTTCCTCTTTTTAATGCAAGTGGTAGCACATGATACATATTGTTTGAACCTTGCTTTATGCGAACTCATTTTGAAATATTGTCAGTTATATTAAACAATCTTTTAATTAAACAGTATGAAGCCAATACTGTGCAGGCCGAACAGGTGCCTCAGTGAGCACCATTCATCCCTGATGGACAGATTACAACCTCTCTTTAAATACTGTACTTCAGTCATGTCTGCTGCAGCCATACATTATTAAGCCAAACTCAAAGGACTGTCAGATTTGTTTTAACCATATTGGCAAACGGTTCAAACTTTATAGAGATTCTTGCTTGAAGTGAATAAGTTTTTGCTGACAGCACATCTTTAGGTAACATTGTGCTATAACGTTTGCTGCAATGGAATCTGATTTCTCCCAACTTATAATAGGGCCTGTAGACATCCATGAATTAAGCAGTTTTGCTTTTTATAACTGCTAAATTTGCATTTATTGTTACTTTCCTGACTAATATGTTTGCTTATTCTTTCATGTTATTTTTAATTGAGGCTCTCAAAACTTTGACATCAATTACCATCCCTGTTTTTGATGAGAGGAAGTGATGGTCTAGGAGTCGTCCTCAGAGTACCTTACTGTAAACACATATCTGCTCTGTGTGCTTGATGGGGGATCAGTCCTGTGCAGAACATGGTGGCGGCTGATTTAAGTAAGGGCACACAAGTGGCATTTGTCTTCGAGCAACTTATGACCTAGTTATTTAATGAAATGCCAAAGGATAAATGAGAAAACTAAGGTGACTGTTCTGCAGGCCTGTGCTGCTCAGATCATGATGTGACATTTTAGAGCATGAAGAGAATTTAGAAATGGCTTGGCCCAACACCTAATTTTTTTTTTTGGTCGTGCTGCATGCCATGCGGGATCTTAGCTCCCCCACCAGAGTGGAACCCATGCCCCCTGCAGTGGAAGTGTGGAGTCCTAACCACTGGACCACCAGGGAAGTCCCCCAACCCCTAATTTTTACAGATATAAGGACAGCAAAAAGGTTCTGAATGGTTAAATGACTTGCTCAGGGTGTGTCAAGGATAACGCCCCTTAAAATGACCCTCTAGGAAGGAGGTTTTTCAGATGTAAGGTTAGAGGCTCCAGCATGACCTGGGTAGATGGCTTTGGCCACCATGAGAACACAGGGCATGGGAGGAGGGGCAAGGAAAGAGGGACCTCAAAGGAAAAGGAGGAAGAGCCTTTGACCTGCTTCACACCTTTGCCTAAAACACTCCTAGCAGTCTTTTTTTTTTTTAATTTAATCCTTGTGAACATTTTATTTTATTTTATTTTATTTATTTAATTTATTTATTTTATTTTTGGCTGCGGCCAGTCTTAGTTGCGGCATGCGGGATCTTTCGTTGCGGCGTGTGGGCTTCTCTCTGTTTTGGGCTTCTCTCTAGTTGTGACACGAGGGCTCCAGAGCGCATGGGCTCTGTAGTTTGCGGCACGCAGGCTCAGTAGTTGTGGTGCATGGGCTTAGTTGCCCCGTGGCATGTGGGATCTTAGTTCCCTGACCAGGGATCAAACCCATGTCCCCTGCATTGGAAGGCAGATTCTTAACCACTGGACCACCAGGGAAGTCCCCCTAGCAGTCTTTAAGTAGCCAGTCCACCTTTTTAAACTACAGGGTAAGGGAATCTTTGATCCGCCTCTCTTCCAGATTCTCCTCTTTCCAGTCAATGAGTCATCCCCGATGCTGTCAGGAGTTGAACCTTGACCCCTTTCCAAAGGCAGTGGAAAGTCAGAAGGTTTTGGAGAAGCAGTCAAAGAAAATCAAAGATTTAAGTAGCTCAATTAGTCCCTGCACATACTAGCTCATACAGTAATATATAAAACTGCCTCTGCACTCTGGGCATTTATAGTAAAGTGGTAGAAATGAAGCATGCACATTTACTCAGTTATAATCCAATAAGCCAGCTCCTTGTAGGCTGAAGGGCTCAGGGAAGGCTTTTTGGAGAATGTTGGACTTGAGCACACAAAGATGCGAGAAATATGCATCATCTGAGAGGAGGAAGGGAAGACATTCCAGGCTTCTAGGCCAGGAGAAAAGCATGAGCCATAGGTTCAAGAACATGGGCTTACATTTGCAGCAACATGGATGGACCTAGAGATTGTCATACTGAGTGAAGCAAGTCAGACAGAGAAAGACAAATATCATACGATATCACTTACATGTGGAATCTTAAAAAATGGTACAAGTGAACTTATTTACAAAACAGAAATAGAGTCACAGATGTAGAAAACAAACTTATGGTTACCGGGGGGAAGTGGGGGTGGGGAGAGGGATAAATTTGGAGACTGGGACTGATATATACACACTAGTATATATAAAATAGATAACTAATAAGGACCTACTGTATAGCTCAGGGAACTCTGCAATGACCTCTATGGGAAAAGAATCTGAAAAAGAAGGGATATATGTTTATGTATAACTGATACACTTTACCGTACAGTAGAAACTAATACAACATTGTAAATCAACTATACTCTAATAAAATTTTTTAAAAATCAAAAAAAAAAAAAAGAATGTGGGCTTAATCCAGGGAGGACAGAAAGCAGGAGACTGTTCTAAAGAGTGGAGGAGTCTCGTTGAGACCAATGGGAATCACAGCTGAGGTCATATTGAGGAGGGTCTTAGAGGTGAGGCAACAGAGCACAGGTTTCATGTGCTTGCAACCACAGCCATGTACATTCTGGAACAGGAGTGTTTCAATAGAAGTTTAATCTCGTGGCAGGCAGCATGAAATATAGAAAGGAGTGAGGAGAGCCTGGAAGTAGAGTGATATGCTAACTGGAGCTTTTGATAATCCCAGTATTAATTAATTCCACTAGGAATGGAAGAGACAAATCTGAGAGAATCATGAGAGAGAGACAGAGCGTCATGCTGGGTCACATCTAACAAGAGGGAAATGCCAAGGCTCTGATGCTAGGACAGCAATGGTGAAATTGGGAAAAGGAGCTTATGCTTTGGGTCTTAAACTTTAGATACAAGGAAACTCAGAGAGTACATTTTTTTTTTCCTGAAAATTACTCAGCTAGTTAGTGGCAAAGCTGTAAGTACAACTGAGTTCTTCTAATTCTCCTCCATGACAAATATGGAACTAGGGCTTGAGTGATGGGTTGGGTTAGCAGATACTGCTATAGGCGTCCTGCCAATGGAGTTGGGGGTACAGCACTGTGAGAGGTGTTTTCCTTAGACAGTAGATACAGAGAGGGACATGTCAAGGGCCAAGGGCCAGTGCTCAGGACATGCTGAAGTCAGGATAAGTAGACAGAAGAGGAGTCAGAAAATGAGACACAGAAAGCTGTCAGAGTCAGGAAGAAAACACAGACTTTGCATTGTCACAGATGATGAAGAGACTGTTTGTGGGATGCTAGTAAAAGGCCAAAGACAGTGTCTGAGAAAAACCTTTTGATTTTGCTTAGAGGTCATTGGTGAGCTTAGAGAGAGAAGTTTTAATAAAGCGGATGGAGACGGAAAGGTTGTAGGGATTAAGAAGCAGATACGTAATAAGGGGATAAAGGGCTTTTTTGTGATAGAATACTTAATAATTAACTTATCAAGAATTTATCAAAGCTAAACATCCCCTAATGTTTGTGATTTTGAAATTTTGTGACTTGAGGTTTAGTGACACATCATATAGGTCCAATATACACACAACACATGTGCGCGCATGTGTGCGCGTGCGCACACAAACACACACACACACACCTTTTCTTGAATCAACCTATACAGGACAGAATGATGCCATTGGTACTTTTCACTGTGAATGCCTCATGGCATGTATTCATGGCCAGACTGAGAACATCACATCTGAGAGACTATCCAGGAAAAGGGTCTTGTCAGCTCAGACCCTGAAATCTAGGCGGGCTCCAGGGTCCCCCACTACCCCTCAGGCCCCTTAGAGACCTACTGTGCCATTTTAATTCCTTTTATAAATGAGAAAACTGAGGCTCAGAGAAGCTAAGTGACTTGGTCAAGGTCATACTGGTAATAATTAGTCATCCTACACTCAGGATGGGGTTCTTTCCAACAACTTATACTGCCACCCAGTGCGTCTTTATTGATACCTATTTTTATTGATGCTCTTTAAGTACCGATCAATATCTTGTTTTGATTCCCACTAAGGGAAACCCAAACCAGAGAAATGGTTTCCACATTCAGAAAGAAAAAGCCCAAATCAGATAGGCAGATATTGATCCCAGAGTATGCATGAGGAATCCAGAAACTTGGGATATGGGGACCACAGCAGGAGAGGTTGGAGACGATTCCCTAGAATAGGCACTGTTGCTTGCACCTGCTTTCCTGCACAGCTTGGGCATGGTAGGTGGATTCGTAAGTAGAGAGTGGGTGAATCCAGGTTCTGTAAATATATACAATTTGGGGAGGCCACTTTAAAAAATTAAGAATAAAGAATTAGAAAGTTCATATAGTAAGAGGCCTTGACGCTTAATTCTCATTAATTTTACTTTCATTTCAGTTATAAATTTTAGTTGTATTTTCTGGAACAACATAGCATTTTTAAAATAAGTTTCTATTTTCTAGCAGAATGCCTAAGCTTATGAAGGAATTTAATGTGTGACAAAGGAGGCCTTACAAATCAATTGGAATGGAAGGATTATCCAATAAATGGTGCTGGTTAACTCACTTAGAAATTCTCTGGATATTCAAAAGTTGAGCATTAAGAGAAAAACCATCCATTGTTACCTTTGATCTTTGAGAATTAAGACTGCTTCATTGCAAAAAACTGAAATTGATAGTTATAACACCTGTAACATCTGTTCACATAAAATACAGGGCTTGTTGGAGGTGCCCTAACTGATAAGAACTTAAGTCACATAGTAGTCTCTAGTTTTCAGGGCTCATCAGTAGTAGACAGGTTGAGCTAGGGAGAGCTGAGACCCTGAGGCTAGGCAACCACCTAGGGAAGTGCAGATGGGCCAGGAAGACCCCACCCATAGACATCTAGCAAAAGGAGGTTAGCCTTAAATAGGTCGTGCTGGTGGGGGTCCTGGAACAGGCAGGTCAGTCTGCATTAGCAATTGGTACGATGGAGGAAGGCAGAGGGGGATCCAGGGAGATCCAGCAGGGACCCGGTAGGTGAACCATAGCATCCGAGCATCAAGGTAGTGAATGAATCAATGAATGAATGACATAAAAGGTGGGAAATGAGACAAGCTGGTTGCTGACACGGGAGCCTCTGTCAACATGTAACAGAAATCTAACCCCAGAGACTGGGGTTCGGAATAGGAACTCTCTGAGTTCCAGGCTCAGAGAACAGAGATGGGGCCCCAGTTACGAAACCCAAAAGGTAGAGTAGGATACTGAGACTTGTGCTCTGAGGCACAAGGTGAGGCCTTGGTCTCTTATTCCTGGAGGAATAAGGCAAGTTACTAGAACAGGACAACACCTGAGCAGGATGAACAGGAAGAGCAACTTCCCACCAAACATCTGAGCAGCTGGCCTGGACTCTTAACAAGTCCCCTACAACTGAAATTAAGACTGTTCCAGGGGCCTAAGACTGTTCTGGTCATTCAAATGGAGGCTATGCGGCCTCAGCTGTGGAGGACCAGGGAGGCTGGAGTATAGTGCCAGGCTAAAGCTTTCCAACGCTCATCTTTGAGTGATTTTCATAATAAACTAAAAACATAGTAAGTCACTTTAGTCAGGAGATGAAACAAATGCACTTGGAGCACTGTTTAAAGTCTTTTGTTTCCAGTGCTATTCATAGAAATCAAATATTTTACAAGAAAGTTTAAGTACAACAAGAAGCTTTAGAGAAACTAAATCTATTATGTCATGGATGATCCATATGTTGGAAGATGTTTATCTAGGCATTTCTAGAGTGTATCTGCAGAACTGCTACTTGGTCTCTACAGAATAACTCCATAATTCTCCAGCAAAAAGAGTGAATTCTCCTAGCTGAGGCGAGACTTGTGAGGGTTAAGGTAGGTTAGGGCCTTGATGGCATTCATGCAGATCAGGCTCTGTGGGTAAACATGCACAGCAGCTAGGAATCAACCCACAAAGGACAGTGAGGCCAAGGTCAAGAAATCCCAAACCAGAGTCAAGAGTAAGGGAAGAAGAGCCCCATTTCAAGATTACAGGTTGTGGGCGTCCCTGGTGGCGCAGTGGTTGAGAGTCTGCCTGCCAATGCAGGGGACACGGGTTCGAGCCCTGGTCTGGGAGGATCCCACATGCCGTGGAGCAACTGGGCCCGTGAGCCACAATTACTGAGCCTGCGCGTCTGGAGCCTGTGCTCCGCAATAAGAGAGGCCGCGATAGTGAGAGGCCCGCGCACCGCGATGAAGAGTGGCCCCCGCTTGCCGCAACTAGAGAGAGCCCTCGCACAGAGACGAAGACCCAACACAGCTAAAAATAAATAAATAAATAAATAAATAAATAAATAAATAAAGATTACAGGTTGTAACGTAGGACGTCCAAAAAGAGAGGGATCAGCAGAAAGAACATATACTTGGATGTGTGTCTGCCTGTGAAGTGGATGCAAGAAGGGCAAGAGCCAGGAAGCAGAAAGGAAAGAAAGAGAAAGGCAGGGGAAAAGAGGAGGCTTCCGAAGCATTAGAAAGAATTCTAGAGACAAAAATTCCAAGCCAAATTCTACTCCCAGCTTGCTGGGTAGCTTCAGGCAGTTCCCCATGGGCCTCAGCTTCCTAGTGTATAAAAGGAGACAATGGAGCGGGCTGGTCTTTTAGGATCTTTTTATCTTCAGCATTCTGTGACTCTAAGATTACTGCTGTTATGTTATCCTTCCTTCCTTCTCACCTGCAGGTATTTATGACAAACCTGTCTGAGCCTGAGGATATGTGTAGATAAGCCAAGTCACACACTGTCCCATCACAGCTTTGGCATGCAAATTCTGGGGCCACCATATTGATTCAAAGGCAGCCAATCCATAAGCTGTCCAGTGACACCACCTCTCCTAGCTGAGACAATTAGATTCTTGCTTGGAGATGACTATAACACAGAGGACAGGCACATGGGCCCAGCAGCCAGATTGTCCAGGTCCAACTCCTGGTTCCACTATTTACTGGTTATGTAGAAGCTGGGGAAGTTACTTCGTCTTACAGTGCCTCAGTTTCCTCAGCTGTCAAATGGAGAAAATAATATAACCCAACACTGAGGGTTGTTGTGAATTTTAAATTATTAAATTGTTCATGTACTTAGAATAATCTAGAGCATATAGTAAGCATTCAATGAATATTAGCTATTCATATTCAATATATTACTGTTATTATTATTAATTATTAGTCTTGTGAATTCAAATTGGGAAATGTAGAGAGACAAAATTGGTTATCAGTAGGGTTGGAAAATGAAGAGTGTCAAGAAATAAGGTTGGGTCACGGCAAACGCATGTTGCATGCAAGCCAAAGTTGTGATAGGACAGAAGCTGTAAGTAAGCAGGGCAGCCTGCCAGTAGAGGAAGGGAGAAGACACACAAAGAGACCTAAAGGGCATGAGAGAGAGTGAGAGAACCTGCGGCCCATGGGAGAGATGGGCAGCGGTCCATCTTGAGAGCTGTCTTGGTTCCTAATGCATGCTAGATGTGGTCATTGTCTCAGTATAATAAGCTCCATTTCCTTGAGGGTCTCCTTGCGATCCAAGAGCATAACTAAAACAGAGCCCACAGACTGGATGAGACATAATGCTTGTGCTCAAAGAGTTCTTTTAGTGTTTGTCAACTGGCAATTCCAAAGCAGAAACGTGTGTTCAATAATAAAGACTTTCAAAGTATACTTTGCAACCAGCTGAGCAGTCATTTACCCTATCTGGGGAGGTGAGAGGATGGTGTAGTCAAGGAGGGCTTCCTAGAGGAGGTGATGCCAGGACTGCATCATAAACTATTGGTAGGAGGATGGGGGAGTCAGAAGAATTCAGACAGAAGGGACAGCAAAAGAAGATGCCCCAAATCCAGAAACAGCCTGGCGTACACACAGAAGTACAGGCCAGCCTGCTGAGCTATTAAGGGTTAGGAGGGCGGCACATGGCCAGAACGGGTTTGAGGAGTGGCTCAGAACTTCATTTAACACGTATTTACTGAGCACCCACTGTGAGCCAAGCACTATTGGGGAAAGCAAGCATAGAGCTGTGAGCAAGGGTAGCAAGGTCCCCACCCTCTTGAAGCTTGCATTTCAGTGGGGAAGGCAAGCATCATCCCATAAACAGAAAAATATCGAATTTTAAATAAAATTAAGGAATATGAAGTAAAAGAAAGCAGGATAAGGGAATAGAGAGGGATGTGATGAGGTGGGGAAAGGCTATTGCAGATGGCTGGTCAGAAGAGGAGATGGCATCTGAACAGAGACATGAATAAAGACAGGGGGAGGCTGTGGGGAGCTTCTCGAGGTAGCTTTAGGTGAGAGATTATCTAGGCCTGAAATAGGGCGGCGCTGGTTAAGATGGAGGTGAAGAAGCAGAGTTCTTCAACATTTGGGAAATAAACTTGTCAGGCCTTGGCGATTGTACAGATGTTGGGGGCATGAGAGAAAGGAAGGGATGAAGAACAACTCCCAGATTTCTAACTCAGGTAGCAAGGAAGATAGTGGTGACACAAACCGAGACACAGAATACAGGAGGAAAAGCAGGTTGGGGATGAAAGGTGACAGGTTGTCCTTCAGAACAGTGGGGCCCTCGCGTGATCCTTTAGATTGTGGTATCCCCAGCAGGGGGAATCCGGAGCTGGAGCAGAGGCCTGGCTGGAATTTGGACTCAGGAGTGACTGGCCCATGGGTGAGTTTGTGTTGCAACTGAGGTTGCCTGTCAGTCAGCCAACAAGCATGTAGTGAGCACTCGGCAAGCGGCAGGCAGTGTGGCAAGTCCTGAAGGAGCGTCGTTTGTAGTGGGTCATGAACAACAGTCTCCAAACAAGTAAAATGATTTCAAGTACTAATGATAGGGGTTATGAAGAAATTAAAATAAGGTCACGGCATAAAGAGTATTGGAGGGGAGAAGGGGGTGGTGGCAGAGATTGCTTTAGCCCTGGTGGCCAAGAAGGTCCTCTGTGCGGACACAATGCTTGAAGGGAAAGCTGAGTAAGAAGGACACTGCCCTGTGAACTCTGGATAAAGACTCTTTGAAGCAAAAGAAATTATGTGTTTAGGTCCTCAGATGGGCGTGGCCTTGGTGTGTCTGAAGGACAGGTGAAAGGTCAGAGTGGCCGGAACAGAGTGAGTGAGGCAGGCTGGAGGGACAGAGGTCAGAGTGGGCCACATGGGGAGGAGACTGAGTTTTATCCTGAGGGAATGTGTAGAGTCAGAAGAGCAGAAGCCTGAGGAAAGATTCCTGGGAAACACCAGCCTGAAGGACGAAGGGAATGTAGTCACAAAACCAGGAGAGGGTAGGCTTTTGAGGAGCAAGTGATAAATCCTCCAGCAGCAATGTACATATCACTTTTATGTTCATAACACAGAATGGCTCCTGTTTTGTGAAGAATGGAATGAAAGGATCATTCAACTTCACCCACAGCCCACTTGTAAGCTAAAGGCCCAAGAAATGCATATGTCCTGCCACAGTTTCTTGAGTTTCTCTTCCAACATAACAGCTTTTGTCTACCTGGTGATGTGTAGATCAGCATGGAATCGATGTCCACAGAAATGTTTTAAGATAGCTGCAGAAAGTAGTTCAGCATTGTAGGCTTTCACTGTGCAGATGAGAAAATGCAAGTGCACAGAAGCTAAAAGGCTTTTCCAAGTCAATATAGGCCTAAGCTCAAGATAGCATCCCTGCCCCCCTCTCTCTCTCTCTCTCTCTCTCTCCCTCTTTCAGCATCCCTGTCTCCTTATTCAAAGGCTACTTTTCATTTGGCACCCAGCTCATGTCTGTTGGGAGAAAGCTATCATTAGAAGTTTCTGGACCACCAAACCCCAGGGATGGGCTGGAACCATCACCACCTCTCTTCATCCACAAGCACAACACTTCGCTTGGACGTCTGGGATGGATGGAAGGAATTTCTGATGGGCTGTCTCCTCGGACAAAAACTTAAAGTCCAACGCTATTTATCAAATGAAGGACCAGTACTCAAGTACGAGATAAAGCAAATGCTAAACTAATTAAAGTGATTTTTGCTAAACTTTCATAGGAACTTGAGTCTTCAATTCACTCTTTAGCTGGGGTGCTGCTCCAAGGGAGTTCCCTTGAGACATTTTTATTGAGATATTTGCTCGAATAAGATAGCAGGGAGGAGAGATTGGGGGACTGACAGCCTTTGGTGATGTATTGTAATTCAGATAGACTTTCATCAGGAAACACTATCTAAATGCACAACTTCAGTTTGGTTTGGATATTAGACTTTTATCGGCACTTTTTAAAGGATATCAGAATAAGTGCCTTGCCACTCTCACATTCAATTATTCTAAAAACCACTAATTGCTAATTCATTGGCTGAAAACATTGCCTACCTCTTCCTAAGCTATCATGTAACTTTTCAAATCGCATCTAATACACACATTCATACTTTTGCCATACATGAAGTGTAACACATGCTGCTGGAGCAGTGGAGGAAGGTAGGCTCAGAGAAGCAGGTGGACATTTTAACATATCTCTGCAGCCAGCAGTTTCCCAGGTGCATAAGCTGCATTACCCTTTAGGTTTTAATTCAGTGGTATTTTAGAACAGTGCCCCCTTGTGGTGATTTAGTCATACTTTACAGAAGCACACACACTCAGCAGGAGCTCTAAGGGCTCTGTGAAGTGACAGATTGGAAAACCAGCTTCTGCAATTTTATAAAATATTTAAATATTTAAAATTAATTTCTATTTGGGGATAATTACAATTCTCTCTTTTCATGCTCTGAATCCAAAGAAATAGCTGTTGCATTGTTACTTTTAATACTGCATATTTACTGAGTACTTTGTAGCATTGTGTTATATATATATATATTTTTTAAATTTTATTTATTTATTTATTTATTTATTTATTTTTGGCTGTGCTGGGTCTTCGGTTCGTGCGAGGGCTTTCTCTAGTTGCAGCAAGTGGGGGCCACTCTTCATCGCGGTGCGGGGACCGCTCTTCATCGCGGTGCGCGGGCCTTTCACTATCGCGGCCCCTCCCGTTGCGGGGCACAGGCTCCAGACGCGCAGGCTCAGCAGCTGTGGCTCACGGGCCCAGCTGCTCCGTGGCATGTGGGATCTTCCCAGACCAGGGCTCGAACCCGTGTCTCCTGCATTAGCAGGCAGATTCTCAACCACTGCGCCACCAGGGAAGCCCTGTGTTATATTTATTAACTAATTTTATACTTATAACACTTTTATGAGATGGATACTATTTTATCTTATTTTACAGATAGGGAAACTGATTTAGGAAATCTGCCCAATGTCACACAGCTAGCAAGGGCACAAGTGGGTTTTAGATCCCCACAATTTAACTCTAGTGCTCATGTACTTAACTATTTCCACTTAATCTTTAAATAAAATCTAAGAGCTAAGAGAATATAAATACGATATGCGTATGATCAGAGTGAAAAGCTCCTTTTATTCCTCCACCCAATCAACAATGTATGTACTATGTACTATGAAAGCAATAAACAAGATATGGTCCCTGCCTTTAGCAAATTTATAGTCCAGTAGGGGAAACAGAAAACAAGTAACCAATTCCTGGAGAAACAGAATTGCAAAATATCTGGGAGTACAAACTCCAGTGCTCATCTACCTAGGTTCAAAGCCCCACCCCCTCAGTGTTTAGTCGTGTAAACTTAAGCAAGTAGTCATCCTGTACCTCAGTTTCCTCTTCTATAAAATGGGGAAAATAATAGTACCTGTCTCATAGAACTACTTTAGAGATTAAATGAGCTAGTATTATAAGGAACTTAGAGGGCCACCTGGCACATGGTAAGGAGGATACAAATGTTAGGTGTCGCTGTTACCATTCAGTGTGAAAATTGTTATGACGTGGGCAGTGTGCAAGAAGATATGGGAATGTATAGTATGGACAACTGTAGGGGATCAGGTAAAGCACCCCGAGAAAGGGACTTGAAGGGCTGATACTCAGGTAAACAGTAGGGAGAATAAAAATGTTTCAAAACAGATGGAACCACGTGTACAAAGACCCAGGGGGCAAGAGAATGGCTTCAAAGAACTGAAAGAAGTTAGTTCCACATGGTAGATTACAGAGTAAGATGAAGCTAGTGGCCAGAGGCTGGAAAGATAAGAAGAGGCCAGCTCATGCAGGCCCCTGTAGGAATGTGAAGGAATTTGGATTTTATCGTTTAAATCTTGGGAAGACATTGAAGGTAGAGAAAGGCCATGATGAGATCTGCATTTTAGAACATTGGCTCTGACTGCAATGTGGGGAATAGAGGCAGACAGGGAGACAGGAAAATAGTCAAAAGAAAACGGCAGCCTGAGCTAGGCTTATGACAGCAGAGGTGGGGCTAAGAGGACAGACTGTGAAAAGATCATTTAGGAGGCAGAATCAACTAGTCTTGGTAACAAGAGTGCTCTAGTTCCCACAACATGGGTGTTGAGGATGAAAGCAAAGGCCAGTTAGTCCACGCAGGAGGGGCTCTTCTCCCCAAATCAAATTCAGAGTCGCTGATCTGCACTAATGAATTTCAAACGAAATTGATATGTGAACCAAAATGCCAGCATATTAATGTATAACTCTAATTAGTTATAATCTGTCAGAGGGGCCTAGAAACCCACATGTTCTGGGCAGACCATCTCTCTTATACAGGAAAATTACATGGGATGCCACATACACATGAAAATTATGGTGTGGTGAGCATGCAGTCAGAGACAGGAGAGTTAGTTGTATGCAGATTTTGGATGATACCAGGCTAGCTGGCCTCCATCTCTACCATAGGGTCACAGAGAGCCTTGCCCAAGTAAATCCTGGACAAAACCTGATGGAACCCTGTCTAGCTTTGCCTCCCTAATTCTTATTTCTCTGAATAGTCTTTACCCATCATTCAATTTGTGCCTGATGGGGTATTGGAAGGATAGGGATGGCAGGAAGGCCAGCGTGGCTATAGTTCAGTGAAAGAGAAGCGGAGTGGTGGGAAGTGAGGCAGGAGCTGGGGCAGGGTCCGGGTGACAGGTGCCCTGAAGGCCAAGATGAGGAGTTAGAATTTCACTTGCAGCCGGAAGCTACTAGAGGGTTTGGAAGAGAGCATAGGCCACCTCCAACGTATGGAATAAAAAGATTGCTAAGCACTGTAGGAGGAAAAGCCCGTAGGCGGATAAGAGGAGGTGGGAGACCAGTTAGGACACTGTGGCACTGGTGGTCATGCTGGTGGGGGGCAACCTAGAGGTTTCGATCAGAATAGCAGTAGAGATTTTGAGAAGCCAGAGAATAAGGACTGTTAGAAAAGACAAAGCAAACAAACATACAGAGCATTCAAATTTCTAAAATGTACTGAATCCCTTCCTATGCTTTCCCAGTGAATATAAAGCTTGATATTTATCTTGAGCATTCGATTTTCGTAAGGAAAAAACTGCTCCAAGGAAACCAATTTGAATTATTTATAGGTACACGATAGGACAAATGTGTATAAGCAGGACCTGTGCAGTTTAACCTGTGTATTACTATAGGCCGTTTCTGAAAATGTTTTTAAAAGTTAGGAAGGTAAATGTTAGGAAGAAATAAATATTTTAACTAGAATGTTTTGTGGGTATTTAGTGTAACTACCTTCGCCTGTTTGCTGACTTACTAAACAGCCCCCCTCTCGCTTGTTTCATTCACTCAGGTATCAGAAAAGGGTTGCCCTGTACATCGCCGCCTTTTATGGGCACACTGAGCTCACTGAATGGGCCCTGAAGCAGGGTGTGCGGCCCCACGAGATGGTCGGTGTGCACCCCTACCGAGCTTTGTGCCATGAAGCCCTTCACGCAGATGTCTCTAAATGCCCCATTCATGCAGCCGCAGAAGCGGGCCAACTGTTGACTCTGAAGGCTTTTGTCAACTGCAGCGTGCTGTGCCTGGAATGCAAAAACGCAGCGGGACAAACTCCCCTTACCATTGCGTCCAAACACAAGCGTAAAGACTGCGTATTATATTTACTGAGTAAAATGTGGTCCACTGTTTCTTTTCTGAAAATCTCAGTCCCCATGAGGATTTATATTAAAATAAAACAATGGGTACTCAGAGCTCAGAGTCACAACTTTAATAAAAGCCAGCTTTGCGGAGCAAGGGTCTTTGGAGCAAAAGTTGGAGACGTTGTGATGGTGGATGGTTTCACCAAACCCAAAATGACCTCCAAGAGCTGGCATAAGGCTGAGAACAAGGACTCACAAGGCACTGTGGGCAAACTACCGCCTCTCAGGGAGCAAACTGTAAGCAGGAAACGTGTCAATCCTTTGGCAATTTCACAGCAGGACACAAGAGAACAAACACTCAAATTTCCTCCGCTGGTAGATGCAAATACGTCCTTTGAATTACAAAAACAACAAAATCGGAAAAAAGTTACTGCCACAGCTAGGAAAAAAGAAAAGCTCATAAAAAATACATATCTCCCCCAAGTCCCCCTCCCTCCAGTTTCAAGAGTGAGCTATTCACACCCATCTTTTTACTATGCAACACCCAGTGCCAACTTTTTACTCAGATCCTCCTTTGCGTCTTTCTCAGAGCACAGTGGGAGGACTCCAAGGGAGAATGCCATCTACTACTTAGCTGTGGCCAGGTAAGGTTTTCTCTTCAAACAAACAAGGACAAACCTTTAATAGGGCAGGTCTAGGGGAGGAATGGTCCATGAAGCCATTACACTACCATGCCATGTAGTATAACACAGGTTGTTCCTGTGCATCAGTACCCAGCTTCAAGGACCTAGCCTTGTTCTAGGACAAAATGAACTGATTTTACTGGCCAATCCATGTAGTATTCTACTCGTCAAATTTTCAGGAAGAAAGGAGTTGTATCAATTAACAAAGTCCCTTGCTTTTTTTTTTTTTTTAAAGTAAAAGAAATTGTTAATTATAATTAAAGGGATAAGGGGGAAACTTGAAATCTGGGAGACATCAAAAGTGTCATGGAAGTCTGGATGGTAATGAAAGTGGAAGGAAAGAAAAGAACAATTTAATGACAAACTGAATCATAAAGACTTCAGTTGACTTATAGACAAGAAATACAGGCCGGGGGAGAGCTATACTGGATAGGGTGATAGAATTGATATTAATATTTAAGGTAAGTTTAAAAAGTAATCCATTATCACATTTAAAGACATAAACAAGTGTGTTGGAAGTGGACTTTTTGGGCACATTCATTTCATAAAATAAAATTTTATATATTGGTCATCAGATTTCACTGAAAACGCAACTCTGATTAGATCTCAAGATAAATACTTATGAGGTATTATTGGGTGCCAGTATTACAGTGAAAATATAGATTTATGAATGGTTTTTCCCCTTACTCGATATAATGAGAAGGAAAGAAAAAATAAGGCTAGATTGTTTTAGTTGCCTTTCTGTATTGGTCTTTATTTCAGATCTACTTTATTTCAGTTAGGTTGTTGCCACCTAGTGGTGAGAATAATTTGAGCTATAAAACGCAAACTTCAGCATACAGCATGATGAGGTTGAGAAAAGATGAAGAAACTGCTTAACAGCTTCAATCTTTGTAATTTGTGAGGTATCTCTGACTAGAATGTATAAAAAGATAATCTAAAATTATAGAAAAAGACCAGAAAATTATTAATTGAAAAAATTATATACTCCATCTTAAAATCAGCCTGTAAACATAAGGAAATACTGATCAGTTTTATCAAAAGATGCACATTAAAAATGATTTTATTTTTAAACATTCAAAAAAATGCTTATTATGGCCCAGTGCAGTGCTAGGCAGAATGGAAATGTGCATAAGTATCTGTGGTTAAGGTGGGAACGTATGTGGTTTTGGGTGAAAGGCTGCCAGTGTTTATTGTGTGTAGTGCTTTCTTGGGGAGGAACTGAGTTGTGATATATAGAGTTAAATGCATAAAAAGCACTAATCTCACATGTATGGCTTTTTGAATTTTATTTTTTAAATTTATTTATTTTTTATTTATTTGGTTGCGTCAGGTCTTAGTTGCGCAGGCTGACTCTGTAGTTGTAGCTCGCCAGCTCCGTAGTTGGGCACGTGGGCTCCTTAGTTGTGACACGTGAACTCTTAGTGGCAGCATGCACGTGAGATCTAGTTCCCGGATCTGGGATCGAACCTGGGTCACCTGCATTGGGAGCGTGGAGTCTTAACCACTGCGCCACCAGGGAAGTCCCTGAATTTTATATTTTTATACATCCATGTAACAACCACTCAGATCAATGACAAAATATTTCTAGCACCCCCAGAAAGTTCCTTCATGCTCCTTGCCAGTCAATGACCCCTCCCAGGTATAACCATTATTCTGATCTCTATCAATGAGATTAGTTTTGCCCCTTCTTGACTTTTCATATAAAGGGCACCATATGTTCTGTATCTTTCATGTCTGGCTTTTTTGTGCAACAAATCGTCTATGAGATTCATTCATGTTTTTGCATGTATTGATTCTTCTTATTTCTGTATAGCATTCCATTTCTATGTAGTATTCCACATCTCTATCCAATCTCCTATTGATGGGCATTTGAGTTGTAACTAATTTGGGGCTATTTTGAATAACACTCTATGATTATTCTTGTATGTGAGGTTTGGTGGACATTTGCATTCATTTCACTTGACTCTACACCTAGGAATGGAATTGCTACGTCATAGGGTTAGCTTTAGTAAACACTTCCACACAGTTTTCCCAAGAGGTTACACTAGTGTGCTGTTTTTGCAGGTACACTTCGTAACGATTGGAGTTATCAAGGGGAAGCAATTTCAAGGTTGAGAAGGGACTTGCTGGGGAAAATATTTCATTCAAGAAAGAGGTTAGTGCAGGGAATTCTCTGGCGGTCCAGTGGTTAGGACTCCATGCCTCCACTGCAGGGGGCATGGGTTTGCTCACAGGAGCAGGGGTGGTCAGTCTGATTGTTCACTTCCTCTGGCAAAGTTACTCCTAGCAAATCTTTCCAACCATATTGTTTCTCTTTTCCCAGTACTTTTCTCTTCCCTCTATTTGTATTCTCTACTGCCTTCCCATCTGTTTTCTCCCCTTTCCACTGCATCTATCCCAGGATCTGTCCCATGTCCCTCTGCTGGTGGGCTGTGGAGGGAGGGGGGGACCTGCACGCCTCATGCGTCTGCACGGCTCTTTCTGACCTGGCTCATTGTCCCCTCATAGGAGTCATGAAAGCACCCATGTCCACCTGAAGTCACCAGTCAAGCCAGGCAGCTAGGTGGTCTGAGCACTTACCACTAAAGGACCAGTACAGCTCTTGTGCCGAAACGTGAGGAGTGGACATGCGCTATCTTGAAGGCTGGGTCCACCGTCATCAAGGTAGTATCATAGCCAGGAGATGGGGAAGAACCTAACTAATCCTTCCTGGTGCTAACCTGGGGGAATTGGGTCAGGGTGGATCCATCGGATGTTGCTGATTGTGTGGGAAGGGTGACCTCCCAAACCAGGACCCCAGACATCTCATCTGGTGTCATGTGAGAGCACTTGCTGGAACTCCACCTTTAGATTCATGAAAATATACCTGTGAGGGTTGACTCAAAGAGAGTATTGCTGCAGTTAGCTCAGATCCAGTGCTAATGTGGGTCTGGGTTGGTGCACGTGGCTGGTGTGGAGATGACAGTAACTCAGGCCAGATTGAGTCTCATTCCCCAGAAGATGGTGTCAGCTTTATACAGATCAAAGAATATTTCCAAGGTGTGTCTAGAAAACTGTCTTCCTTACTGCTTATTGTCTGATTCCAGTGAGGTTGATGCAACTTGGAAGTCCAGCTTAGTAAAGATTCAAATATGGAGGATTGGTCCAGAAGGTTCAGTGTCCTGAGTGCACTGAGGACAGATGATAGCCCCCAATGGTGACTCTGATGGGCTCCCACGCTCCTGATAAAAGTAGAGCGCTCTGTGTTGTTCTGTTTTGTTTCGCTTTGATAAAAAGTACGAAGGATGGGGCAGGGGACCCTTGCCACCAGTTTAAACCACTGTGGTTGATGAGGGTGTTTGCCTCAGCCTCGGAAGGTGAATACAGGGAATAAACCTGCTTGGCCTGGTCATGCCCCTGAGCCCCACTCTTGATATAGGAGTAACTCCTCCCCAAACTCCTTTTGATAAGTGCTCTATTTGTTGGGGATTGCAGGAGCAAAGGAGAGTCTGAGGGGAGATGAAAACAAATGAGGAGGCGGAGCAGAAGTCTGTTTGGCCTGAAGGCAGTGTTGGTGCAGAGCAGAAAGCTGGGCAATGTAATATTTTCCCTTAAAAAAAGAATTTTAAGGGACTTCCCTGGTGGCATAGTGGATGAGACTCCGCACTCCCAATGCAGGGGGCCCAGGTTCGATCCCTGGTTGGGGAACTAGATCCCACATGCATGCCACAACTAAGAGTTCACATGCCACAACTAAGAAGCCTGCGAGCCACAACTAAGGAGCCCTGGAGCCAAAAGTAAGGAGTCCACCTGCCGCAACTAAGGAGCCCGTCTGCCACAACGGAGACCCCATGCAACCAAATAAATATTTTTTTAAAAAGAATTTTAATTAGAAAATACAGTAATATGTGCTTTCTGGGAAGCATCCGAACAACATGGGAATGTATAAAGTAAACATGAAAGTCTCCATCCATCCTCCAGCCCCACTCCTCTCCCCTCTCATGAATCCCATCTGTCTCCCCAGAAGGCATCATTATTACTATTTGTAGCCTCCTAGAACTTTTCCATGTATCTCAATATATGTATGTCAGATATGTATATGTGCATGCCCTTTTCATCCTAAAAGGGATTTTACTGCATTTATGTTCCCAAATATATATCTCTTAGACATAACTGTCAAATCTTTCTATGCTAGGGAGAGGGAACTACCTTGTCCTTTTTAATGGCTGCCTAGTATTCCACTGTGTCCACGTATAATAAGTTATTTAATCAGTCCTCTCTTGATTTACATTCAAGTTGTTTCCATTTTTCACCATGATAACAGTGGTGCAATATATCCTTTAATGTGTAATACTTAAACATTTATGGAAGTATTTCTATAGGACACTTTCACTGAAGTGAAACTGCTTATTCAAAGGACATATACATACTAAGTTAACTTCCTGAAAGGTTGTAGCAAATTATACCCATCTATACAGTATGAGAGGCTACTTTTGAGTGAATTACATATCTACAGCTAGGAGGGGCCAAGGCTCAGAGGGACTTGTAGTGAAGGAGTGAAGGAGTGGACCTGACAAAGACTCTTAGGATCAGTTTGTGTGCTACTGTGTTATAAGTCACCCTTCCCTGAGAAGAAACTGCCAGTAGTACCCCTGCCCCAAGAACAGTTTGGTACAATTCAGTTGCTGGCCCTTGTAGAAAAAGGCTTGCCCTGTACTTTCCAAGTTTACCTTGTAATGGGTATGGGGCAGGTATTTTCTCTCTTTGATTCCTCAGGGATATAAACTACCCTCTCCCTCTCCCTGTCTCTCCCCCAACGCCGCCCCCTTCATAAGGTGCTGGGGTACAATGGAAGCAGGGGCTAAGGCTCTGCTGACCTCCCTTTACTGGCAAGCCTGCCATTTTGCATGGATGAGCATGTGAGCCCTAGGAAAGCAAAGGCATTGAGCAGGGCACCGTTCTTGTGCATTCCTGAGCACTGGGTTTAGGAGACCAGTTGCATCACATCATCTCCTCAGTTCTGCTTGGATGAGAGAGCCCACAAGAACAGCAAAGGGAGACATGAGCTGGACCTTCAGCTTACACAAGTCACAGAGTTGACTGAAACCTGAGGGTTCAGCCTCCCAGCCTAGCTTGTCCAGTACTGCATGCCCAGGCCTTGCCCTCCAGTTGAGGATCTTGAATCCGTGACCCATTCAGGTGGGCAAGAACCTTGTTTCCTCTGTTCACTTTTGTTATCTTTAGCACAGCGCCTGGCATACAGTAAGGGCTCAATAAATAGGTGTTTAATGAATGCATAGAAGCCAGGGAGAGGTGGATATAGTTATACCATTCTTTCCTCCCTAAGCTGGGACTTCTATGTTGAAAAGAAACACTGAGATTCAGTTAGGTGGTTGGGCTGATGGCCCAGTTAGTGGTTACTAATGGTTACTCATTCAACCAACATTTATTGAGCTGGAGGTATGGTGGTAACTTTCCTAGTTTTAGCACTGAAAGTTCTGTTTCCTGAGAAATCCCTCAGGCCTGGGCAAATCAGGACAGTTGGTCACCCTATTCAGTAAAGAGCAAACACAGATACAGTCCTGGTCTTTGTGAAGCAAACCGTTTAGTTGGTGTGATGGGCATTATCACACAGGCTAACTGGGGAAAGTGCTATGAAGGAGAGGAACTTGGAGACAGAGGTTCTATGGAAGTCTGACATAGACCTTGACCTCCCTAAGAAAATGTCTGAGCTGAGATCTGAAGGATGGGAAGGAAGAATGCAGTGCTCCAGGTAGAGGAAAGAGCTTGTGCAGAGGCCTTGTGGCTGGAGCTTACGGGGGAGTTATGAAATAGGAAGATATGCTAGAGCAAAGGGAGAGAAGAGAGGTACAAGACAAACATGGAGAGGTAGGCAGGGCTCCGTAAGAAGACCTGGGCTATTTTACCCTAAAAACAAGGAGAGAGCATTGAACGGTTTGACCTCATCAGCTTTGGATTTTTTAAGACCACTTTGGCTTCAGTGTAGGAGAACTAGAATGGATTCTGGAAGTCCAGATAGGAAGCAACTGCAGGAGTCCAGGGCAGAGATGGTGGGAGATTGCACTATAGGAGTCATGGAGAGAAGTAGATGGGTTGGAGACAAATATAAGAAAGAAATTGATAGGATGTGGTGATTGCATATGATAGATTGCATATGATAAGGAATGGGGGGCAGGGTGGATGCAAGGACTCTTGTCTTTGGAGATAATCAAAGCAGGGGTGAGGTTCTGGTCTCACAGAGACTCCCAGCCACTGCTGAAGCAGCACTGCCCATAGTGCTCTTTAGAGAGATATGGGCAGCTGTAGGAAATCCCAGGTCTTCCCAGCAGCTTACAGACATATTTGCAGCAGGGCCTAGTGTTCACAGAGTCCAAGCGAGAGCCCAGTTGATGGAAGCAAAATGATGCTGTAGCAAGGCAACCCTGTTGATGAGTATGCTTGTTGTCTGCATGCCAGACTCATGTAACCACATTTGGCTTTCCTGGGTAAGTTCCAGGAACCCAGAAAATGATGACTCAAGGACAGAATGCCTAAGGTAGGCCGCTTTCACACATTCAGGGGGGTCTGGGCTGGCAAAGAGGCAGAGGCTGTTAGAGAAAAAACTGACCTGGGAGGTGCCAGCCTGTACCCCCTCCTGCCAACCCTGTCTTGTTTTTATTCACAGAGCCATCACAGTATTATATTAGCCTTCTATTTGTGTATTTGCCTCCCCACTAGAATCTAAGTTCCATGAAGGCAGGGACCTTGTGTGTTTTGTTCACTCTTTGTTTCTTCAGCACACAGAACAGTGCTTAGTATTGTTAAAAAAAGAGACAATAGGCCCAAAATGGAGTCCCTGTGCTAAGCCCCACATCAGCAAACCAAGACTTAATACCTAACCTAATTGCAATGTCAACCTCTCTCCTAGTCTTAAAACAGTCAATCTGGAATTTCCTGGTCAGCAGTAGTAAGGTAATCTATCTGATAAAACCCTGCCATCCCCCAAAGAAAGATGAGGTAATGGCTCTTTCCTTGTCCCTGACCCCTTCTACCTATAAAAGTCTCCTATATTATTCAGCTCTTCGGAGCTCCTTTCTGTTTCCCACATGGAATGCTGCCTGACTCATGAATCGTTGAATAAAGCAAATTATATCTTCAAATTTACTCAGTTGAATTTTGTTTTTTAACAACATATAGTAAGTGCTCAATAAACAGTTTTTGATTAAACACAGAAAAGCCAGAGTTCAAATGCCAGGAGAGAATCAAGACAAGCACTAAGCTTAGGGAGGAGCTAGATATGCAACAGAAAGGGAGAGAGAGGACTTTAAATCAATTCGGGTGGGATACGGAGAAAGGCTAAAGGTGTCTGAGTGATTTCCTTACCGCATAGGACTTGAATATATGGACAGCATTGATGAGCTAACCCCATTTAGAGGGCCCAAGGAGACACAGTCATTGAGGTAAAGCAAGGAGTTAATCCAGAAGATTAAAGATGAATCAGCCAGACTTGGATCTAGTTCAAATGTCTGAAACACTAAGGTACTTTTACGCATGGTTGCTCCTAATAGATTGAGTGAAAGCCCTTTAAATCTATGAGACTTTCCACACAAAAGGGGTGGTGGTCAGAAAAAGGAGCCAGGTAAAGGTGGCTACGTGGTCTGAGACACTGTTTTGTGAAAGGGTAAGAAAGAAATTTAGTTTTCAGGAAAGTAAGTGGATTTGCAAAAGGCATTTTAGGGGATAGGGAGGAACTGGCTGGAGATGAGACTGGCAAGGTAAATTACACCTACATTGAGAGGCATTTTGTGGGTCCAAGTGGACAGTTTGCTTCTTATATTTTTCCATGGGGGAGGAGGTAGGTAGGAAGATCACAGAAGTTCTTTTTTATCAAACAAATCACATAATCAGTTTTTGTTTATTTTTGAAGACAAATCTGGTGGAGATGCGTAGAAGAGTCACTGGAAATAAGTAATACTAAGGGTGTGGAAGGACTACAGTAGGGTTAGGAGACTTTGCAATAAGAGAAACAAAAGGCAATAAAGACCAGGACTGGAACAGTAGTAGTTAGGGAAGAGGGGAAAGGCCAAACATGACAGATATTTCTGAGGAATAATCTACAAAATGTCATCACTCATTGGGCTTAGTGGTGGACAGAGGAGGAATGAGCTTTGTTTCTGGCTTGGAGATGGTGAGAACAGCAACATCACTGTGTTAGAACAAGGATACTGAAAGGGACAAGTTTAGGAAGAAGATAAAAGACATGGAAATTGGAAGTGTCTGTGGGATGTCCAATTATCAAATGATTTTATTTGATAATTGGAGATATGCATCTTTTCAGAAAGGTTGTGATTTGGGAGTCATGACTATGGGAGTTGAAGCAATTAGTAAATAAAGCCTCCCGGTGAGGGTGCAGAGAGAGAGGAGGACAAAGGATAAAATCTCAGAGGACCCCAACATTCAAGGAAATGTAAAACCCCTCTGTAGTAAATCACATTCACATCCTACAAAGTAGGAGCAATCATATTCAAATTTATGTCTTTGTTAGTATACAGCCAGAGAATAACTATCACAAAACGTTGTTTCATTGCATTTCAGTTAAAGGCTATCAAAATATCTAATATCTTATCAATGAAAAAATGTATTTGTGGTGGGAAAGAAGGAGAGGGAGAATAGGTCAGTATGTATACGGATGCCTGGGGGAATAGTTAGAAAAAGGTTTGGGAGTTCCCTGATGGCCTAGTGGTTAGGATTCTGGGCTTTCACTACCGTGGTCAGGGTTCAATCCCTGGTCAGGGAACTAAGATCCCACAAGCTGTGCAGTGCAGCCAAAAAGAAAAAAGAAAAAGTTTCAACCCAGAGAATTCTATGACATTGAGTGGCTTTCTATTTCTAGCTGTGGGTGCTAAGCTTCCGGTATTGCCTTGGGAAAATATCATTCCCACTGTTTCACAAGGAACTGGTTTTAGAAAGATTCCTCTTTCCTATATTTTACCTCCTCATATGACAAGATAATTAGCCACAGCTACAAAATCAACCTAAAGATTTCCACCATTTTAGCTATAAATGGGGACAAGAATGGACCTCCTTATAAATTATGTCCTGTTTTCTTACAGTGCCTTTAAAGAGAAACGATGGCTTCAGCAGTTAGGAATAGCAAGAGTCCTAGCGAAAAAGAGCATTTCTAACCTGACTACCCAAGGAGGCCTGACAGCGTGTGAAAATCCTCCGGAAATTTTGCTTTGAAAAGTCATGACAACCCCAGTTTGGGTGAAGACCTGGTCAAATAGAACTTCTAGTTCTAATACTAACATTTCTAATAACAGTTCTAATGCTGGAATTTCTAATAACAGTTCTGATGCTACACGACTATCAACAGGTTATTTAATGTTTAACACCATGTTTTCTTGGACTCCATCATGCAGAGTGAAAATTTAGGGCATTTGTTTTTGCATAAAGTGTCTGAGGAAGAATTCATAAGAAACTAAGAATAGTAGTTGCCAACAGGGTAGGGCAACTGGGAAGGTGGGAAACAAGGACATGAGCAAGAATGTTTACTTTCTCTTTTTTTGCTTTCCTGGGATTTTTTTTAAAATACTTTTTGTTTTTTAAACCACATGAATGTAGTACATAGTAAAAAATTAATTAAAAAAATTCTATATAGGGCAAGTCCCTAGGAGAGTTATAAATACCATCTAAGTCTAATACTGGCCTCAGACATCTTTTGAATTTCTGCTAAAACACTGCTTACTACTAATTTTTAAAAATTGAGGTAGAGTTTTCATACAGTAAATTGCAAAGATCTTAAATCAACGGCTTTAACAAATGTATACATTTGTGTAACTAACAGCAATCAAGATGTGAACACTTCTATTACCCCAGAAAGTTCCTTCAGGCTCCTATCTATCTTAATCCATATAGACACCTGCTATTCTAATTTCTTTTTATTTTTTTAATAAATTTATTTATTTTATTTATTTCTGGCTGCATTGGGTCTTCGTTGCTGTGCGCGGGCTTTCTCTAGTTGCGGAGAGTGGGGGCTACTCTTCGCTGTGGTGCACGGGCTTCTCATCGCGGTGCCTTCTCTTGTTGTGGAGCACAGATTCTAGGCACGCGGGCTTCAGTAGTTGTGGCACGTGACCTCAGTAGTTGTGGCTCACCGTTTCTAGAGCGCAGGCTCAGTACTTGCAGTGCACGGGCTTAGTTGCTCTGCAGCATGTGGGATCTTCCAGGACCAGGGCTTGAACCCATGTCCCCTGTATTGGCAGGCGGATTCATAACCACTGCGCCACCAGGAATTCCTGCTATTCTGATTTCTACCTCCATGCATAACATTTCCCAATTAAAGGAATCATATAGTTGTTTACTTTTATGTCTGGGTTATTTTGCTCAACTTAATCTTTTGAGACTCATTTACATTGTTGTATGTATTAGTAGTACATTGTTTTCTTTTTTCTCTATGTAGCAATATCCCTTCTTTCATTCCTGATATTTGTATCTTTTGCCCTCTCTATTTCATTTTTGCCATGAATAGTCAGTCTTGTAATGATTTTGTCAATTTTACTAGTTTTCTACAATGGATCTTTTGTTTATTCTTTATATTGTATATTTGCTTTCTAATTTGTTAATTTCTTGACAGTTTCTACTACTCTGATTAAATACTTTATCTGTCATCTAATGTTTTGGACATATTATTCAAGTTATTTTAGAGTCCAGGTCTAATAACTCCAATATCTGTACGTCCTCCATACAAGTCTTCCGTAGATCTTTTTTCACTATTGAGTAGTATTCCATTGTGTAGGCACACCATAATTCATTCAAATGTATGTACCTTTGGGTCGCCTCCAGTTTTGTGATATTGTGAACAAAGCTGCTTTAAACATTACTGTAAAGGTCTTTTTCTGGACATATGCTTTCCTTTCTTTTGGGCAAACACCTAGGTGTGGAACTGTTAGGTAATAGACTAAATGTACATTTAACATTATAAGAAACTACCTAACAGTTCTCCAAAGTGGTATTACAGTTTTACACTTCCACTAACAATATACAAGTATTCTGGTTGCTTCACAGACCCACCAAAATTTGGTGTTATTAGTACTTTTGATTTTTAGTTATTCTAGTGGGTTTGAAATGACATTTCATGGTTTTAATTTGCATTTCCTTAAGAACTAATAATATTGAATGCTTTTTGTGTGCTTATTGGCTATTTGTACATTTTCTTTTGTGAAGTGTCAACTCAAGTTTTTTGTCCGTTTAAAAAATTGTGGTGCTTTCCTGGTGGTGCAGTGGTTAAGAATCCGCCTGCCAATGCAGGGGACGCGGGTTTGAGCCCTGGTCCAGGAAGATCCCACATGCCGCGAAGCAACTAAGCCCGTGCGCCACAACTACTGAGCCCACGTGCCACAACTACTGAAGCCCACGCACCTAGAGCCCATGCTCTGCAACAAGAGAAGCCACCGCAATGAGAAGCCTGCACGCCAAAATGAAGCGTGGCCCCCGCTCACCCCAACTACAGAAAGCCGTGCGCAGCAAGGAAGACCCAATGCAGCCAAAAATAAATAAATAAATTTTAAAAATTGTGTTGTTTATCTTTTAATTATTGGTTTATCAGAGATTTCAATATACTCATGATACAAGTTGGTTTATTTTTGGCTGCACTTGGGCTCAGTAGTTGGGCTCTAGAGTGCAGGCTTCAGTAGTTGTGGCGCACGGGCTTAGTTGCTCCGCGGCATGTGGGATCTTCCTGGACCAGGGCTCGAACCCATGTCCCCTGCGTTGGCAGGCGGATTCTTAACCACTGCACCACCGGGGAAGTCCTGTAAGTTCTTTGTCAGATACATGTATTGCAAATATATTTTCCCAATCTGTGGCTCTCTTTTCCATTTTATTAATGGTGTCTTTTGATAATGAAAGTTTTTAACTCTAATGAAGTACAGTTTATCATTTTTTTCTTTTATGGTTCATGCTTTCTGCTTCCTCTCTAAGAAATCTCTGCCTACCCCAAATTCATGAAGATATTCTTGTTTTCTTCTAGAAGTTTCACAGTTTTAGCTCTTATGTTAGGTCTATAATTCATCCTTAATTATTTTTGTGTGTGTGATGTGAGGTGAGAGTCAGAATTCTTTTCCATAAGTTTATCAAATTGTTCTAGTACAAGTTGTTGAAAGTTCCTTCCCCTCATTGAATACCTTGGTACCTTTGTCAAAAATCAATTTACAATATATGTATGGATCTATTTCCAGACTCTCTATTCCATTCCATTGGCCTATTTATTTTTCCTTACACTAAAACCACACTGTCTTAATTACTATAGCTTTATTGTGGGCCTTGCAATCAGGTAGTATGAATAACTTTGTCCTTTTTCCTACTTTGTTTTGGCTATTCTCAGTCCTTTGAACTTCCAAGTAGATTTTTAAAATAAACCTGCCGTTCTCTATAAAAAAGCCTGTTGGGATTTTGATTGGTCACAACTGACATCTTAATAATAGTGAATATTACAGCCCACGATACACTTCTCTATCCATAGTATATGTCCCCATTTAAGTCTTCCATGATTTCTCTCATCAATGATTTTTAGTTTTTAGTGTAGAGGTCTTACAAATCACTTATTGTTTTCTTAAATATGGCATATTTTGGATGCTATTTGCTAGGAAGATTTTAAGATAGATTCTGTTACAATAGTCAGAAGCACCTAAAATCTAAATCTCATTTAAAAAAATAACTTTAGGTTTCTAGTTTGATATTATGGGGTTGGGGCACATAGAAGGTTAATACAAAAGAAAACACAAAGATGATACCAAAGAGATGTTGTAAGGCAGCATGTATATAGGTATTAGCTCATTGTAGAGACAGCAAGAGGGGACACAGACTGGAAGAGGGCACAGCAAAGGTCCTGGGGTACTGGTACCATTCTATTTCTTGATCTGGGTTAATAGATGTGTTCAACTGGAGAAAATTCAACAAGAAGTATTTTTTTTTAAATTTGTATCCTTTTCTGTATGCATTTTATCATCCAGTTGAAAAAGTTAACTAAAATAATGAAAAAAAATTCAGGAGCTAATTCACGCATTTGACGGCAGCCTCAGACTCATGAGAGGGCAATTCATGTGAGTGATGGTTGTCACCATGCTTCCTGCTGAATTGAACTGAGATTCCCTGCAAGAGACGATACTATTTTAAGTATCATTGAAAACATCACCAAGAAGATGCCTGGTGCAAATATTCTGGGGTAGGAGTGTTTATGAAGAAGAAAGAAATATGGTGAAATATGAAGGGAAAAAAAGGAGGTGGAGGATGATAAGGAGAAAATGTGAGAGGACAATTGATATGAAGCCTGGTTCCTTGCCAGAATCAACTGAAAAACTGCAGAGTATTTATCCTTTCTTCACTTTAGCCCTAGTAAGACAGCATGAAGTGACATTAAGATCTTATTTTCCTATAATATTATACAGTTGTAAAGCATTATTATTAGCATAGACAGGATACCATGGGACATTTATTCTAAACCTGAATCTTATTTAAAGTTAAGTGTCACCTTCTCTTTGCTCCAGGTCATTTTGTTCCTTCCTCGGGTATTACCACTCATCACACTGTATTCAAATTACTTGACTGTCCCCTTTACTTTACTATCATCTCCTAGAAGGCAAGGACAGTGTTTTATTCATCTCTAAGTTGCCAAGGCATAGCATATGCTTGAGCTTTGAGTCATTGCTCTATAGATATTTGTTATATTAAATGAATGGATTTTAGGATGATCATGCTCATGGAATTCTCAATGACCTGTGCACACAAAATCTGCTCCTATAAAATATAAATGTTTCAGTTAACAAATCATTTGTTAATGCTAATTTATTGTTTAATTTGATCATCAAAATCAATTTCTTAATATGAATTTATTAATTCATCTGATCATCATAGCAGCCCTGCATGGCACAGAAGGACAGTCTTCACTAAAATACCCATTTTACAAATGAAGAGGTTACATTTATAACATATAAGAATAACTTGTTGGAGGCCCTACAGGCAGTGAGTGTCAGAGCCAGATCTGGAATCTAGACTTTTGACTTTTCGCTCAGGTAATTACCTCTAAACAACTACATAACATTTACGTGTACATTATCCTAGGAAGTTTTAACTCCCAGGCTGGTTCCTCCAGCTATAACTTGGCTTTTTGACCACCTTCCTTGACCACCCCATTCTGTTAATCCTTATTTCCTACCTTCACCCCTGCCCCGCCCCTGCCTTCACTCCCACTTCAGTCCCTGAGATCACAGGGAAGAAATGCTATTTTATATTGGCATAATATTACACCTATTTGTAAATTCATTTCAGCATTCCTTATTCCCTATATATAATGGACATTTTCTCAATACTGTATGTATAAAACCTTCTTCAGAAAATGCCATTTTTGCTGATCTGCAACATAGTCTAAGTAAGAATTGGGCTCTCTCTGCAAATGCTGCTTCAAGACCTAACTGACAAGTTTAAAGACCTGCCTTTCTGTGCCCCAGTATGGGAAACAATTTCAGTTTCAGTCAGATTGTAAGGGATGAGGTAGACACAGAGAGCAGAGCTGAAAAACTTTTCCAGTTTTCGCTTCTGGTCAGGAGACTCGGAGTATAGAAAGCTTGGCGTATAGATAGCTTTCTATCTATATCCCTAGATATAACCACCATAGATGTGAAGTCTCTCTCTGTCTCTCTCTTTTCCCCCATGCTTTCCCCCACCAAGACAGTGAGATTTGAAGACTATCAATTAGCCATTCTGTAGTCTCTTATATTTGAACCAGAACAGGTGAGAAGAGCGAGTTGGTAAAGGAACCAAATTCTCACACTGCCCCCAACACAAAAATAAAGACAAGCGTGGTTGTCGTCTTCCTCCTCCTCATTGTTTTTATCCTAATTTATATCACTCACAGAACTTGTTACCAACCTTCAGCTTTCAGCCTGCTGTGCAGAATGATGGGTTTTGGAGCAGGTGATCAAGGGCTCTGACCTTCTCCTTCCAGCTCTGTCACTGGCTTATGACATAGTCTTTGGAGCTTGCATTCTTCATCTGTACAGACGATGGCCCGCACCGTACAAACGATGTCATGGCTATTGAGCGTATATAAACGAGATAAATCAAGTAAGATAACATATACAACAGCTCCGTAAAAACGAATAGCTCTATAAAAGTTACTTTCAACTGCTTGACCTGTCTCTGTTTCCTTGTCTCTAATGGGAACCATAATGGTACTTACCTCATAAGGTTCTCGTGAACTCTAAATGTTAAATGTAAGAACAGTTCCTGACATAGTGCTTAATAAATGTTAGCTATTGATAATATTAATGTAAGCTCCACGGTGGCGGGGGGGGGGGGGGCGTGTCGAATTTTAAACTTCTTTTCATCTTCCTCAGAGCATAGCATTCTACACCCGGCAGGCTACAACTGACTGGCGAACTGAAGAATCTTCTCATCCCGGTCTGCGCCGCGGAAGGCATTTGAGTGTAGGACGGCGGTAAGCCGGAACCGAAAGCTCGGGACGCTGAGACGCCGGAGCCTTTTTACGCTTGGACTCAGGGCCCGGAAGTGGCGAGGACGGGGTCAGCGCTGCGGGGTGAAATCGGCCAGCCAGAGAAGATGCTGCTGGACCTGTCGGAGGAGCACAAGGAGCACCTGGCCTTCCTGCCGCAAGTGGACAGCGCGGGTGAGGGGGCCCGGCGGCGGAGGGTGGTGCTCTGCGGTCTGGGGAGGGGGTCGGTGGGAGCGCCCGGTGCTCAGGGTCTCCTGGCTTCCGTTGCAGTGGTCGCTGAGTTTGGGCGAATTGCGGTGGAGTTCCTGAGGCGTGGCTCTAACCCCAAGATCTACGAAGGCGCTGCGAGTAAGAAGGGGGGAGGCACAGCGCTGAAAACTGCGCGGAGAAGTGCGTTCTCTGTCCCCGTGGAGGGGAAGGGGTTATTGGGACTCTAAAGGTCTTATTCCTATTGTGGTAGAATAAAAGAAGAAGGGCTCTTCAGTCAGGGCGCAAATCCTGCCCGTCCCCTAAGTATTGTGAGTTTTTAAAAGCTTGTATTAAGTCGATTTCCTGACGTGTTAATGGACAGAATACCATCTGCCAGAATACTGTGATGCTTACCTGCATCCAAGTGTGTGGAATAGCTGGGTGAACCATAAATATACAAGTGTTTGGTTATTATTCGTTGTTCAGACATCTATTTTTGCTGAAGTAGTTTTACCCCGATGGACGAGGGACGGTTTCTATTATTGTCCCTTCTGCCAGACTTGAAGTAGCGGCGCACTCAAGAGAAGGACTGTGCGCCTGGTATTGTCTCCACGGGTCTGTTTTTGTAAAGGTTACATGGTGGGAAATACTGAAAGCATTTGGCTGGGAGTGGAGAATGAACAGGAGGCTATTACCAAGTAATTATTTTTTATAATAATTGCATTGTTTGAAAACATGGAATAATAGATAACATTTACTCTTTAGAGTTTGAATAAAAGAATAAATACCACATAATTTATTTGCTCATTTTTCCTCTTTTTTCAGGAAAACTCAGCGTGAGTAGTGACACTGTCCAACATGGTGTGGAAGGATTAATACACCTCCTCACTGAAAGTTCGAAGCTCATGGTAAGGGCTTTTGTGGACTGTTTTGTATTAGCAGGACCTTAAGGAGGTTCAGTATACTCTACATCAGTCCTAGCAGGATCTGCTCATTTCAGTAATGTTGTTACTGGTTTATAATGGATTTAGTGAAACCATGCCTAAGCAATCTGACCGTAATGTGATCTGCTGACATGAATACCTCTTGTTAGTATAAATTAGAATTGCCTCTAATTCTGCATGTTATTAAACCATATACTATAGTTAGTATCCCAAGAGGAGGGAGAATGAAATGATTTAATTTTTTGCATATTAGCAGTATATAGCTTGTTGGAGAATTGAGAAAATTTTTTCCTTTTTTTTTTTTAAGTGTTAGTTGCCCCTTCCTTAATACTAGCTGAGGGATCTTGTACCAGTATTTGTTTCTTCATGCTCCTAATAGAAAAAATATTTGAAAAATTACAGGTGGCTGCATGGGGCTTAATTTACATATTATCCATTCTACTGTGTCTCAGATTTACCTTTTTGTAAGAATCACGTGTGACCCTTGTTAACCAGATTCCCGGTTCCTACCTCAAACCTACTGAATCAGGCTTTCCAGAGGAGGGGCTTGAGAATTAATCTTTTCCCAAGGTGCTTCAAGTGATTCTTTTTTTTTTTTTTTAATTTTTTTAAATTAATTAATTAATTTTATTTATTTATTTTTTTATGGCTGTGTTGGGTCTTCGTTTCTGTCCAAGGGCCTTCTCTAGTTGTGGCAAGCGGGGGCCACTTCATCGCGGTGCGCAGGCCTCTCACTATCGCGGCCTCTCTTGTTGCGGAGCACAGGCTCCAGACGCGCAGGCTCAGTAATTGTGGCTCACGGGCCCATCTGCTCCGCGGCATGTGGGATCTTCCCAGACCAGGGCTTGAGCCCATGTCCCCTGCATTGGCAGGCAGGTTCTCAACCACTGTGCCACCAGGGAAGCCCCAAGTGATTCTTAAGATCAGGCAAATTTGGGAAACTACACTAGAGGCTCAACATTTTGATAGTGAATCCTAATGCTGGAAGTGATAAAAGATGCAGTGTGGCTTACTTGAGTTGTTTTCACCCTAACAGATTATTTGAGTGGTTATGAACAACTACATAAAAAATTTATTTTATAGATCCCTTTTGTTGGGCTTCCTAAAATATTACACTTAGAGGTGGTCCACAGCAAATGCCCTGACCCATAAATCCATGTTCCATTAATTGATATGGGGAACTCATTTTTGCTGCCCTAAGCGATCCTTTCTGGCCCTATCCAGAGCTTTCCTGGCTGCTCTCCTCCTGAGAATAGATCTCTAGCCTCTTGCTCTTCTGTGTAGTCAAACTGAGTCTTCTGACAGACCACCTGGCGTGATTGGTCAGCTGACCTAACCTGCCCGGCCCCAAAGACTATAATCTCCTCCACAAAGGCAATGAGACTGTTTGTTTTGTTCAGCTCTGTCTTCCTAGCACAAGATCTATCCCACAGTAGGATCTCAGAAAATATTTGTTGAAGGGATAAAATACACAGGCCTATGCTATTATAAACAGAAACAAGTCTAATGACATTAACAAACCTGAAAAAAGAAAGGGTGGCATGCAGAAATTGGAAAAGAGCAAGGAAAGTAGAGTGTTAAAGTGGCTGAGGTGAATACAACGAAAGGAAGAGGAGCAAAGAGAAAGACTGTGCTTTCTCTACCTTTTCTCTACCTTTTTATCCCCTCCTCACTTCAATCATCCAATAAGGGAGTAAAAGCAAGGCTGCTGTTGGCAGCTTCCTTTTATCCTTTTGAGGGTCACTACCAGTGTTGGGATTGGTCCCCAGTAACGCTGAACCGTTGGACAGCAGAACTGTTGCCTCCATGCCCTTCTCTCCCGGCTCCCTTTCCTGGCCAAATATATGATTTCTTTGTGTCCAGTCAGCATCTGAGTATCCCACTAGGACTTACCCAAACCAGGAGCCCTCATTCTCTCACTAAGGCTTTTTATTTTAAAGTCTTTTGACACCATTCACCCATTTCTCCCATCCCACCTCCTACCCCCTGCCTCTGGCAACCACCAATCTGTTCTCTGTATCTATGACCTTGGTGGGTTTTTTGTTTTTGTTTTTTAAGATTTGACGTGTAAGAGAGATCATACAGTATTCCTTTCTGTGTCTGACTTAATTCACTTAGCATAATGCCCTTGAGTTCCATCCATGTTGTTGCAAATGGCAAGATTTTATTCTTTCATTTTTTCTTATGGTGGATAATATTCCATTGTGTATATATTCTACAGTTTCTTTATCCATTCATCCATTGATGGACAATGAGTTTGTTTCCTCATCTTAGCTATTGTAAATGGTGATGCAGTGAACATGGCGGCACATATATCTGTTCAAGTTAGTGCTTTTGTTTTCTTTGGCTAAATACCCAGAAGTAGAATTGCTGGATCATATGGCAGTTCGATTTTTAATTTTTTGAGGAACCTCCATGCTGTTCTCCATGATGGCTGCACCAATTTACATTCCCACCAGCAGTGCAAGAGGGTTCCCTTTTCTCCGCATCCTCGCCAACACTTGTTATCTCTTGTCTTTCTGATAAGAGCCATTCCAACAGGTGTGAGGTGATATCTCATTGTTATTTTCATTTGCATTTCCCTGATGATTAATGATGTTGAGCATCTTTTCATGTACCTGTTGGCCATCTGTATGTGTTCTTTGGAAAATGTGTATTCAGATCTTCTGCCCATTTTTAAATCGAATCGTTTGGTTTTTTGGCTATTGAGTTATATGAGTTCTTTATATTTTTTGGATATGAACCCTTTATCAGATATATGATTTGCAAATATTTTCTCTCATTCAATAGGTTGTCTTTTTATTTTGTTGATGCTTTCCTTTGCCCTGCAGAAGATTTTTATTTTTTTTATTTTTATTTTTTATTATAAACTTATTTATTTATTTATTTTTGGCCGCGTTGGGTCTTTGTTGCTGCGCACGGGCTTTCTCTAGTTGCGGTGAGCAGGGCTTACTCTTCGTTGTGGTGCATGGGCTTCTCATTGCTGTGGCTTCTCTTGTTGCGGAGCATGGGCTCTAGGCGCGCAGGCTTCAGTAGTTGTGGCTCGTGGGCTCTAGAGCACAGGCTCAGTAGTTGTGGCGCAGGGGCTTAGTTGCTCTGCGGCATGTGGGATCGTCCAGGACCAGGGATCGAACCTGTGTCCCCTGCATTGGCAGGCAGATTCTTATCCACTGCGCCACCAGGGAAGCCCCCAGAAGCTTTTTAATTTGAAATAGTCCCACTAGTTTATTTTTGTTTTTGTTGCTTATTTTTATGTATCAGAAACTCGGAATTTGGAATAGTGGGCAAGGGTTGCCTTTTACTAAGGAATGTTATTTCTTTTACTAGACAGAAAAGAATTAAGGGGTTTCATATTCTTTTGCAAATATCCAGTATTTCAGCATTTCCTAGACAAAAATAAATTTTGATGTTCTGTTAAACTCGATTCACTTTCAGATTTCTGAACTGGATTTCCAAGACTCTGTTTTTGTTCTTGGATTCTCTGAGGAATTGAACAAATTGTTGCTTCAGCTTTATCTGGACAACAGAAAAGAGATCAGAACTATCCTGAGTGAATTGGCACCAGACCTTCCCAGTTACCACAGCCTTGAATGGCGACTAGATGTACAGGTATGACTATTTTTTTTAAACCTGACATAGAATATACGATTTATTTTAGGTTTATGTCCTGAGGCTTGTTGTATTCTTTACCATCTTAACCAAACTGTGGTTTGAAACTGTAGTTTTTTAATGTTCATTTTTAGACCATTTCCCAAATAGTTCATTTTCTTATATTTTTAATGTGTTCACATTGGTTTAATTTGTGAAGTTTATAAGAAATAGGTTATTTGGAAAAGCAGATGGCTATCCATATTTTTAAAGTGGTGCTTAGCTTTTTAAAAACTTTCTGTCTAAATAAAACACATGAAAAAAAGTACACAGGTCAGTATACAGCCCAATGAATTATGTGGTGAAAACATCCATGAAACCAGCACTTGCCCATGACCAGCACCTCAGAAGCATCCTCCTTGCCTCCTACCAGTTACTTCCCAGTTACTTCCTTCTTTTCAAAGGTAACTAGCATCCGGACTTGTAATGCACAGATTACTTTTTCCTGCTCTTTAACCTTCTAGACATGGAATGATTCAGTAAATATTCTTCTGCATCTGCCTTCTTTTTGTGAGATTGAGTTGTTTTTAAAGCCACATAAATAACCAAAAGGGATATTTCAGACTATCACATGAAGCCCTTTCTCAAGCAGTGACAGGTAAGTTAGTTAATAGATGCTTCCTGAATGTCATCCACTCACTAATCAGCTCTAATCAGAGCTGTTCTGAATGCTTTGGGACACAAAAGAAGTGTAAGACACTTTCTCAGCTGGAAAAGATGTTATCTGGTTAGGGATATTAGTGTTCTCAAAATAACTGGTAATTAAAGATAGTTGTGAAATAAGGTTCTGGAGAGGAAAAAAGAATAGAATTGTATAAATGAAGGTACAGCTGAGTATTTCAAAAAAGCTTTATAGCTCAGGTAGTTCAGTGTACACAGTCATGATCCAGAAAAGCTTCAAGAAAAGGAGGTGAAATTTCAGAAAAATGAATGGTTAGAGAAAACCAGGGTAATATTCTTGACAGAGCAGACAGCATAAGTTGTAAAGGCCCACATGGATATGGGAATGAACAAATGAATATGTGGGATAGCTCCCTAGTTCCCAAACTTGATTGGACACTGGAATAACCCAGGGAACTTTAAAAATTCTGATGTCTGTGTTCTACCCTAGAGGTTCTGATTTAGTGGTGTGGAGTTTGGCCTGGGCATCAGGATTTTTAAAAGCTCCCCTGTCACCCAGGTAATTCTAATGTGAATAAAGTTTGTAAACTGCTGTAATAGTGGATTCTTCCTGATTTGAATGGCCCAGATAAGTTATAGAAATTCAGTTAGAGTTTAGCAGTTATATCCCAGTGTGTTGAGTGCTTGAATATATATTAACACAGGAGAAAGTATAAACAGATCATAGGCTTCTTGACGGTAGGTGCTGTGTCTTGTTCACTACTGTGTCTCCAACACAATGCCTGACACATAATAGGCATTCAGTACTGAATGTAAATAAGGAGGGGTGGTCAGCAGCTTCTTAACCGTGTTATTTATTAAATATTTCTTGTACACCTATCATGTGCCACGTGGTGTGGCTACAGCAAAGAACTTGACACAGTTTATGCTCTTGGAGACCTTGGAAGCAGCAACTCCTGTGGGGCTCACGTGGAGGAAGAGATCACTGTGTAATGCCTTTATGTTTAAGTCCTCTCATAATAACCAGGGGGAGGAGATTTGGGGATGGTCATGTTCATGAACTTCAGCACTAGTTTATCTTGTATCCCTCTCTTATGTGGAGATAGCTTCTGACTTTTGGGTTCCAGTAGCCCTTAGAGGTTCTTGTTTTGGCTTTATTGATTTGCTTTGAGTTTTTCCATTATTAAGACATTTTAGAAGTTAGAAACTTAGGCAATTGAAATTGCTAAAATTAGACTCAAGAGAGTTCATTTGCCCGGTAAAATGAGTTTGAATTGCTGTGTTACTGCAAGGACTAATACAGTTTAATGTTGAGGGTATATTGAATGAATATTGCCATGTGGTGAGGTGTATTTAAGGGCTAAAAAAGCTACTCAGAGAACTAATGGATTTACTGAACTCAAGGAAGGAAGGAAGAGAAGAAGTCCTGTCAGATGAAGACCAGATAAATGGCTAGGAAACTAGTAACAGGATATAGAACCTTTCATTTTTGAGTAGCTGGCTCATCTCATGGAGACTGGTAGCGAATGGATAGTTACCAGCTAATTATTGTGCAGTTGCTGATGGGAAAGAAATGAATCATCATAGGTTAGTTTCTAATAGAAGCATTTCCCATACTTCATAAATTGCCAGCACTTGTTAAATAGCATCAGTAAATTGAATGCATCTGAGACCAGTGCAGGAGAATGTTACCTTTAGGGCTGATCCTTTTAAAGTTGCTGCTGTTATTTTTACAGGGAGAAGGGCAGAATTTCATCCCCATTAAAAAAATAAGTCCATATCAAGAACTTTGTGGAAAGAAAAACTTTGTGGGCTACAGTTCTTTATCCTGTAGTACTGTCATTCAGTACCTCTGAATCACCCTCCCCAAATTACAACCCCCTCCCAGCCCCCTAAGAGTAACCATTATCCTGAATTTTCTGTTAATCTTTTCTTTATAGTTTTTCTAACATATATTTTTTCACTAAACTGTATAGTTTTTAGATTTTCATGTATTCTTCTGCAACTTGCTTTATTTGATTGAATGTTTTCTTTTTAGATTTATTCATGACAATTCATGTTGCTATAGTTCACTTCTTTTTGCTGTCATTTAGTAAGCATTTCACTGTATGAATATTCTCAATTTATCCATTCTGTTAAAGAATATTTGAGATTTGTCTAGTTTTGGACTCTTGGAAGCAAATACTATTACGAATATGTGTATATATGTAAGAGTTTAAGGTAAATACTTAGGAGAGGAATTGCTGGTAATGTATACGTTTTCCAAAGTGATTGTCATTACTCTCACCAGCAGTGGATGAGAGTTTTCATTACCATCACTTTACAGTGCTCCGTATGGACAGGTTTCTAATTCTTGCAAGTCTGATAAACAGTATCTTACGATTTTATTGGCCATTTTACTGATTTCTAATAAAGTTGAACGTATTTCCTATGTTTATCTATTTGTGTTACTCCTGCAGAGTGCTTAGATAGGTCTCTGTACAATTTTTTCTTGGTTTTGTGGGGTTTGTATTAAATCAGAGCAGTTCTTCATACATTCTTGATACTAACTTTTTTTTTTTTGGTTGTATGTGTTACAAAATATCTTTTCTCAGTTTGTGGCTTGTTTTTCCACCATTTTTAGGTATCCTTTGAAGAAATTTTAATGATTGTTCAATGTATCAGTTTTTTTCTTTATGGTATTTTTTTTTTTATATCATGTTTAAGAAACCCTTCCATGCTGACTATACATCCTGATTGACTGTACATTCTGGTTTCTTTTTTTTCCCAAAGGTTTTTTTTTTTTTTTTGTAAATTTATTTTATTTATTTATCTTTGGCTGTGTTGGGTCTTTGTTGCTGCGCGTGGGCTTTCTCTAGTTGTGGCGAGCGGGGGCTACTCTTCATTGCGGTGCATGGGCTTCTCATTGCGGTGGCTTCTCTTGCTGCAGAGCACGGGCTCTAGGCGCGCAGGCTTCAGTAGTTGTGGCGCACGGGCTTAATTGCTCCGCGGCATGTGGGATCTTCCTGGACCAGGGCTCGAACCTGTGTTCCCTGCATTGGCAGACAGATTCTTAACCACTGCGTCACCAGGGAAGTCCCTCTTTCCAAAGGTTTTAAAGTTTACTTTTCTTTTTGAAGTCTGTGATTCATCTGAAATTAGATTTTTATGTATGGTATAATGTAATTATTATATGTTTAGCATGATTATTAAATAGTCCTTATGCTCTTATTCCATTTAAAATCAAGCTTGCAAGCAGAAGCCTCAGGCAACAGATGAAACCATCAGTGACTATAAAGCTACACCTTAATCAGAATGGAGATCACAACACCCAAGTTCTGCAGACAGACCCAGCCACCCTGCTCCATTTGGTTCAGCAATTGGAGCAAGCCTTGGAAGAGATGAAAACAAACCACTGTAGGAGAGTTGTGCGCAATATCAAGTAGTCCCAGCTTGTTTTCTTCCCTTAGAATCACTTGTGAATTGATGATATGCAGCAGTTACTTTTCAAAATAAATTTTTTAATTGATAGTGATAAATACATAGAGATTTCATAACATTTCTTTTCCTGTGTGAAGATACTGAGGTCATGATCAAAGGCTAAGTAAATTTCCTTTCCTGGTGCTAAATGTGGTCAGCTTCTTGACAATTAAGATGTATTTTGGCTCTGTCTAGCTGTGACCGGCTGAGGCGGCACGGTGGCATAGGGACGGTAGCCTTGCCCGGCTACTGCAGCACTAGGGTGTCAGTTGGTCCCACCCAGAACACTTCAGTTCTGCCCTGCAAGAATATATTTAATAGCTGATTGGTGTGTCCCTTTAATACAAGAAAATGGAAACTGAACAGCCAGAGGAAACCTTTCCCAACACCAAAACCAATGGCGAATTTGGTAAACGCCCTGCTGAAGATATGGAAGAGGAACAAGCTTTTAAAAGATCTAGAAACACTGATGAGATGGTTGAATTACGCATTCTGCTTCAGAGCAAGAATGCTGGGGCAGTGATTGGAAAAGGAGGCAAGAATATTAAGGCTCTCCGTACAGACTACAATGCCAGTGTTTCAGTCCCAGACAGCAGTGGCCCCGAGCGCATATTGAGTATCAGTGCTGATATTGAAACAATTGGAGAAATTCTGAAGAAAATCATCCCTACCTTGGAAGAGGGCCTGCAGTTGCCATCACCCACTGCCACCAGCCAGCTCCCACTCGAATCTGATGCTGTGGAATGCTTAAATTACCAACACTATAAAGGAAGCGACTTTGACTGCGAGTTGAGACTGTTGATTCATCAGAGTCTGGCAGGAGGAATTATTGGGGTCAAAGGTGCTAAAATCAAAGAACTTCGAGAGAACACTCAGACAACAATCAAGCTTTTCCAGGAATGTTGTCCTCAATCCACTGACAGAGTCGTTCTTATTGGAGGAAAACCTGATAGGGTTGTAGAGTGCATAAAGATCATCCTTGATCTTATATCAGAGTCTCCCATCAAAGGACATGCTCAGCCTTATGATCCCAATTTTTACGATGAAACCTATGATTATGGTGGTTTTACAATGATGTTTGATGACCGCCATGGACATCCTGTGGGATTTCCCATGCGGGGAAGAGGTGGTTTTGACAGAATGCCTCCTCGTCGGGCTGGGCATCCCATGCCTCCATCCAGAAGAGATTATGATGATATGAGCCCTCGTCGAGGACCTCCTCCACCTCCTCCTGGACAAGGTGGCCGGGGTGGTAGCAGAGCTCGGAATCTTCCTCTTCCTCCACCACCACCACCTAGAGGGGGAGATCTAATGGCCTATGACAGAAGAGGAAGACCTGGAGACCGTTATGATGGCATGGTTGGTTTCAGTGCTGATGAAACCTGGGACTCTGCAGTAGATACATGGAGCCCATCAGAGTGGCAGATGGCTTATGAACCACAGGGTGGCTCTGGATATGATTATTCCTATGCAGGGAGTCGTGGCTCATATGGTGATCTTGGTGGACCTATTATTACTACACAAGTAACTATTCCCAAAGATCTGGCTGGATCTATTATTGGCAAAGGTGGTCAGCGGATTAAACAAATCCGTCATGAGTCAGGAGCGTCGATCAAAATCGATGAGCCTTTAGAAGGGTCCGAAGACCGGATCATTACCATTACAGGAACACAGGACCAGATACAGAATGCACAGTACTTGCTGCAGAACAGTGTGAAGCAGTTTGCAGATGTTGAAGGATTCTAATGCAAGATATTTTTTCTTTTTTATAGTGTGAAGCAGTATTCTGGAAAGTTTTTCTAAGACTAGTGAAGAACTGAAGGAGTCCTGCATCTGTTTTTTTTTATCTGCTTCGGTTTAAAAAGCCAACATTCCTCTGCTTCATAGGTGTTCTGCATTTGAGGTGTAGTGAAATCTTTGCTGTTCACCAGATGTAATGTTTTAGTTCCTTACAAACAGGGGTGGGGGGTGGGGGAGGGTGTGCAAAAACTAACATTGAAATTTTGAAACAGCAGCAGAATGAGTGAATTTTAATTTTTGTTCATTGTTGGTGGTTTAAAAAAAAAATCCCCCCATGTAATTATTGTGAACACTTTACTTTGTGATCACTGTAACATTTGGGGGGGTGGGACAGGGAGGAAAAGTAACAATAGTCCATATGTCCCTGGCATCTATTCAGAGCAGTGTGCAGAATGTAATGCTCTTTTGTAAGAAACATTTTATGATTTTTAAAATAAATTTAGTGAACCTATTTTTGGTGGTCATTTTTTTTTTTAAGACGGTCATTTTTCAAATGGCTGAATTCCCCCCAACCTGCCCCCAAACTAAACACTAAGTTTAATTTTCAGTCCTCTGTTGGATATAAATAAATGCATCTCTTCTTGGACTTAGGCGAAATATCTTGACACATTCAGTTCTGGTGATTTCTTAAGTGATTTGAAAGTCCATTGCTTGGGAGGAAATTCCACCACACATTCATGCTTATAATAAGCTGGGGATTTCTGTTTGTTTTTGCAAATGCTTGCCCCTACTTTGCAACGATTTTCTGTTTGTAATTGTGAAGAACCAAGGTGGGGAGCAATACAACAGATGGAGTAGTTGGTATAAGTATATACCAGAAGCCTAATGGCAGCAAGTTTTATTAATCAGAATAATACTTGGTTATGGAAGTGACTGATGCTAAATAAATTCTGATTATTTTTTATTAGATAATTTCTCACCTATAGACTAAACTGTCAGCTTGGTAGTGTCTATTAGTTAAACTTTGTAAAATATATATATATATATATATATATATATATATATTCTTGTTTTTCCATTGTATGCAAATTGAAAGAAAAAGATGTACCATTTCTCTGTTGTATGTTGGATTATGTAGGAAATGTTTGTGAACAATTCAAAAAAGATGAAAAAAGTTAAAAAAAAAAAAAGATGTATTTTGTACTTTAAATGTGTAAATAGGATTGAATCAACTGGAAGTGAATCTATACTGTTCAAATCCTCTGTATATATAAATGACTGTACTTTTTTTGATAATTCTTCTGACTACTTAACTTTATTATTTTCCTCCTTATTGACCTAAATTTGACAATAAAGTTCACAGTGTAATGCTATTACTATTCAGAATATTCCTAGACAGTTTGTTTTTGACCTTTAAAAGCACTCCATGATGTTAACAGCCACAGAATAGTTGGAAGTGAATATAAATTTTTTTAATGCTATATTTAGGCAGTTCTTGCATTTTTCTTTGCCTGTGAATATAGTAGGTATTTACCATGTTGCTTAAGTTTAAGTTGCCATGGCTAAAAAGCTTAAATAGTACTCAAATTTATGTGAATATATTGCATTTTATTAAGGACTACTTTTTTTCCCTATTATCCAAAGCATCTAAGAGATATACTGTCATTTACATTTATAAACAATGGATGCAGACATAGTGTAATCAATTCTTAATTATCTGGATATAAATTATAGTCACTTTTTATAATTCTGTTCGAATAAAGTATAAAGAGGGCAAAGAGAGGCCATGTTTACTACATTCCAAGCAAATATCCCTTCTTCCTTACAAACTTGATTTTTGTTTTGTTTTGCTTTTCAGTGGGTAACTATAAGCTGTTAGCCTGAAAAATTCAGATGCTGATGTGTCAGGTCAGCCTCATAGAGTACAGGGACACAGGGAAACTTGAGACAAGGAGGCTTAAGGAGTAACAGACTTAAGGAGAAAGTCATATGGAAGGGTAGAAACGGGTTCAGTCTTAAATATCTAGCCAAGACCTTATTCTGAGAATCTCATCCCATGCAGCAACTCAGGAAGGTCTTTAGAAATGTCAGACTCTAAACTGTACTCTAAGCTCTAGCAATACTTTGCCTTCTAAGAGAGATTTTCAGGTCAGAGTGACATCATGTTTCTTCTTTCTCTTAAAGGAGAGCCCAGCAGGAAACAGAGGCCAGTGGAAGAAAAGCACAATTGATATTGCCACCCATCATCCCCCTGCAGGCATCTGGGTCACCCTTTTCCCATACATATATGTTCTGCAGTTGCAAAATAACTGTAATATCAGATATTAGCAAACTATAATCAGATAATTTTTAATTATAGTGATAACTTGATTAATGAAGCTTTCATATTAACAACCTCACAAACAAAAGGAAACTTGATATATTACGTGAAATAGTAGCATATGTCATCAGGTTTAAAAGCAACATGACTGCCAAGCTTATATGATGAAAATAGCTCTGTGAGGCTTCTTCTTTGTCCGCATTTGGTGGGAGATAAGCAGGGCTGACTCCAGCCAAGATTGAAATAATATCCCTGTGTCTCCTTAGGGCAACCTTTCTTCTTCCTCTGCATCCACTGTTCTTACCCCAAGCAAAACAACAAAGCACATGTTAGTCTTTTTTTATTTGTATCAAACGCCCCTGGTCTCCTCTGGCTGTACTTTGTTATTCTTTCTGATGTTCTGCCTTCTTTGCCTTTTTTGGGCCAGAGCGTTGGGAGCGGTCTCCTAACTTCCTTTTGAACCTGGGACTCACCTTTTTTTCCACAGACCATCTAATGAGCCTCTTCCTTTCCTTGTCTGGACGCTCCACACCCTTATGCATTCCTCTGCCTTGCTTGTTTTATGGCACATTTGATTTTTTTGTAACTTGTATATGAACGTATTTTCTGCAGATGCAGTCACTATTCTACTCTCCTATGTGACCAGGTTTCTTGCCTCTGGGATGTGCCTTTCCATCTGTAACTGTCTAAATGTTTGTTAAAACATTTTGGGTTACGAGTATGCTGATTTTTTAGGATTTTCTGATGCATGTTTAGACAAGCGTAACAGCTTTTATGTCTCAAAGCCAGAATAGTAACATCTCGTCTCTCAGAACAGAGCTGTGAGTAGGAAATAATCAATATGTATAATCGCAAAGTCTACATATACTTCACCCATTGGAAGTCTCTTTTGTGTTTCACAAAATTCCATGAGCTTGTTTTGTTATTGATGTTTCCAAGCTTAGGTAAATATAAAGCAGCAAACTAGAAAAGTGGTGGGGATACCATAAGAAGAAAATATACTTCTTTGAAAACTGAAAAGTGAGACCCTGATACCAAGGAAAGTTTGAAAAATCATTAAGTGTGTGTAAGGGATGCATGTGTGGGAGCCCTTAAAATTTATAGCAGTATGTGGCCCTTTAGTATATAATCCTATGAGAAGGTTAAGAGGTCAGTCTTTGGAACTGGACAAAAGGGTTTGAATTTTAGGCTCTGTGGCTTCTTTGGGGTCCTTGATAAATTCCCAAAGCCTTGTTTTCTTCATCTTTAAAATAGGAGTAATAACACCTATCTCATTGGCTTGTAGAGACCAAGTGAGACCACATATATACAATGTTTAGCATAGTATTGGGCTTTAGAAAATACTTGCGTAGACTGAGGATCTCATTATTTTGTAGCCTTGAATTCTGTCTCATATACTCTAAGAAAGAAAATGTTACCTGATTTCTATACTGAGTTTGAATAACTCATATTTAAAAAATTTTTTTGAAGTCTAAAAGAAGAAAAAAGATCAGGGAATTTAAATACATTTTTAGTAGTACCTTTATCGAAAATTTTAATTCTTAGAATGATATAACTCTCCAGAAAACTCAGCTATTCAAAACTGCCTAGTCCCCATAGGACTCAGGTAGACAAGCTGAGGGTTTTACCTATAGGCTTGGTCTAGAGTCCCTTTTTTCTGTCTTTTTTTCTCCGCACCAGTGAAAGAAGCATGGGAATCTCAAGATACTAGCTAAGCCAGGTCTCTTTTTATAGGTAATATATCTAAATGGAGTTGTTTTTAATCTCCAGGAGAAAACACATAATACTTCTTTGTAGTTTCTCACAGCCTTCATGGTCAGGAAGATCTGTCAGCTGCTGTATAAAATCTTCCTGCTATAATGTATGCACTCTTCTCTGTACTTTTTTAATATATGTTTAAGTCTCTCTTTAGCTTACCCTTCCACAGTTTCCATAGTAATAGGTTACTGTCATCCCTTTTCCCTTCTTTCATTAATGGTAGAAAATATTTTGGTAAAAATGGTATCATACTACATTGCCTCTAGTTTAAATATATTCGTTTTTAAAACCACCATGACCGTTATGTTCAAACCTAAATACTTTCCTTAAAAACAAAACAAGCGGGCTTCCCTGGTGGCGCAGTGGTTGGGAGTCTGCCTGCTAATGCAGGGGACGCGGGTTCGAGCCCTGGTCTGGGAAGATCCCACATGCCGCGGAGCGGCTGGGCCCGTGAGCCACAATTACTGAGCCTGCGCGTCTGGAGCTGTGCTCCGCAACAGGAGGGGCCGCGATAGTGAGAGGCCCGCGCACCGTGATGAGGAGTGGCCCCCGCTTGCCACAACTAGAGAAGGCCCTAGCACAGAAACGAAGACCCAACATAGCAATCAATCAATTAATCAATAAAAAAATAAATCTTTAAAAAAAAAAAAAAAAAAAAAAAAACAAGCAAGCCCAGCTTCACCATTAATGTGGTTACTTCAGTGAGCTTTACAAACTTAAAGAGCAATGTTTTAATTATAAAAGCAGAAGAAACCCATTATTTCTCAGCTTTGCAAAATAGTATGTACTATTTCGAGATGAGAAAACGATGTACTTTATGGCAATAAAATATATATATTTAGTGATTCAATCACCGAATACTAATGGCTCTTTGTTTTATGTTTGTATAGCTCCAGTCCTCTCTGCTCAGGAACTCAAATGACTTAATTATGTTTGGTAGCCACGAGTCCATAAGATTCTACTTACCATAATGGGGAAATATAGGAAAAGTAATTTTATTTCCTTAATGGACCTAAAGTAAAAAGGAGCATCAGGAATACAAATATCCGCATTAATGTATTCTGAAACTTGGCTTCTACTCAGGTTGTTGCCGTTTTAAACCCAATGAACTTTTTATAAGATAAATTTTTTAATAATTATAGTGTAAATTATGTTATCATTAGAAATATTGCTAATTATGTGGCTATCAGAGTGGGAGGCCATGCACTTTTATTATACTTGCACCTAAATTGATGTTTTTTAGTTGCAAAGACTGCAATTTTCATTTTCCTCTCCTGCAGTTACCATATCTTCTGCAGAACAGTCTGCCCAACCATCAACTAAAAAGAGAGGCAACGCCAAGAAAAGGATTTTTGCCCTTTCTCACAAACCATGTGAGAGCTTTTACCTCTTTTATTCTTAATTTTTCTTACTCTTTACTCTTTCACTTTGAGCTATAATCCACCCATTTATGTATGGCATGGTACTGATAGGAAAACAAAGCAAATTTTAAAACCTTTCCTAGCTCTTCTTTTTTTTTTTACAAAGGTACTGACTTCAATGCATTAAATATTTATTAAATACTCAGAATGACCCATGTTGTGTGTCGAACAAAGGGTGAAGTCCTAAAGTTTAGAATGCTCTCAGGCCATTCCATCCTTGAAAATAGTTTAATTCATAAACTCATCAGGCTGCAGAAAGGAGTATCCTAAGGGGGCTATTCTGAAGAAGGGAAGGGAAGCTGTCTTTTTGGAACCACTTTTCCTTGAAACTCCACCTTCTTCTGGAAAGCAAAACTCTTAATATGGCTAAGAGTTGGCTAGAGCTGTAGAAATGTACAGAGGAAAGGACAGGTCGCTACAGAATACTGTGGTGTACTTGGACATGGTTTGGATGACAGAAATTATCTTTACCCCTTTTCCACTGAAGAGGGGTTCCCTGAGGTAACCAGAGGTGTGATGGGAAAAGCAAATTGAGTTTTTTTAATACCTGCATGCCAATGTTGTGATTGTCATAAATCCAATGAGAAGTGGATGCCTGTGGTTTTGAAGGAATGTGCTTAGTTCACAGAACGAAAAGGCTTCTCAGTTAACTCAAAGGCTAAAAACACACAGATTAAAATTCAGAGAATGAGGAAAAGAAAATCCAGGGAAGTCTTTGAGTTTCATTGGAACAAGTATAGATGGTTAGGATTTGGTTTCCTGGCATGGTCTGCAAACCATAAGCTTTTACTCCAAATAAATAAAAAGTTCTTACAAGGCTCAAGTGAGTGTAAGTGCTGCAACATAATAAAATTACTTGATTTGCAGCTAGGCTGTTGTAACAATGCATAGACTAAAAGAACTAAAAAAAGGTTGTAGACGATGTTTTGAGTACCTAAAAAAAATAAATGAGCGAGTCACCATATACTTTCCAAAAAGGCGAAGATGATTTGTCTCACAATATAAGCTATGTAATTAAAAGCTTTTTTTTTTTAACGTTTAGACCCTTAAGGGTGTAATTATGGGGTATTCTTTCCTATGCTTTTTTGTTCCACTCTTTGCTTAGACATAAAAACCAAATTCCGTGCCTTTCTTCGGCCCTTAGAACGATTTCTTTTCATGCCAAATCTCTTAAGCCTCCTCCCTCCCATTTTAAAAAAATTTTTTTGAGAAATAATTCACATAACATAAAATTCACCCTTTCAAAATGCAATTCAGTGGGTTTTAGAATATTCACAAAGTTGTGCAACTGTCACCAGTATCTGATTACAGAACGTTTCATCACTCTAGAAAGAAACCCATATCCATTAGCAGTCCCTCTCCCTTTCCTCCTCCCTCCAGCCCCTGGCAACCACTCATCTGCTTTCTGTGGATTTGCCTCTTCTGGACACTTCATCGAAGTCGAATTATACAATATATGGCTTTTTGTGTCTGGCTTCTTTCACTTAGCATGGTGTTTTCAAGGTTCATGTTGTATGTAGCATGTATCAGTACTTTATGCATTTTTTATGACTGAATAATATTTCATTGTATGCATATGCCTTTGCTTTTTCCTGTATTTGAGTCTTATTCCTGGTCTCCCTATGGAATTAATCTGTTGCATTTTATTTTATAATGTTTGTAAAAGAACCTCTGACAGATTCAGTAATGTATTTTCTACAATGATGGCTTTTTAAAATTACCTTCCCAGGTACAAGTTAGAAAAGTCTGAGAGCATTTTCTTCCTAGCCAGTTATTAGTAGAGTTATTTTCCAGTGAACTGAGCATTTTATTTCTAGCCTAATTCAAAAGTTATACCAGGGGGCTTCCCTGGTGGCACAGTGGTTATGAATCTGCCTGCCAGTGCAGGGGACACGGGTTCGAACCCTGGTCCGGGAAGATCCCACATGCTGCGGAGGAACTCGGCCCGTGCACCACAACTACTGAGCCTGCGCTCTAGAGACTGCAAGCCACAACTGTTGAGCCCGTGTGCCACAGCTACTGAGCCCGCGCGCCTGGAGCCCGAGCTCTGCAACAAGAGAAGCCAACGCAATGAGAAGCCCATGCACCGCAACCAAGAGTAGCCCCTGCTCGCCGCAGCTAGAGAAATAGAGAAAGCCTGTACACAGCAACAAAGACCCAATGAAGCCATAAATAAATAAATTTTGGGTTTTTTTTTTAAAGACAGTGGATTTAAAAAAAAAAAAAAAGTTATACCAGGTAGGGAGCTAGTTGGCCAAACTGTTGAAGGGACTCAGCCGAGTCAGCTCCAAAGAAAATGAGATTCGTATTATATCCTTTTTAATTTTAATTTAGAAGATTTCCAACTAAAATGAGGGATGTTCTGTGGGCATTTTACAGATTTAGAGAAGATAGGAAAGCAACTAAGGAGGATTTATGTCTTTCCATATTCATTTTGTATTTTTTTCACATTAGAAAGGTAAAACTATTAAAAATTTATAAAAATTGTCTATAATGGAATAGAGAAAAAAGGCATTTACTTTCGCTTAAGTTCACTCCTCAGAATATTTTTTTACTAATTTTGAAATAGAGCACTGGGGGCCTCTAGGACAGCATTTTCTGGGTGATGCAACTGCTGCAGCCACTGCCTTCTGGGCTTGTAAGCTAGTGGAGGAGAGGAAAAGGTATGTAAACAACATCGATTCAATCAGAGTGTGATTAGGCATAGGAGAAGATACAACGAATAAGGAGCTGTGCATACATAAATGAGGGAGGGGGTAATTCTCACTAGGGGCATCAGGAAGGCACTTTTCTCCCCTTGATCGTTTTTTGCTGTCTTGGCAATTGTGCCCCAATTTACATTTGGAGAACAATTTCTTTCCAATTGAATACAGTTCGATGGGACGGTCAGACAAGAGACCACGTGCCCTCCGCTCTTCGTGCTGAGCCCATAAATCTCTCTCCTGGGACTCTGCAGCCTGAGGACTCAGAATGGTTGGCACAAGTTCATTTTAGTGGCAGCCCCGCCAGTTGCTCGATGACTTGTTACATGGCCTCACAAAGATGCTCCTGTTCTTGTTCTTTAAGGACCTGGCCTCAGAGCTGCCCCTTGATTCTGCAGGGTGCCTAATACAATTCCAATAAATTGATTCTCTGCTTCAGTTGGCATCTTAATAATCCTAAATGCTACAGAGGATAACAATTAGATTCATTTTGTAAAATTGCATACTTTATTTCATAAAATGGATTTTTGTAAAATAGCTCTGCAAATTGTCATGCATCTAAAACGTAGGCATTATTTTAGGATATAGATTGACTGCAATATAGGATCTCACAGTCTAATTAGAGAGAGACAAGATTCAAAACATAAAACCGTTTTCCTTCTAATACTGTAGTTTTCCTTTTATCTGCTTTCCCTATCTCCTCTATAGTGTCTATAAACTATTTCCTTAGAACTTGCAATAATCTTCTGGTTTCACTGTAATCGTTTCAGTTATTAGTATATTACAGTTTGCTTGTAGAAAATAAGATGAAAACAGGGACTTCCCTGGTGGTCCAGTGGTTAAGACTCTGTGCTCCCAAAGCAGGGGGCTCGGGTTCAGTCCCTGGTTGGGGAACTAAGATCCCACAGGCTGCGTGGTGTAGAAAAAAGAAAAAGAAAAAGCCCTACTTCATTAGAATTTATGCTGTTCAGCCATGCCTTCTTTATCATTTATAGCTGCCTTTCATGTGCTTCCTTGATCCTTCCTCTTTTCTGTTCATCTATCCATGCAACGAGTACTTATTGAGTACCTAGTGTATTCCAGAATCTGTTAGATACTGAGAATACAGTGGGGACAGAGAAAATCACTGCCCTCATTGAGCTTTCAGTCTAGTGGGGTGATGGATAATTAAGAAAATACATGCGTACTATAATTTCAGGTGCTAAATGCTCTGAAGAAAAATTAAAAAAGAGATTAGGGGTTAAGAGTGAGGGGTCAGGGCTTCCCTGGTGGCGCGGTGGTTAAGAATCCACCTGCCAATGCAGGGGACATGGGTTCAAACCCTGGTCTGGGAAGATCTCACATGCCGCGGAGCAACTAAGCCCGTGCGCCACAACTACTGAGCCTGTGCTCTAGAGCCCGCGAGCCACAACTACTGAAGCCCGTACACCTAGAACCCATGCTCCGCAACAAGAGAAGCCACCACAATGAGAAAGCTATGCACCACAATGAAGAGTAGCCCCCACTCGCCGCAACTGGAGAAAAAGCCCGCATGCAGTGACAAAGACCCAACGCAGCCAAAAATAAATAATTTTTTTTAAAATTCTATTTTAAAAATCTATTAAAAAAAAAAGAGTGAGGGATCAGAGGGATAAATTGGGAGATTGGGATTGACATAAACACACTACTATATATGAAATAGATAACTAATAGGAACCTACTGTATAGCACAGGGAACTCTACTTAATACTCTGTAATGGCCTATGTGAGAAAAGAATCTAAAAAAGGAGTGGGTATATTTATATGTATGGCTGATTCACTTTGCTGTACACCTGAAACTAACACAACATTGTAAATCAGCTATACTCCAATAAAAGTTTAAAAAAAAAAAGATGTCAAAGAACATCTTAACCCTCTAAGGTGATATCAAAAGAGTTACAGTGTCCTGATCCATATTCCTTTGGCCAGAAAGTTGAAAAAAAGTAAAATTACTTTTCAATCAAAAAAAAAAAAAAAACAGAACGAGGGGTTGAGAGCTGCCATTTTAGGTAGACTGGTCAGAGAAAGTTCTGAAGAGGTGATGTTGGAGCAGAAACCCAAATGAAATGAGGGGTGAGGATCACTAGATATCAGGAACTGGAATCACTAGAGTGTTTGTTTATTAGAAGGTGAAATGACTTGTCCTCTTCATTGACCTGCGGGGACTGTGGTCTGGAAGGCGTCACACAAAGCTTTCTGGCATGAATCACATTTTGTGGAAGTGACTTAGGTTTGTCTGTGTTTAGTAACAATAAAGAAACTGCACAGTTTTGAATAGGAAAAATGTATTCTATAGATGTACAGATTGAATTTAGGGACATTTCGGTGAATCATAGTAAAATAAGTCATTGTGATTTACAACAGCCATCAAGAACAAGTTCTTAGAAATCACTCATCTGTGATAGAAAATAATTTTACAGTATTAAATTGCTTTATTACGGTTTTAGAAGTGAACTACATTGGGAAAAAAAAATGTGGACTATTTGGAAGAAGAGTATTCAAGACAGAAGGAAAAGTATATGCAAATGCCCTGAGGTGAGAAGGAGCTTGCCACATCTGAGAGTGTGCAAGGAGGGTGGTGTGGCTGGAGTTAAGTAAGGATAGGAGTGATCAGAGGAGGGGGCAGTGGCAAGATTATGTGGGGCCTTTAGCTTCCAAGTGTTCTGAAGTCCTCCCACCAAACTGGGGTATGTGGATGATCCATCCAACACCTTGGCTTCTTGTTTCCTTGATCTCATTTCCTAAGGCCTTCCATGTTTCTTTCAGCCACTTGCTTCCACTGCTACACTCTGGCCCTTGTCTCCACCTGAACTGTTCTATTTCTGAAATCACAATATCAAACATCCCATGCTCTGAAACTGATCCAGCTCATTTGTCAGTTACCTCCAACACCCCAGTTCTTCAGCTTCAAAGAGACCTTCAATTTTCTTACCCTAACCCTCTCTATTTAACAACCTCTGCCTATTGGTATTTCCCTCCCTCACCAGCTTGATTCACAGCCCATCACTTCAAACAGCCTATCACTGCCAATATTCTAAATCTTTTCTTTTGCACCTTCCATTGCACCTATCTTGCCCGCCATATATGAATGCAGATGTCCATCTTTTTTCTTGCTAGTTCATGGCTGCTGAGACCCACAGAAGAAATATGCTGAAGTACACAGACTATCCCGGTTTTACATTAATGGTCATCAATCTCAGTGAAGCCCTTGCCACTGACTGACTAGCCTACTGTTTCCCTAGTTACCTGTCTCCCATTTTCAACAACTATTTCAAAACTTCTCCACTCCCATTAAACCTCTCACCCACCCACCACCCCCTCTCATTCTCTGTTGATGACTGCCTCCTCCTTCACAGAACAAATAGAAGTGATCAGATAGGAATTCTCTCCACTTCTGGCCAACAAACCTACAATCCTTGCTGTTCTCTACACCCATACTGTTTCTCCTATTCCAGTCCAAAAGGCATCCCACACGTGTCTGGATCCCATTCCTTCCAGTATCCTGACACTTTCGTATTTTCTACTTTATCCATCTTCCTGATTTCCTTCCATTAGAAAGAAAAAAAATAGCATTTTCCAGTCTATCTCATCTTTTTTTTTTAATTTATTAAATTTAATTTATTTTTGGCTGCATTGGGTCTTCGTTGCTGCATGCAGGCTTTTCTCTAGTTGCGGAGATCGGGGGCTACTCTTCGTTGCGGTGCTTGGTCTTCTTGCGGTGGCTTCTCTTGTTGCGAAGCACGGGCTCTCGGCGCGTGGGCTTCAGTAGTTGTGGCACGCGGACTCAGTTGCTTCGCAGCATGTGGGATCTTCCCGGACCAGGGATCAAACCTGTGTCGCCCGCATTGGCAGGCAGATTCTTAACCACTGTGCCACCAGGGAAGTCCAAGTCTATCTCATCTTAATATCCCTTGACTCACATCCCGCTCCAGTTACCATACACTCTGTCTCTTCTCCATTTCAGTAACTTCTGAAAAATTTTACTTTCCCTTCTTAAGCCACTCATGGTAACATTTCCAAGACCTTCCATGTTGCTAAATCCAATATACATACATTTTTCAGTCCTCATCTTACTAGATCTTTCATCAGCATTTGACATGGTTGACAGCATTTGATTGCCTCTTTCTAAAAAAATATACCCGGGACGTCCCTGGTGGTGCAGTGGTTAAGAATCCGTCTGCCAAGGCAGGGGACACGGGTTCGAGCCCTGGTCCAGGAAGATCCCACACGTCGTGGAGCAACTAAGTCCGTAGCCACAACTACTGAGCCTGCATTCTAGAGCCCTCAAGCCACAACTACTGAGCCTGTGCACCACAACTACTGAAGCCCACAAGCTCTAGGGTCCATGCTCCACAATAAGAGAAGCCACTGCAATGAGAAGCCCGTGCACCGCAACGAAGGGTAGCCCCCCTCTCACCGCAACTAGAGAAAGCCCGCGTGCAGCAACTAAGACCCAACGCAGTGAAAAATAAACAAACAAATAAATAAAATTTGGGTTCCCTGTGTTTATTGAAAAAAAAAAAGCATCTGCCTTCCAATACAGGGACTCAGGTTCCATCCCTGGTCAGGGAACTAAATCTCACATGCATGCCGCAACTAAGAGTTCACATGCCACAGCTAAGGAGCCCACCTGCCACAACTAAGACCCAGCACAACCAAACAAAAAAAACAGAAAATATACCCTTTTTCACCCTGTTTTTTTCAAACACTCTCCTGTTTTGCCTCCTGTATCTCTATCAATGTGTTCTTGTTATTCTTTGCAAGACTCTGTCCTCCACTGTCCTCTTAGTTGTAGGTGGTCCACAGAGCTTAATCTTAAGTCATTTCTCTCTACAGACTTATACCAGGTAATTTAGTTCATTCTCTTGGCTTTATTACCATCAATTTGCTGATGGCTATCAAGTGTAGATCTCTAACTCATATTGCTCTCCTGAATTTGAAACACATGTATCAGCTGTCTGTGCTTAGATGTCTAACAGGTACTTCAAACTCAAGATGAACAAAATTCAGCTCATCTCTTACAAACTTGCTCTTTTCCAGTGTTCCTTATTCAACAAATGGCATTGCCATCCACACAGTTGCTTAAACAAGAGACATATGTCACTCTTGGCTTCTCTCTCTCCCCCTCACTCATCACACTGGTCAATTACCAAGCCCTATCAATTACACCTTCTTAAATGTCATTCAAATTAGCCCACTTCTCTCCATCCAATGGCCTCCTTGCTCTTGCCTGCCTGGGCTACTGTATCTGCCCCCAGTTAACTGGTCTCCCTGAGCCCCTCTTATTAAGTTCCCCTTTTCCCCACATGCGCCCCTCCCATCCAATGCATTTCCTACACAGCAGCCAGAATTATCTTCCAAAGAGAAATTACATCCTTTGACTGCTTAAAACCCTTCAGTTGATTTGCACTGCTTTGGGGAGGAAGTCCTGTCTCCTGCCTTTCTCTCTAGCCTCATCTCTCTCGCATTCTCCTCTGCCCCTGCTATGTTCTTTCAGTTCCTTTACTTCCGCTGTCTGGATCCTCTTCCGTCATCTACGAAGGTAACTGATATGCATTCCTCTGGTTTCAGAGTAAACATTTCCTCCAGGAGGTCAGGAGCCCCTGTTCTGTTTACATGGTGCCCTGAGCTGCCCTTATCATAGAGTCAGCAGGTTTTGTTGTAATTACTAGATTAATTACCTATTTTTCCTGGATTGTAGGAACTGTGTTTTTCCGTGTTTTCCTGTTGTCTGTCACTGTGACTGGACATGGTAAGCTCCTATTAAATGTTGAAGGGAGAAAGGGAAAGAGAAGAAAGAATATAAAATGGAGTAGAGTACAAAATTTGCATACATTTTAAAGGTAAAACAAGACTCCAAATAAATTTTGCTTTTCTGTCATACAAATATGGTTTGCATTAACCTTACAAGTTACATGTCAGCCTTTTTCTCCCCCTTTAATGGAAAGACATATTTTGGACATTTAGTCTGCAGATACCATTAAATGGATAGAGCTAGATATTTACTTAGACTAGTGGTTCTCAGTGTAGACTGCCCTTTGGAAATCTCTTGGAGGGGTTTTAAAAATTCTGTTTCCTTAGCCCCACCTTCATAGATTTTCATTTAATCCGCCTGAGATTTTTAAAAGCTCTCTACATAATTCTGATGTACAGCAAAAGTTAAGAACATGACAGTTACTGGAGTTTTTGTCTTTGTGACTTGCTTCACTGACTGACTTTTGAGCCTATCGGAAAATAAGAAATTCAAACAATCCAGGTTCAGCAGTGCCCTGATTCACCCACTAGTGCTTTCAACTACAACTAAAAATGGTTGAAACAGTGCAAAGAATTCGTTGGTACAAGTAACTGTCAAGTCCAGAGGTAGTGTTGGTTTCAGGCAAACTTGGTCCAGTGGCCCAGTGATGTCCCCAGTCACTCCATATCTTTCTGTTTCTCTTTCCTGTCTTGGTGTGGGCTTTCTCCTAATTTAGGCCCTCCTCATGGCCAAAGATGGCTGCTAAAGGCGCCTGGAAAGTGAGCCCGGGGTTTCCCTGGTGGCACAGTGATTAAGAATCCGCCTGCCAATGCAGGGGACATGGGTTCGAGCCCTGGTCCGGGAAGATCCCACGTGCCGGGGAGCAAGTAAGCCCATGCACCACAACTACTGAGCCTGCACTCTAGAGCCCACGAGCCACAACTACTGAGCCCACGTGCCACAACTACTGAGGCCCGCATGCCTACAGCCCATGCTTGCAGCAAGAGAAGCCACTGCAATGAGAAGCCCGTGCACCGCAACGAGAAGAGTAGCCCCTGCTCACCACAACTAGAGAAAGCCTGCGTGCAGCAACGAAGACCCAACGCAGCCTAAAATAAATAAATTTATTAAAAAAAGAAAGAAAGAAAGAAAGTGAGCCCATCTTTGTCCAAGTATCATTATTTTTACAAAAAGTTCTCAGATTCACTCTGATTGGACTGGTTTAGGTTACAAACCAATTGCTGTGTTCAAGGGGTTGGAATGTGTTAGCACAAGACTGTAGCCCTCTTCCCAGGAATCGTAGCAATCCCCAGGTGAACAGAGGGTCTTTTGGAAAGGAGGAGGGGAGAAAAATCAATGCTGAGACCATCAGAAGTCTGCTGTAACCACACAGTGGTTTGGCCTAGCGGCAGAATTTGGTCACAAAACTGTAGTAGTACTTTATATTATTGTACTGTATGCTATACTATAAAGTACATACTACTGTATAAGTAGCATAGATACATTTCCACATTGAGTCCCACAGTTAGTGACTAGTAATAAACTAAATAAGGTTATATTCAACACAAAACTCTTTAGTGAGAAAAAATTTGAGAACAGAAAATTTGATGTGGATCCCGCAAACCTAAGTTGCCTCATGTATGGCTTTTGCTTGGTGCCTCAGTGAACATATTTTCTTGCCTCATTTTGAAAAAACAAAAAATCTTAGACCCTCCAGAGAGTCTGATTTGTGGATTGCCACCCTCCAAGCTGAGTGTCACGAGCCAAGAAGATTCTGTTGAGCTTTGCCTTTTATAATTGTCATTAGGAAAGCAATAGGGTTTAAATTTCCCCCCTGAAATCTATTATTGAATTATAATATTAGTTATGCCATTTCTAATGACATATGCTAAAAAAGAGAAAACAACAACTCAGCACACACATAAGTTTCCCTAAAAGCCCCCTTCCCTTTACCCATCCCCTAAGGGAAGTTAACTCTCCCTAGTTGAAAATTCACTGTTCTAGAACTTGCTCTCCCCAAACACTCTTCTGATTATAATTTACTTTGCATAAAAATTTTCCCATAGTAGAAAATGTGCTAACCAGCAAACATGGATTTGGGGTCTGCTCATAGCCATGTTTCCCATTGCAAGTTAAGTTATTGGCATTCATCAGCCCTTAGGGTCTCATTGTGCCTACGTGTGCTAATATTTAAGTTTCTGAGTTTATAAAACTGAGGATCACATTCCAGAACAAGGCCCCTGCCATAAACTTTACTAAGACCAGAGATGTTATCCTGTCCTGGTGGCCAGCCATTCTTTCAAGCCACCCTCACCAGACTCCTTTCCATTCACATTGTACCAGTAAAATGCATTTTTTTTAAGTGGAATAAAATAGCACAGGTAAAGTTTCTTTTACCATTTAGAAATACAGTGCCTGAATCCTTTGTCTATATACCTAGAGCGATGGCACACATCCCTAGACATGGTGAAAGGAGAACAAGACCTTCGGCTATCATCAACCTAGGACTAATTATGAGAAGTTCCCTTGAAGGGAGTGCTTGTGATAACGAAGAACTCAGTAGCTAGAATGTGAGCATTGAAGTAATTAATGGCCGTAAAATCTCTGGAATCGTCTGTGGAGAGGGGAGAAGAAGCTTATTTGCAGGAGGTGGAGACTGAATTCATCTGCAGGGCTACGATTTCTGTTACGCTGGAAAACAACAAAGAGAGATCTTCCAGTGATGAAATATCATGGGCAAGGGGCTTCCCTGGTGGCGCAGTGGTTAAGAATCTGCCTTCCAATGCAGGGGACATGGGTTCAAACGCTGGCCCGGGAAGATCCCACATACCGCAGAGCAGCTAAGCCTGTGAGCCACAACTACTGAGCCTTTGCTCTAGAGCCCACATGCCGCAACTACTGAGCCCGCACCACAAGTACTGAAGCCCGCACACCTAGAGCCTGTGCTTCGCAACAAGCGAAGCCACCATAATGAGAAGCCCGCGCACCCCAATGAGGAGTAGCCCCCACTCTCCGCAACTAGAGAAAGCCAGTGCACAGCAACGAAGACCCAACACAGCCAAAAATAATAATTAATTAATTAATTAATTAAATTTAAAAAAAAAAAGAAGAAAGAAACATGGGCAAATCCTCTGCAGAGATGCTGTTATTGTTTTTAACTATAGAAGATTTCAAACATGTACAAAAGTAGATGAATAGTACAGTGGAGCCTCATGTATCCATCACTTAATTTCAATAGCAATCAATTCATGGCCAATTTTGTTTCATCAAAACCCCTACCCAGGGGCTTCCCTGGTGGCGCAGTGGTTGAGAATCTGCCTGCCAATGCAGGGGACACGGGTTCGAGCCCTGGTCTGGGAAGATCCCACGTGCCGCGGAGCAACTAGACCCATGAGCCACAACTACTGAGCCTGCGCATCTGGAGCCTGTGCTCCGCAACAAGAAAGGCCGCGATAGTGAGAGGCCCGCGCACCGGGATGAAGAGTGGCCCCTGCTTGCCGCAACTAGAGAAAGCCCTCGCAACAGAAACGAAGACCCAACACAGCAAAAAATAAATAAATAAAGTAAAGAATTATTAAAAAAAAAAAAAAAACAACAGAGCAATGACCAAGAGAAATTGTTAAAAAACAAAACAAAACAAAAAAACCCTACCCACTTTGTGTCACCCAGTCCCGCTCCCATGTAATTTTGAGTCAAATCTCAGATATCATTTCTGAGATGGAGATTTTTCAGTTGAGGAGCAAAGTTGTTTTGGCTGCTACTATGAAAATGATCACTGTGGTTAGAAGACATGTACTTCTTCAGATAATGATTCCCTTACAGTAATGTGTCTTTGTAAATATGGGATTAGGCTGCATTATCCCGGTAAAATTTCACTCGTACTTGGGGAAGTGTGATGTGTGCTGTTATTTAAGGGATTGTTCACAAGAAATCAAGAGCAAGACTGAGGACTCCAGGAAAGGTGCTCAGGCCAGAACTTCACCTTGAACCTTAGGGAACTGGCCTGGGTTTGACTAGGTTTGACCCATAGTGGGCCACAGGAGACCCTTCCTGCCACACATGGCTTTGTTCCAAGACTGAAGAATTCAAGCTGTGGAAAATGTCTTGAGTTCTGACTACCTTTGGGTCAAAAGCACACTTCCCTGAGTGAAAAGGGAAAGACATTCCCTGAAGGAAGGGAACATTCCCATTTTCATTTGGAGATGGACAGTCATGGTGGGCTTTGACTGAAGTTAAGACCTATTCCTTTCTCTCATGGCCTGAGGGAATCTGGGAGCCTGGATTCCAGTTAGGAGAAACAGGCCCAAAGGCCACCTGCCAGAGGGAGGAGACTTGGCCCCTGCCTTACTATGACTGGCTGAGAGTTAGGCAGAGAGAGGCTGCCAGGCTCTGGGGCTGAACATTCTGATATAGGCCACCTCTAGTAAGAATTATAAGTGGTCTTTTGTGCTGTATTTTCCTTCTGTTATCTCTGAAACTTCAACAAAATCATGTTAGAGGTTGTAGTCTGGTTTCACCAGTCTGGTGTGAGATTAAGAAAAGAGGTTGAGCACACACGTAAGAAATCAGTACCAGGGAGAATATTAGCAACCTGCTGTGAGAGGCCAGTCCTGACATCTCAGGAAGGTCTGCACAGAGGTTTACCCCCCTGGAGCCAGATGCGATTACCATGATGGTCCTATGGGACAGGAGAATGTTCCCAGGGATTCTTGGGGCTATTTGGGAGGTAAACCTGGTAAAAGACTGGACTTCCTGTTACCCTTCGGGTAGGAGGGAAGGAAAGGAAACATGTCTTTATGTTAATCTCCAAGACCTGTGAGTCCTGAGACTACCAGAGATAAATAAATATTGACATATATAAATGTTTGATGTGGATAGCAAATTTTTAGAAGTTTACATAAGAAACTGTTAACAGAATTTTCTCTGGGATTTCACTTTTATTCTTCTATACAGTTAAAAAATGTTTATAAAATATATGTATTACTTTTATAATATAAATTAATTAAAATAAGATAAATATATATATTAAAAATATATTATGTATTACCTAAAACCTATATCCCAGATGAACCAAGAAGTTTATGCTACATTAGGAATTAAATAGTGGAGAAAAACAGCATATTTTAAATATTACCCCAGAGTGGTTTACATTTGCCAAGTTCCTTCTAAATTTTCCTTCTGAAATTTTCCTGCCTTAGAAAGAAAAAAGAAAAGAAAAGACAGAAATATATCTGTTATTGAACTACAAACTGTGGAACAACTTTAGTATTCTCCCAGGCTTCCACCACTAGTAATGATGTCACTTCCTTGCACATGGCATCGCAGCAGGATTCTCATCCCTGGTTGCACACCCAGAAGCCTGACCCCAGAGTCAGTAAACCTGGAGCAGGCTGATATGAGCCCACCTCTTTTCAGGATTTAAAAAACTCTATAGTCGATTCTGATGCATGGCCACAGTTGAGGTCCAGTACTAGAAGAAGAACTGGGGAGAATGATACAGGGAATATCAACCCAACCTTCTACGCAAGGTGAGTAAGCATGAGTTCACTGGTCCACCCCAAAGATTCTCCACAAATGAGCAAAGAGCAGAGCTGAACATAAATTGAACCCTGACAAAGAAGCATAGACACCTTTGCAGCTAAAATATACTTGTTAAAAAGTTATTTTGGGGCTTCCCTGGAGGCACAGTGGTTGAGAATCTGCCTGCTAATGCAGGGGACACGGGTTCGAGCCCGGGTCTGGGAAGATCCCACATGCCGCAGAGCAACTAGGCCCGTGAGCCACAATTACTGAGCCTGCGCGTCTGGAGCCTGTGCTCCGCAACAAGAGAGGCCGCGATAATGAGAGGCCCGCACACCGCGATGAAGAGTGGCCCCTGCTTGCCGCAACTAGAGAAAGCCCTCGCACAGAAACGAAGACCCAACACAGCCAAAAATTAATTAATTAATTAATTAATTAATTAATTTTTAAAAAGTTATTTTGAATTAATTTTTCAATTCCAATCTGGTTTCTGAGCCTGTTAGTATTTTTCCTCCTTGCATTTCATGAAAATCCAATGTCCCATGAATAAAGAGAAGGGAGGAGACGGAATGAGGTGTGCTGAAGAAGGTATTTTTAGAGTGGGTTTTAGGCCTCTTTTGGAGTTGGTATGAATCCATGTCAGAGGGGCAGGGAGGTATTCAGAGTTAGCATGAGGTTAGTGTGACAAATATTGGCAGAGCCTCTAGTTCTGTTGCTCACACTCCAGGATTTGCAGCCAGCACATTAGTTCTTTATGTCTAGTAGCCACAGTAGCACAGTCAAAAGGGGGTGGAACTGAATGCTTCCCACCTTACAGTTCTGTGTATCTGTGGAAGAGAACCACATGAGAACAGCCAGGCAAGGAAGGGGGAATCTACCTTTTAGAGTAGACAAAAACTGGGATTCTTAACCTGGGATCTTTGGAGAGCTTCAAGGTGTCCATGAACCTCCTGAAATTGTATGTAAAATGATGTGTGTCTTTTTTGGGGGGTTAATTATCCATGATTTTCACCAGATTTTCAAGCCATTAAGAAGGATTAAATGCTGCTCTCTTTTTCCTTTTTGTTTTTTTTAAAAGGCATCTGGGGCATAGGGGTAGAGGGTATAAAAATTAGTCAAGTTAAGAAGATAGAAAAGAGGGCTAGTTGATTTAGTCAGGTATTTAGAGGAGTCCCCTTGGTTCTAGGACCTGGAACAGAAGGCAGGTAATCACATTGTTTGAAGCCAGGCATGGGGGGAAGGACAGGGAAGAGATGGGTAAGAAACCCTTGGTGGAAATTCAAGGTGAAAGAGCCAGGTAGTTGGTAATTGTTGAAAGTTCATGGTGGTACATAGGAATTCATTATATCATTCTCTTCACTTTTGATTAGGTTTGAAATTTTTCACAATAAAATGTTTTTAAAAATAAAGGAGAGGATTCTGAGTTGATGGGAGAGTAAGAAGCACCAGAGACCTATCTCCTCACCTACACAACAGTTACACCGGCAGAATCTGTCTGATGTAATTATTTTAGAATTCTCAAGTCGGAAGCTTGCAAATTCCAGGGAAATGGTTAGATGATAAACTGTGGTTAATTTTGGTCATTTTCAGCTTTTAGCAAGTAGCAGCTACCCATTTGTCACCCATCAGCCCTGTTGCAAGCAGTCATGTACTTGTTCCTGGATTAGCTTGCGCTTGCGCACAATTTGTGTGAGCTAGGGTGGACATAAAGGACCCTATCCTCCAAATATCGGGGATCTGTGCTCTGATTGCTGATTGCTACCTCTGATCACAGAGGTGCAGACAAAAAGGTGGCACCCATTGTTGCACCTCCCTCACGTTGCAAGCCCCTTCCCTCTGGCTGTAGTGACCTCCAGGAGATTTAAAGGGCCAGTACCTTCCCACCCCACCCTTCAGTTTTCTCTTTTCCCCCTTGTGGGAGGCAGACATTGAAGACTAGGACATTCAAAAGCAACTGCATATATGGGGAAACTAGAAAAATCACCACACATCCCCAGAGGGAGGTGCAGGCTCAGAAAAGACCTGAAAAGACCTTAAGTTTACACCTCAGGCTGACCCCCAAGGATCAGCCTATAACAGAACAGAAGAGAACAGCCACAGAGACAGCCTGCAACAAAAAACAAAAACAAAACCCAGCAAATCTTGGGGAAGGGGGAGAATCTGATTTTCAGTTACACATTATTAGATTCAGGTGTCCAGTTTTCAACAACGAAACCACAAGGCATAGAAAGAAACAGAAAAGTATGGCCCATTGAAAGGAAAAACAGAAACCAGCAGAAACTGTTCGTGAAAAGGACCTGATGATGGATCTACTAGACAAAGGCTTTTAAACAACTGTTTTAAAGATGCTCAACAACTAAGGGAAGATGTAGAGAAACTCAAGAAAACGATGTATGAACAAAATGGAAATATAAAGAGATGGAAAACCTAAAAAGAAAAAAGAAATTCTGCAGAAAAGTACAATAACTAAAGTGAAAAATTCACTAGAGGGATTCAAAGGTAGATTTGAGCAGGCAGAAGAAAGAATCAGTAAACTAACTTGAAGATAGGACAATGGAATTTATAGCATATGAAGAACAGAAAGAAACAGGTATAAGAAAAGTGAACGAAGCCGAAGGGGCCTGTGGGACACCATCAGTGGACCAACATATGCATCATCAAAGTCGCAGGAGGAGAAGAGAGAAAGAGGCAAAGAGAACATTTGAAGAAATAGTGGCCAAAACTCTAAGAATTTGGAAAATTCACAAATTCATGGAAATTAAACAACACATACCTTAAACAACCAATGGATCAGAAAAGAAATTAGAAAATACATAGAAATGAATGAAAATAAAAACGTAACATACCATAACTTATGGGATACCTTGAAAGCAATGCTAAGGTGGAAATTTATAGCTACAAATGCTTACATTAAAAAAGAAGAAAAATATCTCAAATCAACATCCAAACTTTACAACTTAAGGAACTAGAATAAACAAACTAAACCCAAAGCTAGCAGAAGGAAGGAAATAATAAAGATTAGAGCAGAGATAAACAAAATAGAGAACAGAAAAATAATAGGGACAGAAAGTAGAACGGCAGTTGCCAGGGCCTGGGGGCAAGGAGGAATGGGGAATTATTGTTTAGTGGGTACAGAATTTTGATTTTGCAACATGAAGAAAGAGTTCAGGAGATGGGTGGTGGTGATGGCTGCACAACAGTGTGAATATAGTTAATGTCACTAAACTGTACTCTTAAAATGGTTAAGATAATAAACTTTGTTATGTTTATTTTACTACAATAAAAAAAATGAAAACATTTTAACATAAAGGGCCCCAGATGAGATAGCAAGACCCTGAGAAAAAGCCCCTGGGAGCCATTGAGCTGGTGATGAGAGCAGAGGTGGGTGGCCCATGGTACCCGATGGCTGGTACTCTATGGCTGAGTGAGTGGTTAGTAATGATCTCTCACTTCCTGCCATCTGCTTACTTTTCTTCTTCAATTCCCTTTTTCTGATCTGCTTCTGGAGAGAACAGTCCCACTTCCTTGAGATCTTAAATTCCAAGTTTGATGTGATTATAAAAAAAAAAAAAAAGGAGGGGAGAGTGTGAGGTTACTTTGGAAGGCCCTTTAATTTTCTGACAGTCACAAAGACTTTTTAAAAAGTCTCTAGGGCCTGGTAACTTAGTAGTTTCAATACAGATGCATCAGGCAAAAGAGCAAGCAATTTTGTGATATATTTGGGTTGATGGCCTATTTCTCCTGAGTATGCATTTCAGGGAGGAAATTTTGTATAATTCCCCCATTCACTGATTTTTCAGTATAAATACAATCTTGACAATATGATAATTTCTGTTCTTTCCAAAATGAGGATAATAATGTTACTTGTTTTACTAACAGTAACAGAAAATCTTGGGGAGAAACATAAATGCTTAGGAAATGTCTGAATACTCACAAGTTACTAATTTTTTTCTAAACCTTAAGTGAGATCTTCCAAATTATGTCTTTACCTCAAACTGAGAATACTCTCCTTCACTACTATCCCCTCCCCACACCTAATCAGGGAGGTAAAGTCCTTCACCGTTTTTCACATTTACAAATCGGTTACATTGGAATTGTCACCCTTGTCCTTCACCTCTTGGGCACCAGAGGGCAGACATCTAAGTCTCACTTTATCTGGGACACAAATCCTTTTTCCCTCCACAGCAGTTTTCTCCTCTGGATTTGCTCCAGCACCTTGAAGAAGCTTAAAGGAACAATTCAACTTTGCTCTTCCTGATAATTAACGTCTTCCCAATGGTTCAACACACCCACCAGAGACAAAAAGTAGTGATTACTCAGAAGGCTGCCACCCTTTATCAATCAGCACAATCAAAAGAATTGTTCTTGTAAATAGTCTTTGTAAACAATCAGTTCATAATCTTTTTTTTTGTTGTTCTTGTTAACTTTTCATTGTTTTTAGGTTAAAGACAATCTAAAATTCTATTCATTACTCTAGCCTTCAAAGCTTATAAAGTGAGATAATAGAAGTGAAACTGCTTTCAAAGGGAAAGAAACCCCATATAATTGCAAAGTAGACTTACCTCTAGGAGATAGTTAACAAGACCTGGCCATTTGCCAGACAAGTAATCAATAAACGGTCCATAATAATTGCTAGGGACACATTTTAAAATTATTTTATTTTTAAAATTTATTTCATTAAACTATAGTTGATTTACAATGTGTTAATTTCTGCTGTACGGCAAAGTGATTCAGTTGTACATATATATACATTTTTTAAAATATATATTTATTTATTTATTTATTTTTGGCTGTGTTGGGTCTTCGTTTCCGTGTGAGGGCTTTCTCTAGTTGCAGCAAGCGGGGGCCACTCTTCATCGCGGTGCGTGGACCTCTCACTATCGCGGCCTCTCTTATTGCGGAGCACAGGCTCCAGACGCGCAGGCTCAGTAGTTGTGGCTCACGGGCCTAGTTGCTCCGCGGCATGTGGGATCTTCCCAGACCAGGGCTCGAACCCATGTCCCCTGCATTGGCAGGCAGATTCGTAACCACTGAGCCACCAGGGAAGCCCCGTACATTTTTTTAATATTCTTTTCCATTGTGGTTTATCACAGGATATTGTATATAGTTCCCTGTGCTATACAGTAGGACCTTGCTGTTTATTCATTCTATATATAATAGTTTGCATCTGCTAATCCCAAACTCCCAGTCCATCCCTTGCCCACTTCCCCTCCCCCTTGGAAACCCCAAGTCTGTTCTCTATGTCTGTGAGTCTGTTTCTGTATCCTTGATAAGTTCACCGGTAGGGACATATTTTTTAAAAAGAGAAAAGTTAATATTTGGTCTTTGTGAATGTAGTTCTCATAGTTTTATTTTTTCTTATGATTTTTCTGTTGAGCTTCCTTTATGAAAAATTTTCATTTTCTAAACCAGTTAACTCTTGTGGACTTATCCTAAAAAGCACATTTAGAACCATCCAAATAGCCATCTGTACACGTTTAGGATGTTGTGGATATTAAGAAGTCTACAAATTAAAATTTAAAAATATATGTGACTTTTTTGTTTACTGTGAGAAACCTGGTCTCAACCATCAATGAGTAAATGGTCCCAAGAGAGAATGTAAACGTACAAATATGTATAAATACCTTTTTTTCCATCTAATACCAAATAAGAATATTTTTAATTTCCTTTGGGCCATCCCTCAATCACAGTATGCTTAGTTTTCCAATTTGTTAGGATTCTTTTAATCTGTCTTCTTTGTCTCTTTGACAAGCGTAATTAGATTTAGCTGAAAGTGTCAGAGACTTCAGAGCACCAGAACAGTCCTGAGTTCAACACAAATAGCCTTCAGTGGTAAAGAGCTTTTATGCTCAAAATTTTGTCAACATTTTCTTTTCTCTTAAATTTATTTTATTCAAGTATAGTTCATGTACAATGTTGTGTTCATTTCTGCTGCACAGCAAAGTGATTCAGTTAAACATATATATATATATATATATATATATATATATATATGCTTTTTCATATTCTTTTCCATTATGGTTTATTACAGGATGTTGAATATAGTTCCCTGGGCTCTATAGTAGGACCTTGTTGTTCATTGTCAACGTTTTCTTTGTAAGCAAAGTTGGGACCAGTATTCCTCGGAAGATGATATAAATGTTGGTGGGGCTCCCCAGCTCACTTCCACCAAAATAAAACACATTGAAACATTGTAAATACATTGTAGTTCCCTCCCGGATCCGCACCACTCTTTGCTATTGTCATTTTGACTGTTTCTGTGATAAGTATAAGTAATGCGGAAAGAAGTTAATATTTGTAGAGCGCTTTATTCACATGCACCAAGTTGTACTTAACATCCATCTCCCAACTCCCACGTGAGATACATCCTGGAGGTACTGTTATCTCCATTTTATGGGAGGGACAGCTGCCTCTGGGAAGCTAAATAAACTGATAAGATTTTAAAATTCAAGATGCACCTCATTACAGGAGAGAATTCGTTTTTTTATTTTTATTTTTTAGAATAGGCACAGGTAATCCTGAATTTCTAACCATTTATGGGTGGAGTTTTTTTTTTTAAGCCAAATATTTGAACTTGAAATATATTTTTATATTAATACTGAGTACATGGCAAAATAGATTCTGAACTTCAATTCCCCCAGTCCCAGCCCAACCCCAGTCATAAGTTTCAGACCCCCTTCTCTTTTCCCAGTATTACCTTTCCTCTCCACCCACATACCCTGCTCACCAGGGTATTCGCTCTCATCTACAGGAAGTGTCAAACCTGAAGTGTGGGTGGAGGGAAGCATGCAGCCTTGGGCATCAGACACCTCCCTCCCCCACTTATTTATAACATGACCTTGAGCAAAGGTTGTGACTTGACTGAGCCTCAGTTTCCACCTCAGCAAATAATATAATAATAATACACACCTCTTAGAGTTATTTTGAACATTAAGTGAGAGGTCACTTGTATTGTCCTGGAGTGTGATTGGTTCCCAAATACTTCCCAAACTCTTTAGTAGTAAATTGGGTAATATCTATCAATAAATTATTTGGCCATTTCTGTTGTGGTTTAGAGTAGTGAGAACAGTGAGGAAACCTAAGCCTGTTGCTACCTTATAGGAATTAGCTTTCGGTATTAGCCTCAGGCTAACTAATGTCTACTTTCTAAAAATTTCTTGTTCGTAAGACTCAAGAATATGAAGGTGGGTTACACAGTCCTACTTGTGCAGGCCACACCTGCTTTTCCTCTTGATATAAACTTCTGTCAGCAACTAAAAACACCTTGAATGGTAAAGAAGTGGGATCATATCATAACACAGAAATTGTTGTGAATTCAGGAGAATTCAGGAACAAGAGAATGTTGGGAAAATAGTAAATCAAGGACTGAACATGAAGAAAGCCATAGCTAGAAAAAAACCTAGCCACTATCATCTCTTGCCTGGAGGACTGACATGAGTTCCTACCTCTAATCATTACCACCAGGGGTCCAGAGCAGTCCTTTCAAGCATTAAGCAGATCACTTAAGCAGATCCCCTTAAAAAGCTCCCGTATAAAATTCAAAACCTAATCACAGTCTGGAAGGATTTTCACAACATGTCCCTCCCCCCGCCCCCCCCCCCCCCACCGCCTCCCTCTCTGACCTGGTTTCCTACCACTCTCCCCTTCAGCCCTTCCTGTTCTGTTCCTTTCAAGAGACTAAGTTCATTCTCAATGCAAAGTCTAGACACAAAGCCTAGACATTTGCTATACTTGGTGCTCTAAAAGGTCTTCTCTCAGATCTTCAAATGGCTCAGACCTCATCAGCCACGTCTCAGTGGTTGAGAAGGTGAGCAGTAGATGTCTGGGAATAGGGTGTAGAAGAAGAATTAATGTGACTTGCTAATGGATTAGATACAAAGCAGCAGGAAAAGGGAGGAATCAACCAAGACTCCCAGGGTTCTGGCCTCAGCAACTTGGAGAACGGCATTGCCATTGCTGAAATGTTAAAGATGTACACCAAGAGTTCAGTTTTGGTCATATTAATTTTGAGATTCCTTTCAAATACCCCAGTGCAGATGCCAAGCAGTCAGTTAAATATATGGTTCTGAAGCTCAGAAGAGAGAATAGAGCTGGAAATATAATGTGACATTTGTTGGCATGGAGATTGAATCATTTATTTTAAAAATATATACTGAGTGCCTATAATGTATTAGTGGATATATTCTATACTGATGCTAGAGTAGTCAATTATGTAGTATCCTAGAAGGTGACGAATGTTATAAAAAAGAGAAGGAAGAGGAGAATTAGGATTGTGAGGGGTGGAATTGGCTTATGGTCTTAAATAGGGAGGTCAGGAAGGCCTTGCTGAGATTTCAGAGAAGGGAGGGAATTAGCACTGTGGACACCCAGGAGAACAGTGTTCCAGGCAGAGCCAGTGCAAACTCCCAGAGATGAGGACATACCTGGCACATAAACAGCAAGCAGCGCAGCAGGGCTGTGAGCTAGGTACTGCGGAAATCCCTGTGGGCCCTGGGGCCCTCCATCTTTAAGAGGTCAGATAGCTGGGAAGGGAAGCTGTCAAAGAAGGCTGAGAAGAAGAGCCCGAGTGATAGGTAGAAAATGTGGTGCCACAGAAGCCAAGAGAAGAAAGTGTTTCAGGAAAGAGAGACGAGTCAACTGATGCTGCTGAGAGTAGGCCTTTGGTGTCATGGGCAAAAGCAGGGTCGGGGGGGTGATCTGGATGGAAGCCCAGGGGTTGAAGGTTGACGGGAGACGTCTGCAAAGGACGGAAACCAGTGGTCAGGCTGTGTGTGCCCAGAAGCAGAGGTAGATTTTTCTCTGTAAAACAGGATAACAAGTTCCAGCGCCCCTCTCTCACAAATCACACACATCTTGCAGCTCTCTTGGGTGTAACTGCACAGCCTTTTGTGGCCCTGGGTGAAACATCTGGCCGGGCCGAACCACTTCCACTCAGAATGACCACACCACCAAATTTATCCATGAGCCCGTCTTGCTGGCAGCCTAGAGTGTAATACTAAGCTCTCTGAACAGGTCACTTATCTTGTGTAAGTTCTCCACGCGATAAGCAGGATTACTGGAAAACTTGTTAGCGGTTTCTATGACTGTTGCAAGCGTTGCCGTAAAGAAAGATAAGTACTGAATTTAAAGGCGTGATTTAGTTGTAAAATATTATTGATTGAAGGTGTTACACATCCTTCTCCGTTTTAGGCACTTATTTCTTATAAAAGTCGTCTTCCTATAAGCCCCTAAGGAGAGAAGGGAGAGAGAATTAACTTCATAGTGAATGTCAGATGGCCGATGAGGTGAGGGGAGCCAGGATTAAATAGCGTCCCACCGCCACTTCCGGGCAACACACACACATACTCTCACACCCTCACTCCTACTCACAGACACACACCCTGGAAGAAGCTGCTGACAGTTGGCAACTCAAAAGTAAAACAGAGGTGAATCTACTTGGTTTCTATCACTTTTGATGTTGTGCTAGTACTGATAATAGAATTATTTGTTTCAGTTTTACTACTGATTTCATATACTATTTTTTTAAAGTATTTATTTTACTTACTTATTTATTTATTTATTTATTTTTTGCTGCGTTGGGTCTTCTTTGTGGTGCGCTGGCTTCTCATTGCCGTGGCTCCTCTTGTTGCAGAGCGTGGGCTCTAGGTACACAGGCTTCAGTAGCTGTGGCACGTGGGCTCAGTAGTTGTGGTGCACAGGCTTAGTTGCTCCGTGGCATGTGGGATCTTCCCAGACCAGGGCTCGAACTCGTGTCCCCTGCATTGGCAGGTGGATTCTTTTTTTTTTTTTTAATTTATTTTATTTTTGGCTGCATTGGGTCTTCGTTGCTGCGTGCAGGCTTTCTCTAGTTGCGGCGAGCGGGGGCTACTCTTCATTGCGGTGCACGGGCTTCTCATTGTGGTGGCTTCTCTTGTTGCAGAGCACGGACTCTAGGCACACAGGCTTCAGTAGTTGTGGCTCGTGGGCTCTAGAACGCAGTCTCAGTAGTTGTGGCACATGGGCTTAGTTGCTCCAGGCATGTGGGATCTTCCCAGACCAGGGCTCGAACCCTTGTCCCCTGCATTGGCAGGCGGATTCGTAACCACTGCGCCACCAGGGAAGTCCCTGATTTCATATACTTTTGACTGTTATAACAAGATTCTGATTTTTCTTTTCCAGGTATGTAAGACTTCCTCCCTTTCACCTCCCCCCATCTTCCTCCCAACTGTGTCCATGTAATTGAATCAATACGTAATCAACTTGGGTGGAATTCATCAAAGCTGTGGAGTGAAATCACTTTGGCACTGTGATAAAGAGAACAGACTTTGGCTATGAACCTGAATTTATATCCTGGCTCTGCTCTTTACTAGATATGTGAACTTGGGCAAGTTACTTAACTTCTTTATGCCTCAATTTCTTCCTGTGTTAAAAGGAGATAATGTTTTGTAAGTGTTTTGCGGGTATTAATTCATCGAATCTTCACAATGACCCTGTAAGTACTATAATTAAACCTACTTTACAGATGAGGAAGCCAAAGCACAGATGTTAAGTAACCTACCCTAGGTTAAAATCTAGTAAAAATAGATTTACCATATAATCCAGCAATTCTACTTCTGACTGTATATCTATAAGAATTGAAAGCAAAGTCTCAAAAGGATATTTGTACACCCATGTTCATAGTAGCATTATTCACAGTAGCCAAAATGTGGAAGCAAGCAAAGTGTCCATCGACAGATGAGTAGAAAAACACAATGTGGTATATGCGTACAGTGGAGTCTGACACATGTTATAACATATTAATAGATGAGCCTTGAAGGCATTATACTAAGTGAAATAAGCTAGTCACAAAAGACATTGTATGGTCCTACTTATATGGGGTATTTAGAGTAGTCAAACTCAGAGAGACAGAAAGTAGCATGGTGATTGTAGAAAATAGAAGGGGCTGGGGGGAGAGTTGTTTAATGACTACAGAATTTCAGCTTTGCAACATGAAAAAGAGTTCTGGAGATTGATTGTACAACAATGTGAATGGACTTATTTCTACTGAACTGTACATTTAAAACTGGTTAAGCTGGTAAATGTTATGCTACGTATATTTTACAACAATTAAAAAAAAAACAAAAAAGAAAAAAAAAAAAAAAACCAAGAAAAAACCCACCAGCCTTGTTGAGAGCATAGTGACTCTGTACCGTTGAGAGTGACAGAGAGTTGGGAAAAGGATGCCTATTGGGTGGGGAAGACATGAACTCAGTCGTTGACAAGCCCAGGTACAGTGGTCTTTCGTGACCCAAATAGAAATATCCAGTCATTAGTTAGGGATGCAGGTCTGAGGTTGGTGATCTGTACCATGGAGATTCTAGGAAGAGAAAGCAGTAGCCCTTTACTACAAAGATGGATTAGATGGGGGAGGATGGAAATGAAGACAAAGGAAACATGGAAGACGACTGCCGTCATTCTTGTTTAGGAGAATGGTGATGGTACTGCCATACGCCAGGAAGGGGAGGCTGGAAACTGAGCAGGTGAAGAGGCAACTGTGAGTCCAGGAATGGATGTGTGAGGTTTGGGGATATGCAAAGCTGTTCTGTTGATGGTGAGTTTGAGGTCTGAGATGGTGACTGGGGCAGAGAAGCCTCTCGTCCTGCATTTCCTCAGGTGAGCTGTAGTCCTCTGAGAAATGGTTTCCTCCAATATTCATGATGCACGTGAACATTTCAGAGATCCTGAGGGTACTTTGGGAAAGGGAATTGCTTGACTTTGTTTAACCTGGGTTTTTCTAAACTCATTTGTCTGCCCAACCTTTTTTTTTTTTTTTTCATAAAACATCTATTAATTAACTGAGGACTACACTTTGGGGAATTGTTCTCCGGTCTGTGCAGATATTTTTCCATTGACAAAGTAGAACAAAGGAGAAGCTGGTTAGAGGGTTGATAGATCTGTGGGTATTCAGTGTGCCCCTGTTAAGTCACCAAAATAGTGAGGAGGGTTCCAGAAACCCCAGCCTGACCTGGGAACTGAGGACACTGACCCCTCTGCGTGGGCAGCGGTGAGGAAGGCTGCTGGAGTTTTGATCAAAGCCAGCTTGCTGGTTTGGCTTTCTACCTGCTCTACATGTGCCAGTAAAGCCCTGATCCAATCCCTCCCCTGGTTCTTTTTTATCCTCTACATTGGCTTCTTGTCCTTGCTTTTCCATTTGCATAACTAATGCACACAACACAGAATTCCCGCAATTTTAAAGACAGCTGGCCAGCACATCTTGGATGCTGATGTCAGGAAACATCTGGAAAAGGGCTAAAGTTACTGCAGCCCAACTGAGAACAATGGAAACACATTAATACGGAAAATTCAGTATGGGGGGGCTTGTGTACATAAAAATGGCTGCCAGGATGACTTATAAAAGCCTTGTACAAAACTCTCTTGTTAGTTTGGGCATTGATGCCACTGAGTCACTGAGTGGTAGGTCAGCTAAAACGAATATATTGCTACTCTCTTGGGGACCCTTATCTTTGAGGCTTTCCTTTTCTTACAAGGTTTCCTAGAAATCCTGCCAGCTAACCAAGACATTCTTTTCCAAAAAATCATGAACTAGGATTTTTATTTTATAATAACTTTAAGCTAATCTCCCTCTTATACTATATCTCTCACAATACAAAGATATAGAGTTCTCACATACATATTTTTGCTGTCTCTAAGCAGTCAGTGTTGGCAGAAATATTGAGCTTTATAAAAGCTGTGATTGAAATATTTGAATATAAAGATTATGTCCCAAGGCTGCATGGCATAGTGGTTAAAAGAATGGGTTTTAGAGTTTGGATTCTGGCTTCTCCTCTTAACCAACTATGTGTGGCCTTGGTAAGTTACTTAATGAACATAAACTAATCTGTAAAATTCCCTTAGTTATTTTTGCCTATTTGGATTGACACGAGGAGGACACAAGCTAATGTGTGTTAGAATTGCTTAGTGAGGAGTGTGGCCCAGGTTAGCGATTATGATTGTAGTTTTGTTGATACCCAAGGATTAAGAAGGAATCCCTGCTATAATCTATTTCTCAATTCAACTTTAAAACATTGAGCACTTGCTTCCGTTCCCTGTCCTACAGATGTATGTTTTGGAATTAGGGTTTCTCCGGCAAGCATTCCCCTAGAGTACCACCTACTGTTTCACTTTATTTTGTAGAAACTGAAGTGGTATCCTGTCTCTTGTGCGGATTAATAATTACCATCTCATACTGTTTTCCAATCTTTGGACTCCTTCTAGTCCTTTGTATGACACCCACTTTTTCCCTCTAAAAGCTGGTTGGATTTTCTCCTATCTCTAGGGTTCTGAAATTTCTCAGTGATGTGCTTTGGTTTTGGTCGGTTTTAATCCATTGTACCAGTTGTTTGTTGGACCCTATCGATCTGGCAGCTCGTGTTTCCTTGGTTTTGGAAATCTTCGTGAATTGTTCATTTATTATGAGTTCCTCCCCATTCTTAATTCTCTCCTCTCTTTTTGGAACTCCTATTCATTAGAATATTGGGCCTTCCAGACTGATCCTCTGATTGTCTTCTCTCCTCTTTCCTATTTTCCTTTTCTTTGTCTTTTGACTTTATTTTCTGAGAGTTCCTCAACTTTATCATCTTACACCTTCTGTTAAGTTTTAAAAATCTATTATCATATTTTAAATTTCCAGGAGTTCTTTTTTGTTTTCTAATGATTCTTTTTTTTTTTCTTATAGCATCCTATTTGTGTAATATCTTTTTACTTCTCTGAGGATGTTAATAATAGCTTTGGGGGCAGGGGGAGCTTTTATTTCCCTGCATAGTCTGTTCCCTCTCTAGTTGGTTTTTTTCACCTTGTATGTTGTGTCTCTATATTCTTTGGTAGAGGCTTGCTTTCTTCAGATGTATGGTGATCGTTACCCTTCACTCATATTTTAAAGCTGATGGGAAACTCTGTGCCATGGGCAAAGCTCCTCGAATTCAGTCTCTACCCTAGGGGGAGCTGCCTGGGCCCTTTATATGAGGGGAAATGTCATTGCCCTTAGGTCTTTCTTCTTGGTCTGTTTAAGTTTTTCAGGGAGGAAACGTCTACTTTCCTGCCTAAAGGGCTTAATTATACCTGGCTGCCAGTGTTCTGAAAGTTGAATGTGAGCTGGGGAATTATAACACTTTATTATACAAACGTTTTTTCAAATCTCTCTGCTTTCAGTATAGTATTCCCAATCTTAATCATGCCTAGTGCCCTGAATTCTGGTTTAGAGACCCTTATCCCCTGCAGAGGAAAACCTCAAGTCTTCTGCTGTTTTGGAGAGAGGCAGTTGACTAAGCTGCATTGGGGGCTTTGGGGTGGCCGATCCTGGGAATTGAGTTGCTTCTTGGTTTTCCTCTTTGCTAGTTCAGGATTTAGCTTTCTCAATTTGCTAACTCGGATATCAATTCTCCTATTTTTCAGCTTCTAACATTTTGTTGTTATTGTGATTTCCTCCTCTTTTTAATTTTTAAAAATCTCTTTATTTCCATTTTAATGGGGGGCGTGTAAATACATTTGTTCAGTCAGCCAACTTTAATCAGTATTTTTTTAAAAAAGATATTCTTAATGTAATGAAGTGTTCTAAACAATTAGATTTTCTGTGCCAGAATTCCAAGTCAAAGAATGCTGATGAGATCAACTAATCTAGAATAGTTTTGTAAACGTATTCATTAACTTCTACCAGTTCTTAATATTCTGGCCATTATAACTGCTGCGGGGTAAATGTTTCTATTTGTTGGCAAAACTCGCTTGGGTTGTTCATCACCTTTTATGTGGTTATAGATGTAAACAACATGTGTGCCCCAGATGGGCTCTGAAATCCAGGCTCCCACTTTGTGACAAACCTTCACAACACCAGAGGCTTCCAAACCCCAGTCCCTAAATCCACTCATTTCAGCTCACATCCTGGCAACTCGAAGAGAGAAATCTCTGAGTGACTAAAATCTCTAGTGAGAAAACTTTTACATTCAGTATCTATTTTGGTGGGAGACTTTATGTTCTGCCTTCTTTCTGTAGAGTGAGATGTGGAGGTAGATTTGGACTTAGGGCGGATGGAGGCAGGGGAAGCAACAAGATGAGTAACAGGATGAGCGAGGATTTAGGTCCATGGTAAATGTCATGTGCCAGAGTGAGGATTCCGCAACTGATACCCTCCTGGCAGAGCTGATGTCACGGGAGGCGACCCTGGCGGTAACTTGAGTGGGCCTGGGTTGGGTGGCATGTGGCCAGTCTAACAGCAAAACAGAATCAGCAGAGCCCTTGCAATCTCAGAAATGCCATGACCAGCCTGTTAAGCAATAGTCAAAACTGAAGTTCCTTAAACTGATTTTTGACCTCCATAGTTAAAGGAAGCCTAATCTTCCTTGATATTTTATTAGTCAAACAGAATGTATCCATACATTCTGTGCAGAGCTGTTGGATATTGAACTGCTTATGACATTGGGCAGAGCTCTTGGACAGAAATGCTTGTGACACTGCACAAGGCATTGTAACCTCTCTAAGTGTCAGGTTTTTTTTTTTTAAACATCTTTATTGGAGTATAATTGCTTTACAATGGTGTGTTAGTTTCTGCTTTATAACAAAGTGAATCAGTTATACACATACATGTGTTCCCATATCTCTTCCCTCTTGCGTCTCCCTCCCTCCCACCCTCCCTATCCCACCCCTCTAGGTGGTCACAAAGCACCGAGCTGATCTCCCTGTGCTATGTGGCTGCTTCCCACTAGCTATCTATTTTACGTTTGGTAGTGTATATATGTCCATGCCACTCTCTCACTTTGTCACAGCTTACCCTTCCCCCTCCCCATATCCTCAAGTCCATTCTTTAGTAGGTCTGTGTCTTTATTCCCGTCTTACCCCTAGGTTCTTCATGACCTTTTTTTTTTTCCCTTATATTCCATATATATGTGTTAGCATATGGTATTTGTTCTTCTCTTTCTGACTTACTTCACTCTGTGTGATAGACTCTAGGTCCATCCACCTCACTACAAATACCTCCATTTCATTTCTTTTTATGGCTGAGTAATATTCCATTGTATACATGTGTCACATCTTCTTTATCCATTCATCTGTTGATGGACATTTAGGTTGCTTCCATGTCCTGGCTACTGTAAATAGAGCTGGTTTCTCACTGGCAAAATGGAGTAAAAGATGGATCGAGCTTTTCGAGAGCAGTGACTGCGTGCGTGGAGCCGCCCCAGGAGACGGAGCTGTCGTATCCCCTCCTCTTGCAAACAATAAATGTCATTGGTACTGTAGTTAAAAAAAAAAAAATGGGAATGGGGGTAATATAGTATCTACCTCATAAGGTCATGATCAGAATTAAAGAGAGAATTCCTGTAAAGACTTTAGTGTAACCCCCATATATACTAAACATTCAGAAAATGTCAAGGGAAAGGGAGGAGCCAAGTATGTCTTCCTGGTTGCAACCTGAGTGGTTGGTGGTGCCCGTCTCTGCGTTGAGAAGCACAGGAAGGACATATTTGGGGGAGGGTGATAAATTCAGTCTGCATTTGTCTGGTTCCAAAGCCCATATCTCTTCACTACACCAGTCTCCTTACAGACACTGCCACTTCCTAGCTGCAAGATCTGGGTAAATCACTCAACTTCCTGTGCCTTGGTTTCCTGTTCTGCAAAATGGGAATTATAATAAATGGTCCCTTCCTCAGAGGATTGTTTCAAAAATTAAGTAAATTAACACATAAGTCTGGCACATAGCACCATTATTAGCTGCTGTAATTGTGTACAAAAGTGTGGAAGTATCTAATGGTATAAAATTTTTCTTCTTTCCCTTTAATATTACATATTGAGCATCAGGCATGCCACTTCTTTTCAAATGGATTCGAAACTAAAAAAAAAAAAATTTTTTTTAAAGAAGAAATAAAAGATCACGTACTGTAGTTACATCACTAGACACACACGAGGAGATGCACTCTGCTTTATCTGCACATTGGATGTCTGGTTGTGATGTCTAAATCTCTGGCAGCCACCTTATAACCAGAAGGGCAGCTGGCCTGAAGACGGATGACGAGAAAGAACAACCGGGGTTCTTCATCATGTTGTTCAGCCACCCAGCCTCCCAGTTTTTGAGCTTGTATCATCAGGAGAATAAAGGCACTGACCAGAGAAATGAGGAAGGCCAGAGGAAAGGAAGGATTTAGAGGAAGACGATGAATCTCTCAGTGTTATAAATGTTGAATGTGAAGAGTAGTGGTGTTTCTTGGTGGAAATGGCCAGCACCTAATTAGAGGCATGGAGACAGAGCTTGAGGGTGATAGCGGAGCCCCAAATGTCAATGTGAAAATTATTTGCAAAAACTGGTATGTGCAAGGGGAAGAGGTAAAGGAGAGCATTGCCCCTGTCCTCATGTCCCATACCTAACTCCTGAAAAGTAAACAGTCTCATTCATCTTATTAAGAACTGCATATTTAATAACATTCTACTTTTTATGTTTAATGTTTATCTTAATTTGTCATATATGTGGGTTATTTTGATCAATTTTATACTGCTAATAATTATAATGATAAAATTTTTTTTGACACTTTAGAGCCTGACCATGGTAGCATTGCTGAGCTGCCTCCCCAAATTTGTTCTCCCTGTTTTTTTTTTTTTTTTTTTGGCTGTGCCCTGTAGCATGCGGGATCTTAGTTTCCCGACCAGAGATCGAACCCGGGCCCCCTGCATTGGAACACCAAGTCCTAACCACTGGACCACTAGGGAAGTCCCCCATGTTCTCCCCTTCTTGGATGCACAGCCAGCCTACATTTCCCTGTCTCCCTTGCTGCGAGGGGTGGCTATGTAATTGTTCTGGGCAACAGAATGTGTGTAGAAATGATGTGGGTCACTTCCAGGCCTGTCCCTAAAAACCACTTCCTTGCACTCTTTGCTTCTCCTTCTGCAAGCTAGATATAGTCAAGAATAAGGCTCTAGGAGAAGGTTGGCAAACTTCAGCAAAGGACCAGACAATCACTATTTTAGGCTTTGTAGGCCACACAAGGCCTCTGTCTCATATTCTGCTTTTTTTCTTAGTTGTCCTTTAAAAATGTAAATCTAAAAAAAAAAGTAAATCTACTGTAAGCTCCCAGGACATCTAAAAATGGGCCCACAAGCTAGACCCTTGTTCTAGGGGATGGCAGAGCCATTTGATGGAAGGCACTTGGGTCCCCTAATCACTCTTTGGAGGACAGCACCTTGCTTATTTGAGCACCTCACCCAAGGCTATCATGAGAGAAAGGAAGAAACTTTGATTGTGCTGAGCCAAGACATTCTTGGGTCTATTTGTAACTACAGCTCAACCCAACAAAATTACAGGAATTTTACAAATTTAATTTACAAACATTTATATTAACAGAATGAATTATAAGACCGTTGAGCATCCTAATATAGTATATTAGGATAAAAGTAGATAGGGGAAGTGGGATAAAAATATGAGCTTAAGCGGACTCACAGATATAGTGGTTACCAGTGGGGAGATGGAAGGGGGGAGGGGAAACTTGGGGTGGGGAATTAAGAGGTACAAACTATTAGGTGTAAAATAAGCTACAAGGATATATTGTACAACATGGGGAATATAGCCAATATTTTACAAAAACTGTAAATGGAGTATAACCTTTAAAAATTGTGAATCACTATATTGTACACCTGTAATATACAAAATTATACATCAACTGTACTTCAATTTAAAACATTTAAAAAGGGACTTCCCTGGTGGTGCAGTGGTTAAGAATCCGCCTGCCAATGTTGGGGACACAGGTTTGAGCCCCAGTCCGGGAAGATCCCACATGCTACAGAGCAACTAAGCCCGTGCGCCACAGCTACTGAAGCCCGCACACCTAGAGCCCGTGCTCCACCACAAGAGAAGCCACTGCAGTGAGAAGCCTGTGCACCGCAACAAAGAGTAGCCCCTGCTCGCCTCAACTAGAGAAAGCCCGCATGCAGCAACGAAGACCCAACGCAGCCAAAAATAAGCAAATTAATTAAATTTATTAAAAAAAAATAAATTAAAAAATTGTTAAATATGAGCTTAAGGAGAAAGAGGAATGATGTAAAAGTTTTGACTGTTACAGAACTTGTTTATATATTTTTAAATGGATGATGGCGGGCATCACATTGCTTGGATTTTAGATTCAAGTGGATCTTTTAAAGAGAGTATTGTGATAGTTTATTTTAAAATACATATATTAAGATTATGTTAGAAATCACAACCTTTCCAATTATTAAAATAAAAGAAACATTTTAGGCATCAACTAAAAATTTTGCAAAGTGCTACATGTTTATAAAAAATTGTTTTAGGGGACAGGTCAAAAAACGTCTCTTCAAAGAACCTTTAAAAACTCAGAAACAAACCTCTTATGAAAGCTTCCTAGATTCATTGGGCTGGAAGGACGAGCAGGGGCTTTTCTGGTTCACCTCTGCCCTTTTCAAAATCCTGGGTCTAGGTCATCTTGGACAGTGTTCCAACACAGGAATGTCATTACAGGTCAGGAATCCTGCCAGCGGTGTCTCTCTGCTAGGTGTGGACTCGTTTCTTCTGACCTCAGATTTCGCATTGAATCATGAGGATGAGAGTTGCTTTCTTTCTTTCCTTTCAAAAGTTTTCCTTTCTTGGTTGTTCTGAGGATTCATAAGTTAAACATTTGTTAAGTCCTTTGCAATATTTGTCTGAAAGTACAAAGTCTTATTTATTATTGTTGGATGGGTGAAAGGTATACAAGTGCAAAGTATCATTTTCTTTCCTGAGCACAGCGCATTATCATGCTTAATCCCCAGGAAATTTATGACCCCACTCTCATGCAGTGCACCCTCATTTACATAACCTGCCACAAACTGAGCTAACAAAGAACTCCTAGGAGGGGATTTGCAGTTTCTTCTGTTCTTCAGAGAGTTTCTATTTGCCTGACAGGTGTGATAACTTTTTTGTCTGGCTGGACTAACAGTCCTTACTTAGTCCTTCTTTAGCAGGAGTGAGTGGCAGGGAGGAAGACCCTGGGCAGTAAGGGAATCAGGAGGATTTGAATCAGGAGGAATTGAGCTCTTATTTTGATCTGTGCTTGTCTACTCATGTGACCCTGGACAAGCCACTTCACTTCTCTGAGGTTTATTTTCCTCATCTGAAAAATAAGGGCGTTGGAATAAGTAATTTCTATGATTCCTTCATATTTAAAATCTCCTCTCAACATGTCAAAATGCTGAAAAACTGTCCTGAAAATTTCAGCATATCGGTGTGTATCATTTGGTAATATGTGATACGCACCAAGAAAAGTACAAGTGAATTAAATGCATAAGAGATACTATTTTCCAAATAACTTTAGGGTGAAGTTCTTTATTTAATTCCAGTTTTCACGGTAAATGCTGTTAGATCCATGTGGCTGCTGATGGTTGTGGTAAAGGTGGTAAGTGTGGTGAGGGAGGTGTGGAGGTGGTGTTGATGGTGATGGTGGTGGAGATGGTGGAGATGGTGGAGGTGGTGATGTAAGCTTCACAGTAACCTTGAATGAAAACACATATATTAATGCTTTCGTCACAGAGTCTGTTCATCTTCATGATTCCCATATATCTTTAGCACATTGCCTTGCACTAAGCAGGTGCTCAATACCTGTTTGATGAAGAGTAGCTGGCAGATAACTACAGATGCGCCTTGTCTTAATATCTAGGGCAAAAACTAATGCTCCTGTAAAGATCTCAGATTTAATTTCACTTGATTAACAGGCTTTCTAAGAAAGCTGTGAAAATACTATCACTGAACTTATTTTAATTGATGTTGCTCACGCTTAACTCTAGGGAAGGATGAAAGCTTATGCGGATTATAGGAGGACCTTTTTTCAAAAGTAGTGGGAAGAAAGCCATTGAAGTAAATCTACTCAACAACGGATCAAAATTTCATAGGAAGAAGTTTGACTTAGACTATATCTGAAAATGAGAACTAAAAACTATAAAAATAATTTAATCTTATATGTAACAAAATTTAGGTTACTGTAGAAACTATGGGCTGGTCCTTGAAATGTACGAAGACTGAATCAAGTATTGTTTTTTTTGTTGTTATTTGTTTGTTTGGAGGGCACGTAATTTTTTCAACAAAAGTTAACTACACAGAACACTCATAACGTAGAAATACTCAAAGAGTTTCAATGACTTTTCCCTAATGCCTTTCTTTTTAAAAAAATATTTATGTATGTATGTATGTATGTATTTATTTATGGCTGTGTTGGGTCTTCATTGCTGGGCGCGGGCTTTCTCTAGTTGTGGCAGCGGGGTCTACTCTTTGTTGCGGTGCGCGGGCTTCTCATTGCGGTGGCCTCTCTTGTTGCGGAGCACGGGCTCTAGGCACGTGGGCTTCAGTAGTTGTGGCACGCAGGCTTTGTTGCTCCGTGGCATGTGGGATCTTCCCAGACCAGGGCTCGAACCCGTGTCCGCTGCATTGGCAGGCAGATTCTTAACCACTGTGCCACCAGGGAAGTCCCCCTAATGCCTTTCTTAATCTTTGGATTTTTAAATAGTTCCATTGACACATGATCATTCTTACTGATTTTTTTCTTCTCTGGTTGTTAGCTGCTCTACCAGTTACACAAGATTCCAAATATTCTCTAAAAATAGGTGACTTGGGACTTCCCTGATGGCACAGTGGTTAAGAATCTACCTGCCAATGCAGGGGACACAGGTTCCGTCCCTGGTCTGGGAAGATCCCACATGCCGCAGAGCAACTAAGCCCAGGCACCACAACTACTGAGCCTGCGCTCTAGGGCCCACAAGCCACAACTACTGAGCCCACGTGCTGCAACTACTGAGCCCACGTGCCACAACTACTGAAGCCCGCGCACCTAGAGCCCGTGCTCTGCCACAAGAGAAGCTACCGCAATGAGAAGCCCGCGCACCTCAATGAAGAATAGCCCCCGCTTGCCGCAACTAGAGAAAGCCCACACCCAGCAACGAAGACGCAATGCAGCCAAGAAGAAAAAAAAGAAATAAAAATTGTTGACTTAGTGAAATCATTTCTTTTTTGCAAGACTGAACCCTTTCATTTTGCATTGTATGGGGGGATCTTTACAACTTCCAATAATCAGAGACACTGTCAGGGTTAAGAGGGAAGAGATGCTTGAGTACAGTTGGGGAATATTTTCATTATATGGTGACTTTTGCTTTCCTATAACACAATGTTTCAGTGGAGGTCCTGACATTAATATTCATATAACAAAAACAACTTGTATCCACTCAGCCAGCATCTATTCAGCATTATTGAAAGAAACTTACTGTGGCAGGTAATATTCTCCAAAGATGACTGTAACAATATTTCTCATCCCACATGCTCATTTGACCATGCGACCTTGCTCTTCTCTGATCAATAGAGGGCATCTGTAACACTCCCATTGAACCTGGGTGGACTTTTGTGACCCTTCTGCCAACAGAAAGTGGTGGAAGTGACTCTGATTTCAGAGGTTAGATCATAAAGGGTGATACAGCTTTTGCCTAGCTCTCGTTCTCGGGACACTATTCTTGGGACTGAGCTACCGTAGTGTGAAGAGACGTGGAGAGGCCACCTGTAGGCATTCCAGTTGACAGTCTCAGCTACGGCCTCAGACAACAGCCAGAATCAGTACCGGACATGTGAGTGAGGCAGCCTTTGAGATGACGCCAACCCCAGCCACCACCTGGCGCCAATTATATGAGATCCCTTGAGAGATGACCACCAAGCTGAGCTCAGTCAACTCCCAGGACCATGAGAGATATAGTAACAAACCACTTTGATCATTTTACACCACTAAGCTTGGGGTGGCTTGTTTTGCAGCAAGAGATATCTGAAACACTTACTTTAATATCATTGGCCTTTGAAATGCTTTTAATGTAAAAATGCTTTAAAATGATAACCCTGGAACCATGAGGATTCCAGAGTTCCTGGGCCCAGGTCTGCTGCCCAACCTTAAATACTCTTAGAATGGTGGTGAGAAGGCCAAGAAGTGGGTCTTCATTTTCCTGAATATCCAGACATTCCCATGAGGCTCTAAAAATGATAGCAAGGTGACAGGAGTGTGGTTAGTGCCATTAAGGTCTGTCTCCATCTAGAGACACTTCTAAGAGGGTGGGACTGAATAGGTAAGACTGAGATGCTCTGGCTATAAGGAAGTTAAGCCCTCCATGATTTTTATCAGGAAATATTCCACTTCTCATACTCTAGCCGCTGGCTGCTGAGGGAAGCTTCCCTCCCATTTTCCAAGCTTGGCCTCTAGACCCAGGCCAAGACCTTGCCTCATTAAACTTTGTTCTTGGACCCATTTTACTCCAGGTCAGGGACCTAGTAACTGTGAAGGACCAGTACTAAAAAAAAGATCTATATCAGAAGGAAAGGAGCCACCATTGAAATATCAAACAGGATGAATGGTGAAAAAAAAAGTAAACATGTTAGACAAAAGAAAACATACAGAGCAGAGGGGAGAATGGCCACCTGAGGTATAGCCATCTGTCATGTTCCTTCTGTTCCTATTAATTAGGCATGGATTTCTCCATAGTGGAGGAGTAGGGTGCAAGGATGATAAAATTCAGGGGCTGAAAATGGCTGTGTGGTGATATGCTT